>NC_081407.1:102308197-102648348 GCF_030272615.1 Cryptomeria japonica | reverse complement strand
AGTTAAAGCATCATTAACCCGCCTAAAGTGATGATAGATTTCCTCCAACTGTAGCTGCGGATAATAATTGTAAATATGAGTTTCATCATCATAAATGCCTTCAACATTCAATCTTGGTCATTTCTTCATCCCAGCAATGGCATAAAAGAGGTATGATGTCATAAAGAAATTATAATTGTTCTTTAGTTTGAGTAGCTGATCACAAAGATTAGTGTTGATAATCTCTGCCCATTTAATAAACTGTATGCCCTCACAAATGATATTGATAAACAAGAACATCCACCCTTCCAAGTCATTTGAGTCCTCATTTCTTGTGACCCAGTTCAAGAAAATAACCATATTAGTGATGTCCTCCATCAGCAGAGACTTGTGAATTATTTTAGGAAGCTGTGTTTTTCCTTTCGTTGGTTTTGCTAACCACTTTCTGGCTATATTATTCAAACATTAGGTTTCATTATTGATAAAGTAATTATCTGCATATTCCCTGTCTACCTCTGTGAATTGGTCTCTGAAAGGCAATTTGAAAATTATGGCAATAGAGACTGGATCAAGTTTAGCGGCCACATTACCTTCTGCTGTCCTAATCTCTTTTGTATCCAGATTAAATGCTTTCATGCATTTGAAAACTAATTTCAGACATTGCACTGATGTGTGGTATCTTGTTGCGTGAGCTAATCCACTGTCTAATAACCTCTAGGTTGTCAAAGTCTTATCTTTCCTTTCCATTGATTTCCAAAAATCTGAAAGACTCACATTTCCCAACTTGGTATCTCCAATATCTGAAAGTGTACATTTGAGAATGGGAGCATAATCGGGGCTATGAAACTTGTATTTCATTATGACAAATAAAAAAAAAAACTCATGCAGCCCTATTTAAATGAATGTTTGCAACTTTGTCAAAAAAAAAATTACATGCCTTGGGTAGTGATTCATTGATGTGGGGCTTAGCCTTTGGTTCAAAGAGAACCCGATGTGTAGTCGGGGAACTGTTAATTGCATTCACATGCATGTCCCCTTGTATAGGGGTAGGGGGGTAGTGGGGATGTATTCGATAGCTTCTTATATACAATATATCTTCGCATCGTTGAGCTCAACATCTCCCCTGCTCATTCCTGCTTTCAATGCTTTTCATCAGAACGCGAATGCGAATATAGTCATCCCACATGTTGCCAATAAAGTGACTGCTCTGATTGCTTTTGATTGATGAACTCATTAACTTAGAGACCCAGAATCATGATTGATATTACATATAGAATACCACTCGAATAGGAAGCATGGAATCAAAAGAGAACCATTTATCCCACTGGCACGATTGACAAAATTCCTCTATCCTCTATTCTTTCCTGAATACCGTGATTGGTTTGGTGCATATCCTGTGATTATTGCATTAAACAAGACTACATTTATTTAAGGCATTATGTCAAACAATTCACTTGTCGTGTTTAAGCTCCCACTATTGCATATGTTTCCCACAACCATGGCATTTTGTTAAACAACTCAATGTGCTTTGTCTATGCTTACATATTCTGCAACATTGCAAATGAATCAAAACAACTCACGTGCATTGTTTATGAAATCACGTTCTTTGAAATGTTCTGCCAGCCAGTCCACTTGCCCTGGCTACACCTTCCACATTTTGCATACATATCTACAATTAACATAATGTCTATGCTTCCATTATTTGCAGTTATAATTACCAGTGCAGTTCGTGGTGTAATCTTGTTTTCACATTGGCATGCATGTCTCAAGAGAAACTGCAACTTCATAATCCAATTAACTCCCTCTAATCTTTAATGCCTCGATGAATGTCCACACTATTGTTTCAAGGTTCTAATTTTGTATAGGTTGGTATGATGCGGCCAAAGGTGGTAGAGGATTTCATTACACTTGCCAACTGCAATCACTTGAAAGTTTCTAAAGTCTATTCAACAGATACATTATGTGTGTTTTGCCATTATTACAATTGTGAGATGAAATCTCTTTCTGAGGCTCCCATGATTTTCTTTCATGTCTCCAGAGTAGCCACAACTTCAACATCTGGCGAAACCACTTTATCTTTAATACATTGATGAATGTTCATAACCTGTTGTTTGAAGCATTTTTGTTTTGATAACTCTTATGGAGGAGGTTAAGAATGCTCCAGAATGGAGTATTTCTAACCTTCTTGACAAAGCAGGCCAACAAAATGTTAGGAAATAAGGTTAGAAATTCTCTGTTTTGGAGCATTCTTAACCCTTTTTATTTTTGTGCTCTTGAGGCTATGAAAATGGGTTAAAAATGCTCGAAAACGGAGCATCTTTAACCATTTCTTATAAACGCAATGACCTCGACCTCAAAAACCATCGAACATGGAGGAAAAATAGAGGAGAAATGGAAAAGACTTTTTTAGACAACTTATACCTCCTTAAATGACCTCAAATATTAAAATAATTTAAAATATTAAATCATTTTTGAAAAATAATTTAAATATTTTAATTTTAATGCTCAAGCTTAAGAAAGATGACCATATCTTCCTAACGGTAGGGAGTTAGGTTCTGAAATCTGAAACATGCGTCGATGGTAGAGAAATAGCCTAACAACATTATTTACTCCTTATGATGAAACCTAAAATGTGATATTTTAATCATTTTTAAGCGAGGGACATCAAAATTTGAAAGTTTAAAATATGACAAACTATGAACTGGGTTCAAGTGAAAATTGGCCACATGACACAAAATGATGCTAAGGACATGTCTGTCAAATTATTTCCCTCAATTCTAGGTAATTTCCAAAATTCATCCATTTTTCATATTTTAACTGGCAATGATCTTGGATCACGTGCTCATTGATTACGCATAAACACCTATTGGATCTTCATTCAATATTGAGACTAATTTGAAGTTCAAATTTTAGGTATACCAAATATGGGGGCAACAAGTGAAAATATCTATATACAAGAATTTCATAGAAGAAATACTCTTCATGGTGACATAATATTTTATGCAACAGGCCAATAAAAAAAGGAAAAAATAAATTTACAAGCATCTAATAGGAACATCTACAAGAGGATTATAACCATAGTACAATAGATCTCTAAATTCATAGATTAAAATATTCTTTCCAATTTATTTAATGACAGTCTCACACATCAAATCTACGATGAAATATATAACTTCAAACCCTCTTCAATCAGAATTTGTGAATACAATTCATAGAATTGTGGAAATGGCAAAAAACAACTCCCAGGTTGTAAACAAAAGTTGTTAAGTCAAGTTGGTAAATATCAATTGTTGACACCTTCTTTGGAAAACATTCTAGTCTATTATTTTTCCTTATTTAAGATTGTAACTTTTAAGGCTGAAATGATTGAACATATTTTGAAAAAATCGCTTTAGACGGGCACTAAAGAAAATTCAAGAATTACTTTGACAAAATGGGAGAATGTCTGTAAACCTAAGGGGCAAAGAGGCTTTGGTATTAGGATACTACAATTGTTCGATAATGTTTTGATGGCAAAATTCAGTTGGAATCTTCTTGGAGGTAATGAAGATTGGTCTCTTGTTCTCAAAGCTAATTACTTGGAAATCAAAGATCATTGCTATTTTTTTGCCATCTTCTAGCCCACCTTAGGGATTAGTTATATAGAACAATTTGCTCAAAACTATAAATTTATTAAGCAAATAATCTTCTAGAGGGTGGGGGTAAGTGATTTTTTTGGAATGACCCCTAGAAATTTCCTATCCTTGGTTCAAAACCTCTCTAAAATAAGAGATCTTTTCATAAGATACTATGGAGATAAAGTGCATGGGTATATTGATTGGAACACAGATCAACCTAAGAGAAAGATTTTAGTGGGAAAATGTTGGGAGGGAGGCTTTTAAGGGGTGTTAGATAGAAAGGGTTGCAAGACGAGTTAAATTAAATCATTATATTGGTGATTATCTTATTTGTTCATGAGATGGGAAAGTTGAATGCATCTCATCTTTTTTGGGGATTATTTTTAGTTCACTCTTTTTTAATATTATTGTTGTTGAGAATGTGATTTTTCTATTGATTGGATTTTTATTTGGAATCCCAAGATGATTCTTAAATTAAATTATTTTTGGTGGGTTGATCATCATAATAATATTTATACTATTGATAATTTGAACAAGAGAGGATTTCAGTTTGTTAATAGGTGTAGTTTATGCTATGAGGAGGAAAAAATAATTGATCATTTGTTCTTTTATTGTGCTTCATATTGAGGGGTTTGGAAAGAGGTGTTGTATAACCTTAAAGTTAATTGGATCTTCCCTATGGGCCACAAGGATTTTGTTAGTAGTTGGAATAAAAGCTCTCCCTTTTCACACTCTATGATTTTGGAGATATGGAAGCAAGTTCCCCTTTTGTTACTTCGGGTTTATTGAAAGAGAGAAACAATAGGATTTGTAGATCAAGCAAGAAATAACAAAGAATTTTCTTATAAGCTTAAAAAATAGTATGCAAGAGAATATTAATGAACAAAAAGGACGCCTTTCTATATTTAATTAAGGATAAAGAAAAATTGAGGAGCTACTCAAGATCTTACTAAGATTAATTGGATCAAAATAATTTTAATAAACAATGTAAAATGGATGTGCCTTGAAATAGGATACATTAAACTACATTTTGATTAAATCTCAAAGGGTAATCCTAGTGCTGCTATGGTTGGGGTAGTGATAAGAGATGAAAAAGTAAGGCTTATTGAAGGATGTGCCAAGAACTTAATATCAAACACAAATAATGAAGTTGAGGCTATGGAGGTTTGGTGAGAGGTTAAACTATTAAAGTGATAAGGGTTTTATAAAGTAGAGATTAAAGGAGACCCTAAAATTATTATTGATCTGCTAAAGAATAACCTTTATTCCCCTTAGAAGGCTAGAAATATGTTAGAGAAATATGGATCTATTTAATAGAAGTTTACTCATTTGAAGATCACTTATATGTACAAACAGGATAATGAAGCCACAAATGTTTTTATTAAAGTAAGTGGGAAAGGGCCACAACCCATTGTAGATCTAGAACTGACATTTGAAAACCAAAACTAGAAAATAACTAGTCACAAAGACAACAAAAAATGGCAAACAAGCAAATAACAGAGTTGGAGCCAAACAAGTTGTTGGCATTGTGTTGTCATTGATGTCAACCGCGGAAGTCAACCGATATAGCATAATCGATATGTATGGTATGCTACTGGTATGTAGGTAGGTGTTGTATCAACTGGTAAAATGTCCACTGGTAAGCATACAAGGGACAAGAAGAACATAGAGGAACAAGGCATTGGGTCATATGCAGTAAAAAGGTATTGTTTTCTAACCGACCGAATAGAGAAGAGCATGGATTGAAGGTTAACAAATTATTGTATAATCGGTAGGGCAAGATGAACTAGTGGTATAAGATGAATACCGATAACCGATAGAGAAAGATGAACTGGTAGTAAAAGGTGAATACCAGTAGTGTGTTTTTGGTCGGTGCTTGACCCTAAACCGACATAGTGAACTAAGGTGGATGCCGATGAAGATATCACGTGGTCTATATTACTACTTACTAAGTTGCCATTAGTTTTATGTTCAAAAGTTATTCTATATACTCTAGTTGGTTACTACTACCGAAATATTTAGTCGACAAGCACAGAGCAGTCAGTTATAGAAGAAAGTAGTCTCAGAGATTAGTATGCACCGAGCTGTCTACCGAGCAGCAAAAATGATATACCAAGTGAACACACACTAAGTGAAACGTGTTACCAGATTCATTGAACCTGGACACATGTGTGGAAATGCGTTACAAGATCGAGGAACAAAGAACCATTATCACATTGGAAATTGCACTTAAAGATTTTGTATGATTTTGAGGTCATCTATCCAATGAAATATTTTGTATGGTTATTCATTCGATAAATCATGTTTGTAAGATCGAAGCATGAACCAAATCACCGACATAAGAGATCTATTTATATAGCATGAATTGAGGATTAAAGAGTGTGTGCATGTGTGTGTGAAGCAAAACTTGTGTGAAAGGCAGAATCATGAGGAATCACAGAATGGTATGACTGTTACAATTGACAGAGTTACACATAGGTCATCGAGAGAGGGATTTTAGAGAACAATCAAGGAATAGAGTAAACAAAAGGGTTTATCGAGTTAATCTATGGATTACCGAGGTATGCTATAAGCAAGGTAGTCTCATTTTGAGCACATAGAATCTACTATAACATTCCAGATGTAAAGTTGCAGATATTTTGTAAATAATTTGATTGTAATATTTTGAGTTGTAAGAGAAACCTCTAACAGGGTAAAAGACTCTAACAAAGTCTATAAATAGTAAAGCCTTTAACCAGGTGCAACATTTAAAACAAGTTGTAAAATCCTTTAGTGTAAAGACGTAAATCGAGCTAACTTCAATAATGATTTGAAATACTCTTTATTCTTAAATAAACTCATAAATCAGTTACTAAGTCTATTTCATTCCACTTTTACATCCATTACTTCATTTGAACATTCCATTAAGATCGTAATAAACACAAAATTTATGTAAAAGATAAAGATTCTTTATTCCATAAATTGATAAAATTAGTATCTCAATCATACAATACTTACGCATTTCAAGTTGTTGTAAGTTCAGTAACAAAATAATACAAAGTAAAGGGTGAGATGCGTCCGTTGATCTGCAACCCAAGCTATCGCCAATGCAATCTTTAGCATGAAGACGAGAACAAGATTCAGATGCTTTTTCTGCCCAACCTTGAAGCTTACACTTCCCCGGAATTCTTGGTCAATCAAGAATACTCGACCCTACACGAATTTCTTAGCAAAAGAAATTCGAAAGGCAAGATGGAATCTGGTGCATGCCTAGATGATACAAGCATTTTCATTTTTCTAACTCTTTTAAGAAACAAGCATTCATTATCAATCTAGGATATGGTAGAGAGGATAAAATAAAAGAATTCCATTATTTCAATGGTTAATTCAATTTGATTACTCGACCGAGTATAATGCCATGCACAACAAAAATAGATAGTTGGAAAAGCAACTATTCTCTCTATAATCCACATTCGGCACCCATCCTGGAAGTTAACTTTCCACAAACACAAGCCTATCTAGCTTTGTTCACATAAATCTACAATTAAAATATACAGAAGACAATCTTTCACCTTTTCAATTCTAGCTTCCTATATCTCATAAGATATTAATATAATGTTTAAGGAAGACAATCTTTTGTTGAATAGAAATAGAGAGAACCAATCTTTTGTTCAAAACCAATCCTATCTGACAGGAAGCAATCATTCATAGATAAACAAATATACATCTGAAAGGAAAAAATCTTTTGCTTCTATCTTTCAAGAAATTTAAAAACAAGATTAAAAATATTAAGAAGGTGTAACACATGTATGTATCTTACATATAAATTGAATAAAATGAGTACACATTCTTTTATTCAATTATTAAAACATTTAAATAGCATAATCATTAACATGCATTCCATTCTTATGGTTTAGAATTCTAAGTTTATCTCGTCTAAACTCTCTCTCTATCTTTCCAAGTGTTGCGGTTCATTTACCTCTTTTCTCAAAACATCATATTTAGTTTAATACTAATATGTGACTTTTCATGATTTAAAACTTAACACACCGACTTCACTAATTTACCATAACGACAATCAAATATGATGCAAGTTCATAAAACGCCTATCTATAAGGCTTTTCAAATGAGACACTTGATAACCTTCTTTAATTTTCATGAAAAATTCCAAAGTGCAAGTCTTTCCTTGTGATATCAAAATAACTTCATTATTTAATAAGTCGTTATCCTATTATTTCATCTTCTTCATGGTTCAATCTTAAATTTTCTCTCTCTATTCTCTTACTTTATTCTTAGAGGATTGGGTGATCTAATTTATGAGAGTTTCACTAAGTTTATCAACAAACTTAAGAAAATATTTCACTATTGTATCTATATTTACATGAATGTAATTTTTGAACAATTAACAATGATTCCTTTCACGATTCTATCTCTTCCATTAGAATATTGCATAAGTCTAAAACTAGATCATCCTTTAGAGAATATCTAAATCAACCTATGATACAATTCCTATCACTCTTTAGCATTTTCCATGCATGTTCATAGTTATTTTATCATATATACCTCATAATACATTTCTCTAGAAGACTATTCAAAAGTGAGTTCAAACAATTTTGTTCTAATCATGGCTTGAGTCAATCAGACTTCATTCTAAATTACATTATATAACTTCATGACTCACTCACTATCCTTGCATAATGACCAAAGAATTAAGGTAGATCCTACCTCCTTATGCTCTTGTTATTGGCTTGAGGTGATGAACTTGCTTCCCTCTTCACATTTGCCTACTCTCTTTCAAGATGGTTCACAAACTCTTTGTCGCTTTCCATCTGTCGATTCTTCTACTAACTCCATCCTCCATATCCTTCTTTTCTATCTCTTCTTTCTCTAAACTTTACTCTAAAATTCGACTCTAAATCTAAGATGGTTACGACTTGATCGTAAAACACATCTAAATCTCCACTACTTTTCTCTTTTTCATTCCATTCTCTAATCCTTAGTTGCATCTCCCCTCCCCCTTCTCTTCCAACTCAATGGTCTATATATAGTGTAGTCGTCTACCCTCTTTCCTACTTTCGGGCTATCTCTACTAGAGGTGGATTGATTTTAAGTGACACCACTCAAGATCTGATTGCATCATAATAGTCCTAATTGTATTTGAATACCTATGTGTTCACCATGCAAGTTATTTATTATCTATTTTGTGACACCAAACCTCTAAAGTTGTTAAGTCCATAATTATAGATTATCCATGTGGCTTTTAACTCCAAGACTAAGTCGACTTTACTAAAAATGACTTCCTTAAAACATGCAAGTTAAATAACTAACTTTATACATGTCGATCACGATGGATATCGGTGGCTTTATGGCTGTTAGACCACATTACCTATTAACCATTTCTTATTTGGCGGTTTATGTATTTGCATGTGGTTTGCATCATAAATAAAATGGAGGAGGAGTGGTAGTCAGTGGTGTCTACTTCCCCTAAACTACGCCTACCTTAATTCAAACAACTTACCTTTCAACTTGCCTACTACCGTATTCTATCTGCACGTGGAGTATGTTTTATCAAAAGGGAGGAGGGTGGTCGATGTTACTATCGACCATCCTCTTTATTTGCTTAATTCTTCTTAAACCAATCCCACCACTTCCATTTAATTTGTTTTATTTTAATTTTTCTTAAAACTTAATTTGTTTATATTATATATATATATTTAATGACTTTTCATTAATATATATATTAAACATTAAACTTTGTTTAATAAATTCTTTAATAAACCCTTTCTTTAATTAAATATATATATCGGATTTTCATTACATAATTTAATTTCATAAATACATATACAATAATTACATACATATTTACAAGTACATGATCAAATTATTATTAGAATTCATATATACACATATATATAACGCGTATATATTTTTAATCTCAAATGATTACGTATATGTATAAACAAAATTCTTGACGAAGTCAAATTTTATGATAATTGGATATTTATAACTATATAGATATACATGTATATGATTAAATCGATTTCTCATATACATATACATTTTGACCAATTTACAAAAGTAAAGTTAATAGTACAATTTTCATACATTTATACATATCTAAAAAGAACATAAAACCTAGGGTCGATATTCATTTTTGAATCATCTACACATTTTTTCTCTTTTAACAATAAAGCATAATATTTCACAATCACTCACACAACTTAGATTTAATTGAAACACTACTCACATCATGAAATCAATGCACATGTATAAACATTTAAATCAATCTACTTCTCATTCCAAATTCATCATTTCAATTTGAACAAACATTCAAATGAGGTCATTTAAATCATCCATCTTTCAAGATGCAAATATAAATACTAATGTGGTGTGTGAGAGATTCCATCTATTCTAATGAAATACAAGAGCTAAGACAACTCTACTTGAACCATGTTCTCGCCTTCATCATTGTTCACCTGTTCCTGCATTCACTTTGCACTCAATCGCTCATTAGCAATGATGATCCCAATTTATGATAAAAATTATTACTGACCATTCAATTGTATATAAATAATTTCAGTACATTCGATATCCTATCTTATTTCATTAACAGTTCTATTTTCATTTCATTTCAATTTCATTTGAAAAATAAACATTATTTTCCTAATTAAATAATTACTGGAAAATAGGGTTCGTGACATTTAGCAAGGTAGATCTAACAGATCTTGATACTCCTAATAGGGTAAGCTATCAGAAATAGCTAAACATGTAGCTCTAACCAAGCAACCTTTATTATTGCAGTAGTGAAGTTGTGGGTGCCATCCCCACAACACTTTTTCTCTCTACCCAAGAGTTTCTGCGTAACAAAAATATATGTGTTATGGAGTGAATCAGGTATGATTGTTATTTACTTGTTTTAGCATTATATTATGTTACAACAATATTTAGTTTATGCTTAACAGTAAGCTTATTGTTGAAGAAAAGTTTTGAAGTACTGATTCACCCCTCCCCTCTTAGTACATTAGCTTTCCATATTGGGCCTAACAATGGGTATCGGAGCTTGAATCTTGGAAAAAGGTTTAACAACCTAAAGAGAAAGATCTTATCAATGGAAGGCTATAAACAATCTTGGAGAATTGTGTATTTCCAAGAAGAGTTGGATCATGCTAATCAAGTGATTGCAGACATGCAAAGACAAATGCAAAAATCATAGAAGAAGATTGTCTGATGATTTGCAGGACTCTACAGAGTTAGTGGAACAAATTGAAACATCATATGAGAATAGTATGTCTGAAGAGACTGAAGAGATGATTGGAGTATTGAAAGAAAAGAACAAAGCACTGGCTGATAAGCTAAAAGCAATGAAAAGAGAACATGAACATTTCAGTGCACAGATGACTGAAAATCTTGATGCATTGACGATAGCCAACGATAAATTAAGAGATCTAGAAAGAGAGAAACAACAACTTGAAGCATTAGTATCTGAAAAGAATGATGAAAACATAAGGTTGACTAGGATTCAACAAAATCTGTCAGATCAATTAGGTTATGCACATCATGAAGCAAATCTAAAAGATGATGAGAATCAAGGTTGACCAATGAACTTGAAATAGAGAAGAAATCCAAGGAAACACTGAAGAAGAGTTATGAAGCATCAAAGATGTTGGATGAGCAACTGAATACGAAAAGTCCCAACAAAGATGCAAGACTTGGTTACAAAGGAAAAGACTCTATCAAGAAGGGAATCCAAACTACCAAGAGAGGAGAATCATCAAAGCAAGATGGAAACAAGAAGAACATCAAAAGAAAGAAGCCCATTTGCAACTACTGTGGAAATCAAGGTCATACTGCCAACATGTGTCAAATCAGAAAAGGTAAGCAATCGAATGTCACTAAGTCTAATGGTTGTTGTCACAATTGCAATAAATATGGTCACACATCTAACCAATGTAGGACAAAGTCTGCTAGCAACTATCAGAAGGCAAAATTCAAAGGGTTTTGTAAAAACTGCAATAGATGTGGACATAGTACCAAGAAGTGTTGGTTTAAGCAAAAGAACTATATGTGGTCTGCACACCAAGCAAATAATGGAAGCTACCGAACTCACATAGATCTTAACCGACAATATGCTGCAGTACCATGGGATTACAATACAAGGATATGGTGTGAATGTTGTGGGAGATATGGACACATAAGTGCCAACTGCTTTATAAGGTTTGGAATGAACAACTGAAGATGATGGAGAAATCCTAGTATGGCATGTTTATATTGTCACAAAGTTGGACACTTGGCCAGAGATTGTAGAGATCAACCTAGAGGAGACACTGAGGAAATAAAAGACAAATTACAGATGATTTGGAAAAAGAAGGAAATTGTGTCAAATGAAGAAAGCACCTTACCTATCGAGTTAGGTGCACCTATTCCAAATTAATCGGTAAAGGTATGAAGGGACTGCATTCTCTCAAAGGTTAAATCTTAACAGTTCTTATTTTGTCATGTACTTAATTCAAAATCTGCATAGCTAAAGATGCATTAGGAAATTTGAAATTTTATCAAGTTTTTTGAAAAGCCTGTTTGGTCGATAAATACAGGATGTCTGGCTACTCGATAAAAGCACAAAAAGTAAGGTAAATTGGTTTAGTGGAACCGAGTGCATTTGATGTTTTTGACCTAACCTGCACGGAGCCCGATAAGGTATATTGTGTACTTAAAGCACTTTGTGTGGTCATTTTACACTTACCAAGTTTTAAAGAGAGCAGAGCAAGCAATTCAAAGGCGATCAAACCTCCTGCGAAGTGAAATTCAAGGTATTTACATCAATCAAACTGCATTGTCAAGCTAGTTTACTGATCATATCAGTTGTGAATATTTGGTAAGAAGGAAAGCGTCTGTCATTTGAAAGTTTTCAAACCCTAAGGATATTTTGTTAGTATTTATCCAAAATTTGCAATGGCACGTAAGGTCTAGAAGCTCGTTGTTGTTAAGAACATTGAAAAGCCCTCACTGAAGTACCCTCTAACTCCCAAAGTAGCATCTGAATCCAATGACAAAACTGCATTTTCACTCATTCTGGATAGAGTTTTACGAGTTGAGGATGTCAGATTCTTCATCAAATGTCATTTTGAGGAACTAGGTCATGTTGAAATCAAAGACACATATGATGAATTGTGTACCGATGGGAAATTGGATAGCAAGTATGAACACATTAAAATCAAGGGATTGACCGAAGCCCTAACCTATCCCCGTGTCTTCAAACCCCAATGGGTCAAGTTTGTTCTGAGCAGAGTTCATGATGATTTTAATGTGGTTAGAGGAGAAACCATTCAAAATCACCAAGGAAATCATTCATTTAATCATCGGTTACCCTATTTTTCATCATGCCCAAGCTCAAAAAATGATATCACAAAAGGAATTGATCACCTTAACCAGAGTTGAATCCGATTGCAAAGGACTGAAACTGAACAATGTGATAGATGCAGAGCTGAAGTTTACCATTAGAGTAATAGGTTATTGTTTCTTCCAATCGGGAAGGGAAAACAATGTACCCTGTGTAGCAGTTGATTTAGCATATAAAATTGTGAAAAAGGGAATGAAAATTGATCTTTGTGAAGTGTTGTTGAAAAACCTGTTTGAGAATCTAAACACCTTACGGAAGCTCAAGAAGAACAACTTGGCTAATACACTAAAGTTTGGATCACTCCTGGTATGCATGTTTTTCTATTTTGAGAAGTTCTTTCCAGCTATCGGTAAAGTAGTTTGCGAGCTACACCGACCAATCACCCATCAAGTCAATGACTTCATCAAACGACTAGGTGATAACTTTAATGATATTATGGATGATTATTTTAGCAAGTTTCAAGAGAAGATGCATAACAGGTATAGAGTTCCACCCCAGCTAGTTGAGAAATACAAGGATGACATATGCTTTGAAGTAGACACCGACTACTGCTATGTTAATGCTGTGGAACCGAGAACTCAATCTTTGCCACCTATGGGCTATGAGATTGATTTTGACATCACACAAGAACAGATAGATGCTTTTCTTACATTACCTAGGCATGCTACTGAGCTGAGATACAATACATATGAAGAAGTTAAAGAGAAAGTTAAGATGAGCATTGTAGTACCAAAGGCTACAAAGAAAGCAACAAAAATGATCAAGGCATTATCAGAGAAATTTGGAGAAGGTTCTTCCTCCACACCTATCAAGGGCACTCTAGCCATCATCGAGGAGGAATCTGAAGCCCAAGAGGCTGCTATTACATTGAGCACCGAGTTGCCAAAAGGTAAAATTCTGAAGAGGAAGAAAAATGACACATCACATGTATCACCCACTCCTCCAATAAAGCGACCTAATACAAGATCATCTGCAGTGTCACTGAGCAAGAAGCAGAAAAATGTTGTTGTTCCAAAGGTAACAAAAACTCATAAGAAATCTACTCAGAGACTCATTTTGACTAAAGAGTCCAGTGACACCGAATCTGAAGAAGCAAACAAATTTCAGATTGTCAAGAGTAAAAAGGTAGATGTACATAGTGCTGATAATTTCTATGCTAATTTGAAACAATATGGTGGATTTGGAGCATTCAGATATGTTAAGTATGAATCCAGATTTGATGTTGAAAAGAGATAAATAGAAGAAGTTGTCATCTGTACACTTCTAAAATTTTGATTGGTCCCATTGGAAGTAACTATCTCTCTTCCAAAAGAATTGTATTTGCATATTGATAACAGGTGGAAATATGCCATGGACTCAGAAAAATAGATAAGAGAAAGAAGTTTGGTACATCTCTTTCCTGACATGCTGGTAGATGAGATAAAGGAACATCTGAAAAACTACCACACAAACTTCCTAGTCAAGCAAAGAGCCTTGAAATTAATGAATGGCCTTTATATTGAAGTGGAGCAAGAGACCAAAGAAAAGTGGTAGGACATTTTTTGAATCAAGAGTACTGGTGAGCAAGGTGAAGTGGAAATAGTTGATGTCACCGAACTAGATCCTGATATCACCGAGCAAGACCCTGCTGACACTATACAAATTGATGAGGATATCATGGACACAGAGGCACAATAACAAGAAATGATAGAAGGGAATGCATATGCCAAACTGGTATCCAGTGAGTCAGTTTTGGAACAGGTTCAGCCCTATCCTCCGGTCACTCACCCAGTTTCAACTGAGGCCCCTCAAGATACTGAACAAGGAATAGAGGATCTCAAGTCTACAGAAGGAGAAGCTACTCCTCAAGACACCAGGGAATAGACTTCTCAAGCTCCTTCTAACATTGAAAATGTTACAACTGAGACCCCGAGCAAAGATTCACTGACGACTACATCAGAGGTTCCAGAAATTGACAAGAGTGTTGCCTCCACTGATCAACCTACCGAGGGTCAACAAGCCTCCCAAGCCATTGTATTAGTTCAACTGGTGAAATCTAAAGACAAGAAAATGAAAAGGTATAGTTTCAAGATAGATTTGTCGAAACCAATAGTGTTGCCAAATGTAGACATATCCAAATTAAAAGGGCAAGCACTCATTGAATTTGGTGAACTATGCAAAGGCAAAGTAGAACAAGAAAAACAAATGGCTATACAAAAGAAAAACAAAGTACTTCAGAAGGTGAAAGCACTATTAACTTATATGCTACCTGAAGCTATAGTGTCAAAAGATGTAGCCATCCATACTCAACCAAATGAACTCCTCAATCAGCTAGAGACATCTAGAGTAGATGCATCTGAATATTTGAGCAAATTGAAGGACAAAGAGCTCACTACAAAAATGATTGAAGAGGTACAGAAAGAAATTGCTATTGGCAAAGTAAAACTTGTCAAATTTATTGCTGAGTTGTCCCCTCAACTCAAGCACATTCTTTATTTATTTCAAAAACTCTATACATTCTCTTTATTCGTTAAAGATATCAAAAATAAAATAGAAGTGATTGAAAAAGAGATTACCGATCTCTCAAATAAGTTGACCACTGAGCCAAATTCTATTCAGCATTTTTATATAAAGTTACAAAAGCTCATGGCTCAACAATTGGAACTCAGGAATGAAGAGCACAAAATAAGGATGGACATTATGACTCTTCAAACCTTATTCATTCCACACTTCTCCTTCATCCAAGAATAGATCAATCAAGCTACCTCTTTATCTACTACACAAGAGGGAAGCACATTAGATGGTTTAATTTCATTGTTACCTGACATTCAAGCTCAAAATTCTTTAATGGACAGTGTCAAGGATGCACTCTCTGTCACTCTCACCGATGCAAGGACAAAGTATAAATCCATTTTTGACCAGTTGCCTCCACCAAATGGTAACTAAGTTTTGATGTTTGTCAAAAAGGGGGAGTGTAGTATACAAGTATCAAAGGAAGAGTATAGTATACAGGGGAGTATACCGAGCAGAGTATCCAAATGCACAGTTGAATTTGATAGGGGAGCAGTGAACTGAGCAGTATGTAGAAAACATTGATCACCGAGCATGAAAAATCAGAGTTATGTACAATATATTGATAAGGGGAGTATATCTCAATATAGAATTTCATTGATAAATGTATATACTGACAGTTTAGTCAGATTTTGTAAGTATATAGATTTTTGAGTTATGACTTTTGAAAGTAGTTTTGTCAAACATCTCAACTAATGTCAAAAGGGGAGATTTTTACTACTTACTAAGTTGCCATTAGTTTTATGTTCAAAAGTTATTCTATATACTCTAGTCAGTTACTACTACCGAAATATTTAGTCGGTAAGCATAGAGTAGTCAGTTATAGAAGAAAGTAGTCTCAGAGCTTAATATGCACTGAGCTATCTACCAAGTAGCAAAAATGATATACCAAGTGAACACACACCGAGTGAAATGTGTTACCAGATTCATTGAACCTGGACACATGTGTGGAAACATATTACAAGATCGAGGAACAAAGAACCGTTATCACATTGGAAATTGCACTTAAAGATTTTGTATGATCTTGAGGTCATCTATCCAATGAAATATTTTGTATGGTTATTCATTCGATAAATCATGTTTGTAAGATCGAAGCATGAACCAGATCACCGACATAAGAGATCTATTTATACATCATGAATTGAGGATTAAAGAGTGTGTGCATGTGTGTGTGAAGCAAAACTTGTGTGAAAGGCAGAATCATGAGGAATCACAGAATGGTATGACTGTTACAATTGACAGAGTTACACAGAGGTCACCGAGAGAGGGATTTCAGAGAACAGTCAAGGAACAGAGTAAACAGAAGGGTTTACCGAGTTAATCTATGGATTACTGAGGTATTCTATAAGCAAGGTAATCTCATTTTGAGCACATAGAATCTGCTATAACATTCTAGATGTAGAGTTGTAGATATTTTTTAAATAATTTGATTGTAATATTTTGAGTTGTAAGAGAAACCTCTAACAGGGTAAAAGACTCTAACAAAGTCTATAAATAGTAAAGCCTTTAACTTGGTGCAACATTTAGAATAAGTGTTGTAAAATCCTTTAGCAAGGTAGATCTAACAGATCTTGATACTCCTAATAGGGTAAGCTATCAGAAATAGCTAAACATGTAGCTCTAACTGAGCAACCTTTATTATTATAGTAGTGAAGTTGTGGGTGCCATCCCCACTGCATTTTTTCTCTCTAACCAAGATTTTCTGCATAACCAAAATATATGTGTTATGGAGTGAATCATGTATGATTGTTATTTACTTGTTTTAGCATTATATTATGTTACAACAATATTTAGTTTATGCTTAACAGTAAGGTTATTGTTGAAGAAAAGTTTTGAAGTACCGATTCACCCCTCCCCTCTCAGTACATTATCTTTCCATATTGTGCCTAACAGTCTCTAGGTGGCAAACATGCAGTGGCAAATGAACAGTGCATCATCGAAATAGTTGTCGACTAGATCGACATTAAATGTAGATTGTGGAAATCACAGTTTGATTACAAAGGATTGCAACTCAAAGTAGTTCGAAGGACAAGACTTTTTGTGAGTTGATCGAAGTAGGACATTTGATCATCTTCTTGACCCAGAGAAAGAAATAGCTGGATCATTTAGTATGATTGACAAAAAACATGCCTTGTGAACAAGATCCAGTTTGCTAAAGATAGTAAATATGTACTGGAAGAATAAAATATGCCAGTGCTATTTGATTTGTTTCAGTTTATCAATCTCAAAGATGAGATTCAATTTGATCTAATATAGATTGGGTCAGTGAAGAAAACCCTAGAGCATGAAGTTTGAATTTCCGTGTTGGCAGGAAAGCATGAGTATAAATATGTTGACTGGAGATCTAAAATGGGGATGCTAGTGTTAGGGTTCCCATAGATACTGAGAGGGGGGGGTGAATCAGTATCTAACCGGTAGTAAGAATTTCTTAAGTTAAAACATACAGAACATAAAGTAGCAGTGTATCGGTATGCAAGAATTAATGTAATAAACAGAATCAAAAACATCCACATGAAAAGAACACCATAACACAAGATGTTTAATGAGGAAACCCAATGTGGGAAAAACCTCGGTGGGATTTGTGACCCACAATATTCACTTACTGGCCAATAAGAGAATATTATTTACAATAGGGGCCTGCGCATGCAGGAAGGCCAATTGCCTAGAGCACATTGCTCAGTGAGAAGTCACATTGACTTACAATAAGGGTTATACTAATCCAATAATCTGTACTACGTTACATTAGCATCTCCAATGCCAGTTTTAGTATCGGTTCTTGCTCGGTTCTTTACATATACCTTTGACCTATAATTCGCACATTAGGTCTGCCTAGTTATTTTCTTTATACTTGCTTACCTTACTCTCTCAAATGTCTACAATGATCTCTTTTATATACAAGAGTCATTTTACAATTTGCCAAGTTGGCTTATAATAATAAACAAAATATTACATATCAAAAATCATGTCGGCCTCTGTATTGGTATACATCTTTTCTTCTGTGCTGGTGCTGGTGCCGGTGTAAAATGGTCTTGCTAATGCCGGTGCACTGTCTTGCTTGAATAATGCTTTGCCAGTAGAATTTCTTGTCGGTGCCATAGGATTGCAAGGTTGCCATCAATGACAAAACCTTCAATCACACACAATGTCTCATTGGAGTGTCCATATGCCAACAATCTCCCCCTTTGGCATTGATGGCAACACTCATGAGAAATTCCAAAAAGATGTCCAAAAATCTGTAGACCAAAAATTTACCAAAAAAATGAGGGGCTCCCCCTGAGCATATGATCCCTGTGTTTTGAATTTTCTCATCCTACTACTCCCCCTTTGGCATCAATGACAAAGGTTGTCAAGATGTTAGTAGAGTTTTTAGTTATACTGGTCCATAACCTCAACCTTGTAGTTGGGTAGTTATTATCTGAAAAAGATCGCCCAAAATTAAGTTTATACTATCCATAAACTTTTTGCTATCTTTTATTGCTGTTTCAGTTCTCTTCACAGTGTTGGTGAGATGCTGCAATTGCTCTACCGGTGTTTTACTTCCCGGTGTTAATGCCTCTGAGATTTCCTTCGGTAGAGATGCTAGATAATCCAATCTTGGACTCAATTTAGATCTCAAGTGTTTTGCCTTATTTATTATTGTCTCTTTCTCTTTCTCCTGTTTAAGTAATTCTGTCTTAAAATTTGCTAACTTATCTTCAAAAACAGATAATGAATCCGGTGAGTTGACAAAATTGTCTGCAAGCTTGTTTATCTCTTCCTGTGTCTTGCTTATTTTCTTGTCTATATCTATGGTCAGGAAGTTTGTTTTGCATGTGTCTTTGTACAGGTTTTTGTACTCTTTTAACAAACTACACAGTTCCGATAGAAGTGTGTCAAAATCTCTTTTACACTTCTTAATTTCTTCCTCAAAGAATTTATGTTTCTCCTTTTCTACAATGTCCTTTACAGATTCTACCTTTATTTGCTCAATATTTCCAGAAATGTATTTACATAGTGTATCCAACTGTCCTAAAGAATCTTTATTATCTATATTACAATTAGGAGTGATTGTTTTCAAAATTGGTATTGAATCATCTATTGCTTTGTAAGCTTGTGAACTATATTTAGTTATTTTCTTGATGGATTCAAGTAATACCTCAGTCACATTTGTTGACTTTGATGGTGACCCAACAAACTAAGTATTGGTGGAAGTGACCATGCTTGTATTGACCTCTGGCAGGTCAGTTTGTGTCTGCATTTCCTTTAGCACTGGTTTTCCTACTTCATTGCTTACCGGTGGCATCTGTTCTAGAGCCTTTAGCTCTGTCAGTTTCTTTGTTTGTGCTTTAGATTCCATCTTTTTCCTTGTATCTGCTGTCGGTTGCTTTGTATTTTCTATTACTAGAGGCTCTTTGGCCATATCTAATTTTTCACTTGGGTCTTTATCAACTATTATGTTGATCTTTTGGGTATCAACATTTACAGTGAATAGGACTTCGGGATTTGTATTGCTATCCTCTGCATCCATGCTTTCAGCTGCCGGTTGGTTTTCAAGGATTGCAATTTTTACAAGTGGAGGTAGGTTATCTTTAACCTTTATGCTTGGAGGTCCACCAACTTTCCCTTTCCCTTTGTCCTTATCCTTCTGATATACCTTAATAGGCTTGGGATTCCTATATTCTTCTTGTTTTTCTTTTTCAACCAAAAATATGTCCCAACCATCTTCTATTTCCTCTGAAACCTCTGTAACTCTACTTGCCATCAGTGAAATATGCCAGTGTGCCGTGGAAAAAACTGTCCGGTTGGCCTGAGCTATCAGATCATCAATTTCTTTTGGGGAATTTACCAGATATACAACAAGTAGTTTTTCTACTTTTATTTTCTTGTCCAGTTCAATTACTCCTTGCCTTCTGGCCTCAAGTCTTTTGTATAAGTCATCAGGAATTTCATTTATGACTTCCATCAAAAACTTTTTAAACATGTCCATGTGTAGTATTACACTCTCCTCAACTTGCCCTTTCTTATCAGCCGATAGGGTGTCATAAAGTTTCCCTATGTTTTTCAGTTTTCCTTCCTCTGTGATCTCATTTAACAAAATGTCTAGAGGTGCTAAGTTAGTTTTTGTCCTTTTCTTTTTCTTAGGAGTCAGCTTCCTTTTAGGTGTGACTTTTCTAACCGGAGATCTCACAACTTGTTGCTTTTGCCTTGTCCTTCTAGGTGAAGGAGTAGTTGCCGGTGAGGAATCTCTTTTCCTAACAACTCTTTTGAAGGTTGCTGGCATGTCTCCTTCTGAAGAAGTACCTACCAGTGATAGATGAGCTTCAGTTTGTGGGGCTGCCAACTCATCTTCAGTTATGCCGATTTTCTTTAATACATCTTCCTTGATGGCTTTTGCTTGTCTGGATCCTTTTCTCACAAAAGCTTCTACCTTCTTCACTCTTTTCTTGGACTATATTTGTTTTTCTATTGTTTCAGCACTACCAAATGCTTCCTCCTTAGGTTCATTAGGGGCTTCCAGAAGTGCTTTGGCATAAGTTTCAACTATGTGATCATCTATTTAATAGCCCATTTCTGCTACCCAGATTGTCCTAGGGATGACTGCTTCCATCCATATTTCATCCTTTTTGATAATAAAGCATATATCATCTTTGTATTTGTCTACAATTTCTTGAGATAACCTTGACCTTTTCTTCATTTTCGTCTTTAGTGCTTGGAAAAAGTCATGAATGTTGTTTTCCTTATTCTCGCCCATGGTATTGAACAGTTTTGTCAGTTGCTTTCCTACCGGTATGTCATATCTGAATTCTTTATATCCTATATTGGGAACTTGTTTTGTTATATGAAGCATTAGACACACTAATATATTTCCAAATTTGAAGGTTCCTTTCTTATCCTTCTTTATCTTTCCAAGGTTGTCTATCAGTTCATCCTTTAGCCATTCATAGATGTCAATTTTTGCATTGTTGGTTATTATGTCATAAACACTCTTAATGCATAAACTTGAAACTGAGTTAAGTCTATTGGCATGAGTGGCTTTGTAACCTAATATCATGCTTATGTATCTCACATTTGTATCCTTTACATCATTAACCCTTAAAGATCTTTTATCAGATGTTGCACCTGTTAGGTCAATAAATAAATCATTTGAAACTTTCTTGTTTTTATCTAGTCTTTTACCGGTGGCTAGTAACCCTATGACAACCTTTACCACTTGCTTGGTGATCTTATGAATTGCATCTAACCAAAAAAATTCTCCATGAACTCTACTTAACACTATCCTAATCACATCCTTAGGAAATTCAGGAATACTAAGGATTTCTGTGAATCCTAGGGTTTCAATGATTTTGTGTTCAGCTTTGATATTGTTGGTATCATCACATATCTCGGTTTTGTACATGGTTTTGATTTCCTTGTCTCCTAGCTCTTCAATATTGCAGTGAATATACATTCTAGGGTCTTCATCATATACAACACCTTTAGGGATTTGAGAGAATGCACCTAAGGTATCATCTTTCTTTTCTATTTTGGGGACCAACTGAAATACGGGCCTAGGTCTTTTAATTACTTCCACAATAGTAGGGTTCGCTATGTATTCAATTGTAGAGGTGGATGCCATGATAAAATACCTTTTTCTGTCTTGGATGAATGATTGCTTGGAGTGTGCTTGCTTCTTGCTTGAAATGCCTTAGCTCGGAAATCTTTGCGCTCTTTGAATGTTTGAAATCACAGTGAAATGAAATGGAGCCAGAACCTTATTTTATAAAGTCTTTTTCACTACCTACCACATTAATTGCATGCCGGTAATGTATTCACTTAACTTTATTTGCCTGTAATAAGTGATTTTCAATTTTTTTTTTTAAACCGAGGGAATAATAACACATGTGTCATTAGATTGCCAGACCCTCAAGACAATTTTCTTCAATTAGATGAAGAGCTTCCTATCAGTGGAGCACTGCTCTGTCCTGCCGGTGGAGCATCACATTGTCCTGCCGGTGGAGCATTTGTTGGTTCTACCGGTGGAGGAGTATTCCCAATATTTAGATCAGCTTTTCTAATCCATTGCTTTGAGAATTCTTGCTTAACCTCTTCAACCTTTTCTTTACCTTTCAAGCTAGTACTTTTGTTCTCTACCGGTGTACCTTTACTTCTACAAAATTTAGCAATATGCCCAATCTTGTTACATGCATAACAAGTTACATTATTTTTCTGAATAGCTTTCCCATAACCTATGCCGGTTTGTGTTCTGCATTGATTTGATAAATGTCCAAATCTTCCACAAACATAACACCTTACATTCATTCTGCAGTTTTCAGAGTTATGACCAACTTTGTTGCATTTGGAGCATTGACCGGTGGGAGGATTGATATTCTGAAAATTCCTAGATCTACATTCATTTGCCCTATGACCATATTTATTACAGTTAAAGCATTTTCCATTGAATTTATAAATATTAGGAGGTCTTACCGGTTTGTTGTGATCCTGAGTATTTGCAGTACCGGAGCTTTCTCCAACTTCAAATCCAATTCTAGAAGTGTCACCTTTGGGTTTTTGATTCTTCAATAAGGTACCAAGTTCTTCTGAGCTTTTCTTGAATTGTTCTTTATGTTGATTTGCAGTTTCCAATTCCCTTTCCAAGATTTCTTTTTGTCTCATTAGTTCATTCGAGTCATTCTGAGTATGCATCAGATCTGTCTTCAACATGTCATTTTCATAGCTAAGTCTTGTGTTCTCATTTGCTGCATCACTTAGTCTTCTGGTCAATTCTTCTTCATTCTTCTTTCTGTCCTCAATCTCTTTGCAAAATCTCACAGTCATATCCTGCGTTTCATTTTTTGTTGTCATGATCTCTTGTTTCAACTTGCTTATCATATCATTAATTGATTCCTTTTCATCATTCTCATTTTGCAATTTTTCACAAAGTTCTCTTCTCTTATTTCTTGTAACAGTAAGATTTTCTTGAAGTGCCTGAATGATATCCTGAGCTGCTCTTAAATCATCTTCTAATTTGATATTTTTCAACTTCTCTGTATCATAGTCAATAAGAGCTCCTTCAAGTTGCTTCATCAGATTTTCCATTTTTAACGGTGTCAAGATCTTCCTCAAGCTATTAGGCTTCTGAAAATAGAGGACCAGGCTCTGATACCAATTGTTAGGGTTCCCACAGATACTGAGAGGGGGGGGTGAATCAGTATTTGACCGGTAGTAAGAATTTCTTAAGTTAAAACATACAGAACATAAAGTAGCAGTGTATCGGTATGCAAGAATTAATGTAATAAACATAATCAAAAACATCCACATGAAAAGAACACCATAACACAAGATGTTTAATGAGGAAACCCGATGTGGGAAAAACATTGGTGGGATCTGTGACCCACAATATTCACTTACTGGCCAATAAGAGAATATTATTTACAATAGGGGCCTGCACATGCAAGAAGGCCAATTGCCTAGAGCACACTGCTCAGTGAGAAGTCACATTGACTTACAATAAGGATTATACTAGTCCAATCATCTGTACTGCTTTACATTAGCATCTCCAATGCCAGATTCAGTACCGGTTCTTGCTCGGTTCTTTACATATACCTTTGACCTATAATTCACACATTAGGTCCGCCTAGTTATTTTCTTTATACTCGCTTACCTTACTCTCTCAAATGTCTACAATGATCTCTTTTATATACAAGAGTCATTTTACAATTTCCCAAGTCGGCTTATAATAATAAACAAAATATTACATATCAAAAATCATGTCGGCCTCTGTGCCGGTATACATCTTTTCTTCTGTGCCGATGTCGATGCCGGTGTAAAGTGGTCTTGCTGATACCAGTGCACTATCTTGCTTGAATAATGCTTTGCCGGTAGAATGTCTTGCTGGTGCCATAGGATTGCAAGGTTGCCATCAATGACAAAACCTTAAATAACACACAATGTCTCATTGGAGTGTCCATATGCCAACAGCTAGATGTCGAATGCTAGTGAAGAGTGCAGACTAAATAGTTTGAGCATTTAAGTGTTGAACTTTGCAGCGATTGAGTGTGTTGGAGAAAGAACCAGTAAGAGGGGTTTAACTGGTAAGAGGAGTTTAATCGATAAGAAATAGAGTAACTGGTAAGCTGTCATAGAGTATAACAATCATGTGAACCGACAGTGTTTGAAATGGTAAGAAGGCATCAAATAGTGAATGAGTGTAGAGTGAGAATAAGAGGAAGTCAGGAAAGGAAGAGGCTGAGCAAAAGAGGGGTCAGAGAGAGTGAATAGACAACCGGTAGTAAAAGAAGTTGTGAGATAGAGAAGAGTAAAAACCGACATAAAATATTGATTGCAAGAGTTACAAAATTTCATTTGTAATAAGGAGATTTCATTGTATCTAAATTTATCTCATTGTATTTCATTGCGTGGATTCTCGATGTAGGGGTTGGTGCTCCTTGAGTTGGTGCTCAAAATAGTGTAGGGGTTGGTGCTCCTTTGAGTTGGTGCCCATAAATTGCTAGGGGTTGGTGCTCCTTGGGTTGGTGCCCTAAAATATTGTAAAATTATTATTCCATTGTGAGACTGGATTGGAGCAGTAGACTCTAGCAGCATTTCTCATCAAGGTTTTTTGCACATTGGGTTTTCCTCGTATATCTAGTGTTGTGTGATGCATTCTTTGTGTGTGATTGATTATTAATGTTTCCATTACTTTACTGGTTGCACACACAAAGTTGAAAATTGTTAATAATCATTGATTCACCCCCCTCTTAGTGATATCTTGTGCTCTACACAAGTTACATCTTAAATTGAAACAAAGATTTGAGACTACTTATCAACCATCCTAATCTAACAAGACATATTAGTGTTATGCTTCTTCTTACCTTGAACAATTATCTAGGTAGATCCATTACTACAATCAAAATAGTGTTAACCCAAAGACAAAAGTGGGTCAATAGCATCAAGGTCTATCTCATTATAAGAAGAAAAATCAATATTGGGATAAAAAAACATGATCAATATAATTAATAAAAAAATCATTACCACTAGAAACATGAAGCCACAAATTTTATTTATAGGTTTAAACTTATCTACATGGCAATCTTTGTTGATGTGGATTTCAAAAATAAAAAGTATTTAGATTGATTTGGATGATGTGGAATTATTTTGGTTATTAGGTAATATGGGTGACACAAATTTTAAAAATCAAAGAGACTCTTTTGATGTGGACTATAAATGTTAGAGGATATAAAATATTTCTTATTGAGGATCGGAAAGATAATAGTAATTATTACATTTTCTAATGATTTCAAAGAAGAGTAATGATGGTTATATGGAATTTTAGTGTTAGTTTGTGAGAAAAAGAATTTAATTCTAGTAATATTTGACATGTTCATGTTAAGTATAAAGGAGTTAGAGAAAATGATGGAAAAGGTAGTACATGATGATAGTTCTGATACTTAATGTAAGTACAGATCCAATAGCCAACAAGATGAGGGGGGGGGGTTTGAATCATACAAACTTAATCATCCATAAAAACATCAGATTCAACCTCGATAACATATATATCAGTCATATAACCAGAACTGTCAAACATGCAAACTCAAAAGCATATGAACAATATAAACCTCATAACACTAGATTTAACGTGGAAACCCAAATAGGGAAAAACCACTATGGGATTTCAGACCCACTAAGAAATATACTCTTCTAGAGTATGCTCGGTTAAAAGCAAATCCTGTTAAAGATTACAAACACATTGCTAGATGTGACCCGGTTAAGGGATTTCCCATAGATCTGTTAGGATCTTCACTTTGTTAGAAGTGACCTTGTTAAAGGATTTCAAACACTCAATAAGAATGTCACCTTGCTAGAGGATTTTACAAATAAGACTGTTAAGTCCACTCAGTTAAGAGATTGTCTGCTACTTCTCAAAATAACAGTAATAAAAATATGTCTGCAACTTCACATCTAAAAATGTTGAAGCAGATTCTTATTTTCTCAATTCAATCAATTCATAGGACTTATCTTGTCCCTCTGTTGGGCTCTATACTCTATTATCAAAATAGGTCTTAAAGCTTCTGTGCTCGGTAATCACTATGTAGCATCCCTGTGCATACACTTACCCGCATACATTGTTTATCAATAGTTTCCTATTTATAAACAATCTTCCAACTGCTTAATCTCCTTGATCACATTTCCCATGATCAATCATAGCCATCAGATCTTCAATCTTGTCCAGGTTCAATGTATCCTTTGATCTGAAAATGTTTTACCCCGCCTTGGAACTTGCATTTTCACCTTGGAACTTGTGTTAGGGTATTGCGGTTCAATCTGAGCTGTAGATCTTCCTGCCGATCTTTCTTTACCATAGATTATTTAACAATCTTCATACATGGCTTACAAATCATTTAATTCACTCCAACTCATCAGCTTCCTTCATTAAATATCACATGTAAACATTTAATGCATTCAGTTATAGCTCGGTTGTAACTCGGTAAATACTAAACTTCACTCAGTAGATATTCTGCCTTCATTAACCGATAGCGATAACCTTAGGGTTTACCGACTAGGTTCTTTGCTTGGTAACATAGTATAGTATTAAACTTTCAAACAATAGAATATGTAGGATATCAAAATAATCTAAATATCATGATCTCCTCATTGTCTATCTCGGTAATAGTTGCCCATTGAATAACTTATCCCCTTATTCATCATATTCTTTTTGTGTCTTTTACCCACATCTTTATACTCAACAAATCATACTTCTTAAGATATGACAACATCATACTGAATTAGAAAATCAATTTCTTGACATCAATGACAAAATAATAATATTAAGACAGTAATCATCCTTAATCAGTTATATCCATAGTCATCAACAACCTTCTCAATATCCTTATTGAAATGCCAATAATCTTTCATTGTAATTGGAATGCCAACCTTCTTCTTGTCTATTATAATGCCAACAATCTCCCCCTTTGGAATTGATGGTAAAACCAATTGATTTGACTTTATTAAGTCGGATTCAGATTGCTGTGAAATTTTGAAATGCTGAAATGCTCTCCCCCATACATTAGACTTGTCCTGTTTTCTCAGTCTTCTTTCCAATCTGTAGTCTGCTCTTCTTATGTATTCTCCCCTGATATTGGTCTGATAGGTCTTCTCCCTTATATTGGTCTTCTCCCCCTTTGACAACAATGCCAAAAAAAAATAAAGAACTAAAACATAGTTGCTTTCTGTAAGAAGTTATTTCCCGCTGTTGTGTATCAATTGAGTCTTGGTCAAAGCATTTGTCTTCAATTCCTATTTCCTATTTATTGTTTCCTGCACACCTTTAGAAAACCTCCTAAAGCGTGTAGATCAACATCAACTCCTAAAGATATTCTATAGTCATCGAATTGATGCTTTCACCGAACTCGGTCAGTGAATGGAAGATAGGGGTAGGACCCCTAACTGACTTCTGAGATATTCAAAAGTGTCCTTTGGCAGTGGCTTGGTGAAGATATCTGCTATTTTCTCCTTTGTACTAACATATTCCAACACCACTTTCTTCTCTTGAACTTCTTCTCTAAGATAATGATATTTGATAGAGATGTGTTTTGTCTTAGAGTGCATAACAAGATTCTTTGAAATGTTAATGGCACTAGTGTTATCATAGAATATAGTTACTGGCTCGGTAACTTGCTCATTTATGCCTTCCAATAGTTGTTTGATCCATGCTATATTGGTGCAATTCAGTGCTGCAGCAACATATTCAGCTTTTACTGTTGACTGAGAAACACATCCTTGTTTCTTGCTAAGCCAACTCACTAGTCTTTCTCCTAAAAAGAAAGCTCCTCCACTTGTGCTTTTCCTATCATCAATGTTGCCTACCCAATAAGCATCAGTATAAAATTTTAAATCAAACTCATTTCATTTTTGATATACCAAACCATAATCTTCAGTGCCTTTTAAGTATCTAAAAATTCTTTTGATTGCCGTCATGTGTGTTTCCTTAGGATTTGCAGAAAATCTTGCAACAATACCTACTGCATGTGCTATATCTGGCATGCTGTGAACAACATATTGCAACTTTCCAATCATAGATTGGTAAAGTGTCTCATCAACAAATGCAAATTCCTCATTCTTTGATAGTTTACAGTTGGTAGTCATAGGAGTACTTACTGGTTTTGAATCCTCCATTCCAAATTTCTTAAAGGTTTCCTTTATGTACTTGGATTGGGTAATGAAAATCTCATCTTTCATTTGCAGTATCTACAGACCTATAAAATATTTTATCTCACCGATTAATGACATCTCAAATTCTTTACTCATTTCATTTCCAAAGTTCTTGCATAGAGAGTCATTTCCACTAAAGATAATATCATCAACAAATATGGCTGAGATCAGTATTCCATTTTCATCAGTTTTCATGTACATATTATTGTTGTTTTCACTTGTTCTTATAAAACCAATTTTGATCAAATATGAGTGCAATCTCTCATACCATGCTCTAGGTGCTTATTTCAGACCATATAAAGCTTTGTTCAATTTAAATACCTAATCATTATTTTCTCCTTCAACAAATCCTTCAGGTTGTTCAATGAAAACTTCTTCTTCTAAAATACCATTCAGAAATGTAGATTTGACATCCATTTGATATACCTTAAAATTCTTGTAAGCAGCATATGCCAACAATGTTCTTACTCCTTCAAGTCTTGCCACAGGTGCAAAAATCTCACCATAACCAATTCCTTCTTCTTAGGCATAACCTTTGCAAACTAGTCTTGCTTTATTCCGAATGACCTCACTTAGCTTGTTTCTGAAGATCCACTTTGTACCGATTACATTTTTGTCCTTCGGTCTTGGGATCAGTGTCCATGTGTCATTCTTTTTTATTTGATCAATCTCTTCTATCATAGCATTTATCCAATCTTCACTGTTAAATGCCTCTTTCACTATTCTCAGTTCAAATTCAGATATCAAACATGTGTTCTATCTCAGTTTGTTCCTTGTCATCACTGGATCATCCTTATCTCCTATAATCTGACTTGGTGCATGATATCTTCTGACATACTTGGCTAATACAGGCTCGGTAGGCTCTGTATGATCTTCTTCATCACTCGGTAACTGGATATTTTCTTCATTTTCTTCAATAGTTATCTCAGTAGGACTTCTCGGTTGCACATAGACAAATCCTTCATAATCTTCTGGTTCTTTGGAGTTTCCTTCATCATTTCTTTCTACAAATTCATCAATTTTCACATTTTCACTTTCTACTATTTTGTTAGACGATTTGATCAGAAATTTAAATGCTTTGCTTCTAGAAGAATAACCTAGAAACATTCCTTCTTCACTTTTCTGATCAAACTTACCATTTCTATCATCTTTATGAACATAGCATCTACTCCCAAAGATTTTAAAATAACTTACATTAGGTTTCTTGTCATACTAGATTTCATAAGGTGTCTTCAAAGCACCTTTCTTCAATTGAACTAGGTTCAAGGTGTAAATAACTATGCTTATTGCTTCTCTCCAAAATGTTTGTGGAACTTTCTTTTCAATCATCAAGGTTCTGGCACAATCCACAATAGATTTGTTCCTTCTCTCAGCTATCCCATTCTGCTGTGGAGTTCTCGGTGCAAAGACTTGTCTTTTTATACCATGATCATTGTAAAATAAGTTGAACTCATCAGATGTAAACTCTCCTTCTCTATCTGATCTGAGACATTTCAGTTCTCTTCCTGTTTCATTTTAAACTCTAGCCTTGTACCATTTAAACATTTGAAAGGCTTCTGATTTTTCTTTTAAAAATATTTCTGACATCATCCTTGAGTAATTATCCACAAATAATATGAAATATTTATAACCATAATAACTCTGAACTTTCATAGGACCACAAAGATTAGTATGCACAAGATCTAAAATTCCCTTAGAAGTGTAGGACTTACTTGTAAAGCTTGATCTTGTCATCTTACCCATCTGGCATCCTCGGCACATAGCATTCTCAGGTTTTTCAAGACTTGGTAGACCTCTTACTCGATGCTTCTTACTTATTTTGATCGGATTATAACAATTAACATGACAAAACCTTTTATGCCATAACCAGGTATCATCTATCCTTGCATATAGACATTTATTCCAAGTTGAGTCAAGATGAAATGTATTACCTCTTGTTTGTGTCTCGGTAGCAGCTAACTTTCCATGCTTATCATGAACTTTGACAATTCCTTTTTCAAACTCTATTCGGTAACCTGTGTTGTTTAGCTGTGCTACACTCAACAAATTGTATTTCAAACCTTCAACCCAATAAACATCATTACATTTAGCATTTTCAAGAAGTGTTATGGATCCTTTACCTCTTACCAGACATGGTGCATCATTACCAAATCTTACATAGCCTCCATCATAATCATCCAATTTAATAAACTTGTGTTTATCACTTGTCATGTGATGTGAGAAACTACTATCTATGATCCAAGAATCATTAGTATTTATATGAGATATTAAAGCCTTTTCTTCATACCTTTCTTCATCTGATCCATCTTTACTAGCCACATAAACAACTTCCTCTGTATCAGTTTCATCTGATTTATCATCATTAGATTCCTCATCAGCTATTAGGCATGTCATTTTATCTCTTCTCTTGAAGTCTCGATGTCCTCTGTAATGATTATCTTTCTGTCTGTCATCTCGGTAATCTCTCTTTTCACTAGATTCTTTGTTAGGATAGTTAGAAGCCATATGTCCAATTCTATCACAGTTAAAACATTTCAAAGGTAGCTTTCCTTTGTACTTACCTTTTCCTCTCGATAGCCTTCTGGCTAATAGTGCTTCAAACTCTTCTTGCTTTTTGATTTCCTCATATAGTTTGTGTACCTCCTCCATGTTTTTGTGAAATCTTTCACTTGCTCCACTGTGATTCCCTTCAGAGTACTTATACTTTCTATCATTGTAATCATCAGTTTCATCAATATGAAAAGAACTGAATGCAGATTCAACTTTATTTACCGATGACCCACTGTTATCAAAGTTACTTAACTCAAATGCATGTAGCTTACCAATGGTAGCATCTAAAGAAACTGGCATATTGGGTACAGACCTCAATTCATTGATTGCAGAGACTCGGATTGCATAGGCAGGTAGAAGGGCTCTTAACAACTTACTTGTTACATCCTTTTCTTCAATAGTTCCTCCTGCTCCTTTGATTTGATTTACAATCTCCTTTAGTCTTGTACTGTACTAAGTTATGTTCTCACCTTCATTCATCCTCATAGATTCAATTTGTCCTCTTAAACTATCCACTTTTTCTCTTTGAACATGTCCATCTCCTCCATATACAGATATGAGCTTAGTCCACATTGCCTTTGCATCAGTACATCCTTCTAGATCATTAAACTCTGAGTCTTTCAATGCAGATGTTATTTCAATCATTGCTTGAATATGTTCTTGCTTTTCCCTTATCTCTTCCATAGTCAATGGATAGGTGCTTGGTGCAACAAAATCATTCTCCAGATAGTATACAACATCTTCTCCAATTCCTAATAGATGTAGCTTCATCCTTTTCTGCCATGTAGAGAAACTTGACTTATTCAGCTTCGGTGCATCCCTCTTATACATCTTTGGATCTTTAACTAAAGTGGCTTTAAACTTTCCTTCCAGAGTCCAATGCTCTGATACCAATTGATAGTTCTGATACTTAATGTAAGTACAGATCCAATAGCCAAAATAATAATATTAAGACAGTAATCATCCTTAATCAGTTATATCCATAGTCATCAACAACCTTCTCAATATCCTTATTGAAATGCCAACAATCTCTCATTGTAATTGGAATGCCAACCTTCTTCTTGTCTGTTATAATGCCAACACATGATGTTAGGCCCAATATGGAAAGCTAATGTACTGAGAGTGGAGGGATGAATCAGTACTCCAAAACTTTTCTTCAATAATAACCTTACTATTATGCATAAACAGAATAGTGCAGTAACATAAATTAAAGTTAACACAAATAGATAACAATCATACATGATTCACTCCATAACACATATATTTTGATCATGCAGAAACTCTTGGTTAGAGAGAAAAATTGTAGTGGGGATGGCACCCACAACTTCACTACTGCAATAATAAAGATTGCTCGGTTAGAGCTACATTTAGCTATTTCTGATAGCTTACCCTGTTAGGAGTATCAAGATCTATTAGATCTACCTTACTAAAGGATTTCACAACACTATATAAATGTTGCACCTGGTTAGAGGATTTACAATTTATAGACTTAGTTAGAGTCTTTTACCTTGTTAAAGGTTTCTCTTACAACTTCAAAATATTACAATAGAGTCATTACAAATATCTGCAACTTTACATCTGAAATGTTATAGCAGATTCTATGTGCTCAGAATAAGATTACCTAGCTTGTAGCATACCTCGGTAACCCATATTGTAACTCGGTAAACCCTTCTATTTACTCTGTTCTTTGACTATTCACTGATAACCTTCTCGGTGACCTCTATGTGTCTCTGTAACAGTCTTCCTTCATGCATACACACACATACACTCATACACATTCATCCATACTCATTTCTCTCTTCCCATGTTGTATAAATAGATCTCTTATAGCGGTGATCTAATTCATTTCTTCGATCTTACAAAAAGATTCCTTGAATGAATAACTAAACAAAATATTTCATTGGTTAGATTGACCTTGCAATCAAACATAATCTTCTAGTGCATTTTCCAATGTAAAAATAGTTAGATGTGCCTCAATCTTGTAACACGTTTTCATGTGCATGTCCAAGTTCAATGTATTTGGTAAAACATTTCACTTGGTGAATATCAACTTGGTAAGTTATCTATACTGCTTGGTAGCCATGAAACAATACTCGGTAAACAACTCGGTGAATATTGCGTTCTGTGACTACTTTCTTCTGTAACTGACTAGACTGTTCATACCGACTTCTCTGTATGTACCAACTACATGATTCGGTAATACTAAACGACTAGAGTATATAGTATGACTTTGAATATATAGTCATTGATCTGATGGGTGATAGGTCAGTGTAGCTCCTATACTACTTTACCGACTGAGGGAAAGAACTTCTCAAAGTAGAAAAACATACATACAAGTAGTGAACCAAACTTTAATGTATTTGTCGAGTTGTTCTTCTTTGGCTTCCTTATTGTGTTTGGGTTCTCAAACAAGTTCTTCAGTAGCACTTCACACAAGTCTACTTTCATTCCCTTCTTCACTATTTTGTAGGCCAAGTCAATTGCAGCATATGGTACACTGTTTTCCCTTGCAGATTGGAAGAAATAGTAACCAATTACTCTAATTGCAAACTTGAGTTCTGCATCAGTGACATTATTTAATTTTAGTCCTCGGTAATCAGATTCTACTCCAGTTAGATTGATTAGCTCTTTTTGTGATATCATTTTCTGTGCTTGTGCATGATCATAGATGGGATACTCGGTGATCAGGTGAATGACTTCCTTAGTGATTTTAAATGGTTGCTCCTGTAGCCACATGAAATCATCATGTACTCTGCTCAAGACAAACTTAACCCACTAGGGTTTGAACACACGGGGATAGACTAGGGCTTCAGTTAATCTCTTGATTTTGATATGCTCAAATTTGCTATCCAGTTTACCATCAGTGCAAAGTTCATCATATGTGTCACTAATCTTGACATGACTGAGTTCCTCAACATGACATTTGGTGAAGAATCTAACATCTTCTACTAATAAGACTTGATCCAGGATGAGTGAAATGAAGTTTTGTCATCTGGTTCAGAGGCAACTTTGGGAGTTAAAGAATATTTCAGCGAGGGCTTCTCCACATTTTTGACAACTACGGGGTCTTGGATCTTGGGCGCCATGGTAGGTTTCGGGTAAGATTTGACAAATTATCCTTAGGGTTTACAAACGATTGATGCTTCACACTCGGTGGACAAAAGTAATTTGACTAGATCGGAAACCAGCTAAACAGTGAATAGATTTGATGTAAATACCTCGAAATTCACTCTGAATGAAGTTTGATCACTTTGATTCACTCTTCTCTGCTTCTTGAAAACTTGGTGAATGAAATGACCATGAAAACACTTTTAAGTACTCAAAAATACCTTATCGGGCTCCGTGCAAGTTAGGTCAAGACATTAAATGCACTCGGTTCAACTTTTATCAATTGACTCCTTTTTGTGTTTTAACCGATTAACCAACTTTCCTTTATTAACCGATTTGACAGGTTTCCTGTATAGTATATAAACTGAGTAATTGCATCTTAAATATGCAGATTTTGAATTTTGTACATAATAGAATAGGAACTGTTATGATTTAACCTTTAGAGAATGTAGTCCCTTCATACCTTTTCTTGACTAATTTGAAATAGGTGCACCTAACTCGGTAGGTAAGGTGCTTTCTTCATCTGACATAATTTCCTTCTTTTTCCAGATCATCTTGAATTTTTCTTTTATCTCTTCAGCGTCTCTTCTAGGTTGATCTCTGCACTCTCTAGCTAAATGTCCAACTTTGTGACAATGAAAACATGCCATACCAAGATTTCTCCATGATCTTCGGTTGTTCATTCCAAACCTTATAAAACAGTTGGCACTAATATGTCCATATCTTCCACAACATTCACACCATATCCTTGTATTGTAATCCCATGGTACTATTGCATATTGTCGATAAGTATTTGTGTGAGATCGGTAACCTCTAGTGTTTGCTCGGTGTGGATACCGCATGTAGTTCTTTTGCTTAGACCAGAACTTCTTGGTACTATGTCCATATCTATTCTAGTTTCTACAAAACCCTTTGAATTTTTCTTTCTGATAGTTGTTAACAGACTTTGTCCTACATTGATTAGATGTGTGACCATATTTATTGCAATTGTAACAATATCCATTGGGCTTAGTGATATTCGATTGCTTACCTTTTCTGATCTAGCATATGTTGGCAGTATGACCTTGATTTCCATAGTAGTAGCAAATAGACTTCTTCCTTTTGATGTTATTCCTGTTTCCAGCTTGCTTTGATGATTCTCCTCTCTCGGTAGTATGAATTCCTTTCTCAGTTGATTTTTTTCCTTTATAACTGAGTCCTCCATCTTTGTAGGGTCTTCTTGTATTCAGTTGTTCATCCAACATCTTTGATGCTTCATAACTTTTCTCCAATGTTTCTTTGGATTTCTTCTCTGTTTCAAGTTCACCAGTCAACCTTGATACTTCAAGTTTCAATGATTGATTTTCATCATTCTTTAGAATTGCTTCATGATGTGCATAACCTAGTTGATCTGTCATATTTTGTTGAATACCAGTTAACCTTATGATTTCATCATCCTTATCAGATACTAGAGCTTCAAGTTGTTGTTTCTCCCTTTGTAGATCTCTCCCTTTGTAGATCTCTTGCTTTATCCTCAGCTATCCTTAATGCATCTAGATTTTCAGTCATCTATGTACTCAAGTGTTCATGGTCTCTTTTCATTGCTTTTAGTTGATCAGCCAATTCTTTGTTCTTTTCTTTCAACATTCCAATCATTTCTTCAGTCTCTTCAGATATACTGTTCTCAGATGATGTTTCGATTTGTTCCACTAGCTCTTGAGAATCCTGCAAGTCATCAGATAATCTTCTCCTTACTTTCAGAGATTTTTGCATTTGCCTCTGCATGTCTGCAATCACTTGATTTGCATTATCCATCTCTTCTTGTAGATACACAATCCTCCGAGATTGTTTGTAGCCTTCCATTGATAAGATCTTTCTCTTTAGGTAGTTAAACCCTTTTCCAAGATTCAAGCTTGGATACTAATTGTTAGGCCCAATATGGAAAGCTAATGTACTGAGAGGGGAGGGGTGAATCAGTACTCCAAAACTTTTCTTCAATAATAACCTTACTAGGGGTGAATCAGTACTCCAAAACATTTCTTCAATAATAACCTTACTGTTATGCATAAACAGAATAGTGCAGTAACATAAAATAAAGTTAAAACAAACAGATAACAATCATACATGATTCACTCCATAACACATATATTTTGGTCACACAGAAACTCTTGGTTAGAGAGAAAAATTGTGGTGGGGATGGCACCCACAACTTCACTACTGCAATAATAAAGATTGCTCGGTTAGAGCTACATTTAGCTATTTTTGATAGCTTACCCTATTAGGAGTATCAAGATCTATTAGATCTACCTTACTAAAGGATTTCACAACACTATATAAATGTTGCACTTGGTTAGAGGATTTACAATTTATAGACTTGGTTAGAGTCTTTTACCCTGTTAAAGTTTTCTCTTACAACTTCAAAATATTACAATAGAGTCATTACAAATATCTGCAACTTTACATCTGAAATGTTATAGCAGATTCTATGTGCTCACAATAAGATTACCTAGCTTGTAGCATACCTTGGTAACCCATATTGTAACTTGGTAAACCCTTTTGTTTACTCTGTTCTTTGACTGTTCACTGATAACCTTCTCGGTGACCTCTCTGTGTCTCTGTAACAGTCTTCCTTCATGCATACACACACATACACTCATACACATTCATCCATACTCATTTCTCTCTTCCCATGTTGTATAAATAGATCTCTTACAGTGGTGATCTAATTCATTGATTCAATCTTACAAAAACATTCCTTGAATGAATAACTAAACAAAATATTTCATTGGTTAGATTGACCTTGCAATCAAACATAATCTTCTAGTGCAATTTCCAATGTAAAAACAGTTAGATGTGCCTCAATCTTGTAACACATTTTCATGTGCATGTCCAGGTTCAATGTATCTGGTAAAATGTTTCACTTGGTGAATATCAACTCGGTGAGTTATCTTTACTGCTCGGTAGCCATGAAACAATACTTGGTAAACAGCTTGGTGAATACTACGTTCTGTGACTGCTTTCTTCTGTAACCGACTAGACTGTTCATACCGACTTCTCTATGTGTACCGACTGCATGATTCGGTAGTACTAAACAACTAGAATATATAGTATGACTTTGAATATAAAACTAATGGCAATTTGATAAGTAGTAACACATGATACTTCTGTAAATACCAATTAGAGAATGATTAGAAGTGACGACATCATTACCTACTAAAAAGGTGGTAAAATCATTAAAGGGTTTATTATAGTAGGAAAATTATTTTTATTAGTATTTATAATAGGAGTTGAGGTGAGAGTGACACTAGTATTTGGGGTTTACTCTATTGGATTGATGTGGGTAATTATAAGAAGGCTAGTATTGGGGTGTAAAACTTTGCACAAAACCTATTTCTTGCAATGATTTTTGACAAAATTTACAGCTTTGGAAATTTTTTGAGAAGGGGGGAATCCATTTTGTTTTCGTGGCAATGAAGGGCTACAATGATAAGCTTACCTCCAAGTTTAAATTTAATTCTTTAATGTAGGGGTGAGAAAGCTAATGGCAAGGTCTAGTTCAAAGTAATGATTTTCTTGCGAGAGCTACTGATTTATCATGTGAAGGGTCAAGAGTGAAAAAAACAAGGAAGAGAAAGTACTGGAGATTTATTAATTATTTCTTTGAGGAACATGAGAATTTGGAGAAATTTAAGAAAGGTTACAATTGAGAGAATATTATTGCATCATGATCCCTGGTAAGCTCGTATGTTATGCAATAGTTTATGCATGAGAGAATGTTCTAAATGGTACATGGGTACAATTTTCCTATTTTAAATCATACAAGGCATGGAAAATGATTAATCTACCATTTTATCTTTTTTCCTCTCTTCAGTAATATATTATCGATGGGGCCTACCCACCTTTCCACCAGTGTTTAACTATAGCTCTTTACAAGTATAACATTACAATTTATCCTAAGGTTAGCCACGATGATATGTAACATAATGTTTAAATAAAACTATTAGAAAATAATAAAACCTTTTCAAGTTTTGCTAGATTTCTTAAATATAGTATCGCTAACAAAATCTATATTGGTAGTAAGAAGGGCTCCAACAAAAAAGATAAAGGCTCTATGCATGTGCATTCTTTTGATTATAAGAATCCTTCTCCCACTTTGGATTTGTTGCTCATTACCTCCTTAAAAAGGAGGAAAACCAATGATATTTTCCATGACGAGACTAAGGGCATGTCCCCATGCTGCTGCTTAGCTTATTTTGGCTAGCAGCAACTGCTCAACTTTTTAAGGAGCAACTTGTGGAGCAGGTGGCCCCATGGATAGTCAAATGGCTACTTATTTTTATGCAATCTTGAATTATTTTGTAAATGAAATTATTGATAATATTTTTTACAAATAAAATTCATAAGCAAAATTTTAGGCAAGTAAATAGGAGAGAAGAAAAATATGGTGAATTCATGTGTCTTTTTTTTCAAAGCTTATTTTCATTTTTTGAGCAGTTGTTGTTCCACTAAAATAGCGAAAGATTCCAATTTATCCTTTTCCCTTAATTAGAATTTTACATGGGAACATTCTAGCTGCTTAAATTTAAGCAGAAAATGCTCATAAGCAGTCGCATGGGGACATGGGGTAAGTCTATGAGTCTCTAAAAGGATAACTTAGAATTACAAGTTAAAACCCCTAATTTTTTTAGAGATAGGGGGACAACTTATATTTCATATGTAGAAGAGGATCCTAAAAATGAGGGGATTGAGTACTTGTGATTTGCAAATTTTGAGGGAGACAATATTAGAAAGTCTTACAAAAGCCTTAGTTTCTATTAATTTAAAAGATTTCAAGGTAAGAAAATTGAGTCTGATAATGAGGAGAAGGAAACTGAGGATGAGGAATTTCTTGCTCAACTAGAAGAAGTTTTTTGGGAGGACTTCTCCCAAGAGGATTTCAAGGAGAATGAGTATGAGGATTCTAACGATAAACATGGGAAATATGGGGAGGATTTTAAGGAGTATGATGAAAGGAAGGAAGAGGAAGAAGAAAATAGAAATAACCTAATATTAAATAAGGTTCAAGAGAGAGGAAGATGAGGAGAAAGACGTGAGAGAGGAGGATACTTATGTGTCTTTATCTACAAGTAAATATAGTGATGATAAAATTATATGTTGATAGGTATGACCTTACAACAGTAATATATTTGAAGAGGATGATGGATATCATATTAATATGGACATCCTAGGATCCTTAACAATTAGTTTGAGTAAACATGCAGTTCAAAATGAGGGAGATGGGGTTAAATATGTAAGCAAATAGATACCTAAAGAGAGTGCAAAGGATGGAAATTTTCTTGGGAAATATTTGTTTTATTACCAAGTGGATGATTAGGAACCTACTATGATGGGAACTACAGTTAGCCACTATAAGAATAAAAAATAGAAGAAAAAGTTGAATAATGACAAGGTTACTTGGGTGGTGAGTGACAACAACAAGAAGTTGAAGTGCATTTGAGAGAAAGCTACTTGGGAGGAGTCTCTTGACTCCTTGTAGAAGACTGGAACTTCATTTGCTAATGTCATTTCTTGTTGCTTATATTTGTTCTATGTTTGGATAGTAATTTTTGACCTTGTTGTGTTGCTATATTTGTTGGGATTTTGTTCGGCAATGTGTTCCTTCTTTCTATTTTATTACTTTTAATTTTATGTGTTAAGCTATCTTTGTAAAGATATTTTGGGACCAGTGTTCTTTCCTTGTTAATTTAAAAAGAAAATGTACTTATTGTTCTAATTAGATAATCATGCCTCTCTTAGTTGTATCTAGTCAAAACATGATACTTGTTGTCAATCATGCTAAAATATAAATTTTGTATTATGATGGTTCATGCGAAATAGTTGGAGATAGATTTATAAATTCCATCTTTTGTACTAATTGATCCATCATATCAAATATTTTTAATATCGTTACCTTACATTCACGGTTTCATTTTTAATTCTTTGTATTATCTAGTTTGTACATGTTGAACATATGTTCTCATTGATTTCAAACGAATGTTGTCATTAATTTCAAAGATTTTTATCTTTGATGTCAAAAGAGTGGCAAGTGTGCTAGTTAATCCTATTGTTGATGCAATGCTATTTAGAAGATTCAAGAATATATAATATGATCATGTCATATAAGAGCATTTTGAGTTGTGAAAGTATTGTGGCTAGCTATGGTGCTGGAATCAATTGAAGAATATTTGGAGTATCATGTTGCATCTATTCCTATTGGTGGAGGGAGTATGATCTAAGTTGTTTAGTAGTGTAAGTTACTAGATAGTGAGCTTGTTGGACTACCACAACCCTCTTAGCATGTCGAACCTTGGCTTCTTATATTTGTTCTTGCATTTCTCTTCTCTATTCAAATCCATTGTTAATCGAATGTTATCTCTAAATTATCTCATTTTTTTCTTCTCTTGTGTCCAATAATATTAATGATTTGAAATTTTATTGGGTTTCCATTGTCTTCCATGTGGTTTAGATTTCATATATTTTTAAGGGACCCTTTTGTTTTTCCCCTTTCAATTCATCATCCCCTAGGTACTTAATCCCCTCTCATGAGGCTAGAACCTAAGTAGTCTACAAGAAATCATACATTAAAATAAAAAAAATAAAATGTAGTGCCTTTCTAAAAAACTATCTTTAATTGCACAATTGGTAGTTTTATGATGTGATAAATTATTTATTCTTTAACAAAAGTCCTAAAAATGGAACCAAATGTTGACAAGAAAATTGGATTCATAAATTAGAGTTATGATTCCTAAAGTATTGCATATTCTATTTATACCATGATATTTATGATATGAGGATCTAACGATATTTTGTGATACATTATGTTATATTGCATTAAGGCAAATAAAAATATTGATAGCCAAAAAAACTAATTTCATGCTTCACAAACCATTCACACCATAACTAATTTCATATATTAATATCTATTCAACTATTAGTCCAATAGAATATAGGATCAAGTTCATTTCTAACACATCTTAATTTATTCCCTTTTCTATCACTATTTTTCTCTCTCCCTTACCGTTTACCTCTTTTCTTTCTATCTTTCTATTCTATGTATCGCATACATACTTATTACATTAGAGACATGTCCCTTACAATATTTAGATGACCGAGAAGGTCTCTTAATATTTAGGAGACTTGTTGCATCTAGTTATTAAAAATAAATAAAAAATTCAAATAAGTACTTTTTTTTAATCAACAAAGAGTCAAGACTAGAAATATTATATTTAGGGGAAATGACCCAGTAGTTGAGCGCGTTCCAATTATTGTGATAGAATTTGTTGATTTAATAACCCATGCTTGCTGATTTAAAGTCCAACCTTTGTATAACATTGCACCAATAGTTGTATGATAAGTACCAATAATTGAATGAAATATACCATTTGTTGTGAAAAGTAACCAATCATGTGATGCCACATCAGCTGCACAAGTATTGGGGCCCTTTTGCACACCTATTGGTCTCACTTTTTTTTTGGGCTGTTTTGGACACCTTGGCAAAAAGCATGCTGATGTGGCATCATATTTGATGATGTGGCCCTGAAACCTTAGTTATAAGTAGGGGACTTTCCAAGTAAGTTGTTATAAAAAAATCGGAGTGATTTGAAATTTCCATGTAAGATTTTGAGAAGCGCGAAGTTAGGGTGCACAACTACTGGGTCCTTTCCCCTATATATTACTTGAGCTTAGTGTATCTATTTAAAAATTAAATAAATAAATAAATAAAATTTATATATTTAATATTTTATTTGGAAAGAAATTATATATTATAAATCTCAAACAATGATACAAGATTGATAAGATCTCTTTTAAAGAGTAATAAATTTAATGCATTTGATTGATATGATTGTAAATATTTGTAACTTTTATATATTTAAATGCTTTTACTAAAGCTAAATTAGCATTATATGATTGCACACAATTTCTTTATAGAGATATTGAAGATGGTATAGGTAGTATAGGACAAGCTTGCTACAATTTATTCACACAATGTAAAGAAAATTAAAATAAAGAGGTTCCAAAAGAACATCTAGATAAATGATAAAATATTCATATAAATATTATTTTTATAATCAATAATATGAAAATACATATAAATATAAATATTATTACTTGAACACAAAATACTTATATCACATTCAATTATTAATTAAACATTTTTAAATTTAACAAATCTAAAATTTTATTCAAAATAAAGAAATGTCAAGTTTCTCCTATTCAAGAAGTGTAGATATACAAATTCTTTCTAATGCAATAGTCAAGAGCTACCACATTTCTTATCTATAATACACCCATATTTCTATTTAAATTTGACCAACTCAATGAGTGTCTTAAATGGGTTCTCTTCAATCACCAAAGAAAAACATGAATGCACTCTAACAATTCTGACTCAATAATCACGTCAAACATTATTCAGTAGCCCATTACAAACATGAGCGTCGTGTGAAAAGGTTTGAGTGAGAAGTCTTCTTTTCGTACAAGTTGATAATACATTGAACACCCTTCAATGTTAGAAAACAATCATTAAATTATTTCAATTATTTGCACAGTGGAAAAGAGTTTGAACACAAGTTTTGTAGGACACAAAATTATATAGACTTTGAACATTATTGTTTCTGCAATTTTTCTACTTTCTAAAGACTATCACACAAAATTATATAGATTTGGAACATTATTACTTCTGGAGGTTCCATCTTAAATCACACACATTAAGTTTATACTTCTAAGCTTAAAAGTGTTTGTTTACTTAGTTTGAATGAGAAACAAAGTTATTTTATTTTTACTCTTTATTTTGAAACAAAGTGGTTAAATTAATAATTGAAAGTGATATAAACTCTTTTTGTTGATAATATAACAGACATTTACATATATTTTTATGTTATTAATTAAAAAAATTATATTCACATAAATAAGTCATTATTTGTCTAAATGATTCTTTTGGACATATTTTGTATTTCAATTTTTGTTGCATGGTATGAAAGAATTGTAACAAACTTGTCTAGTACTACCTACAATATCTTGAAATCTCTATAAATTTCTTATGTCCAATCACATAGTTCTAATTTAAATTTAGTAAAAACATCTAAATATTCAAAAATTACAAATATTTACAATCCTATCAATCAAATTTTTCAAGTTTAATACTTTTTAGAAGTCATCTTATGAATCTATACCAATTCCTTTATTGCAAACACCAAACATTAAATAAGATTTATTTAATCTTAAACTCATTTTTTATAAGATATTTGAGGGATTTCTAACCCCTTTAGTAAAGTTACACACCCTAAAATTTGACACAATATTTGGACTAAATAATCACCAAAAGTGTGGAGAATAAAAAATAACATCATATTAGTTGGTGATAATTTTTTTAATAACTTGAATAATGAAACAATTAGAATGAGAAAGAAAAGAAAGGAAGCACTATTAAATATGTAAGATATATCTCCTAAAATTAAACACCCCTTTAAAGAAGTACAATCCCTATACTAGGAGTCATCATTTGTGCCATCTAAATCAAGAACTATTTTAACATTAAATATATTTGAACAATTAAGCAAAACAATTAATTGATGGTTGTGTTGGTTCTTCATTTTTTGGTCTTTCTATTTTTGCTGGTTTTCTAGTTGCTTTGTCAGTTCTCAATTTTCCCTGCTGGGTTTTTATTCTATATTAGTAGGGTTTTTTGGACTAGTTGTGCATCCCTCATGTGCCTTAGGCGTCTCTCTATGAATATGTAATGGTACAGGGCCTATCCCTCTTTTATTAATCAAAACAATTAAGTGAAACAATAGACTCGTAACAACAATGTATGTAAGACTACATGATATAGCATTAGAAAATAATTTCATTGATATACAACGACATAAGGATAAAGGTAGAAATTAAGTAAACTAGAATATATAAGAAGATAGAATAGGTACCAAATCAATCAACTCAGTTCATCACAAGCTAACCAATACAAGTATATTTAACAAGGGTCTACAAGTAAACATTTTAGTGTTTAAGAAAGATATCATATCTATATAACTAATCTCTTTAACCTTCTATCATAAACATAAGGAGTGAGAATCATTATGGCAGAGGAAAGGAATCACAAGGGATTAGATAAATATATTTGACTTTCTAGGCACATTTTAAAATGACACATTATATTTGTGTAGAAAAAAAATGTCTTTGGAACAATAAGATAAAGAATGGTTAGAAAATCAAACAGGAGTTTTTGTCAAAATTTTAGTCCCAATTAAAGACATAAGTATAATGAGAGACATGATACAATAAAAAAAAGAATCCATTAGGGATTATGAGCGTAAATTCAAATAGGTTTCAAAAAATAGAAGATCAATATATAGTAAAGTAAGAATTGATTAGTTTATATCTATATTACAACTAGAAATGAGGACATCAATAGAGAAGGGAAATTATTTGGCTCTTACTAAAATGAAGTAACATTATCTTTCCACATTTATACCTAAAATAGAGAATAAAACATAAAGCCATTAAGAACAAAGAAAGAAATAAATTAAAATTATAGTTCTACAACAATTAAAGATCAAACAAGAGATCTTCGCTAAAGGAGAAACTAGTCACTAATAAAATTGAAAAAACTTATTGTGTACCTATTATTATAGATAAATCTAAACTAGAAATGAATGTCTAGTTCTAGAGGGAGAAAAAAGAGATGCCACACTTATAGTTACCTTAGAAAACTCCAAAAAAAAGATACATAATCCATCATGGAATATGTAGACAATGGGATGATCATAAAGGCCATTACAGAGCTTGTAATGTTTGTCCAATGTTACTACATTCACCAATTTCACATTACAATTATACAACAAATGTTGTAAGAGAAATCCTAGTTGAGAAGAGTCACCTAAATATCTACAAGTGTTCATGGAGAAATTCATGTACATGTGCCATATAAAATATTTGTATCTATCCTTGAATTATATAGAATGCCACTCAAAATTATTTAGGCTAGCAAAGATTATGTATGAAAACCTAATCCATCATATTGTAGCAATGATAGATATGTAGTTAGGGACGGATCCCACCCAAAATGGATAACTCATATTGAAAGATGGGTTTAACATTAATTTATTGTAGTTTAGACCTTGAACATTTAAGGTAATAGCTAGGACAAAAAATAGAGAATTTAAGTTTGGGCCACTCACATTAACTTTTAAAACTACACTTTTTGGTTCCAAGTGCCAATAAAGAATGAAAAATGGATTAGGATTTAGTAATGAAAGTGTGATTGAAACTAGAACCATGAGGTTCCAAGTTCCTTTGAGGGTTTATGAGAATTATGAAAGGTCAAATGTTGGGAGTGGGTAAGGACTTTGAGCTAGAACCTTGATTTTTCAAGTTTCAAGTTTTACCCATGGTTTAAGACCCAAGGAAGGAAAATGTAGTGGAAAGTGAGAGTGAGTCAGGTATAAGAGAGGGTAAGGTTTGAAATTGAAACCTTGAGGTTCCAATTTCCAAGAAAGATCCAATAGTCGGTAGAGACCAAAGGAATACAAGGTAGAGTGAGGAGAAATGTGGACTCAAAACTAATGGTTCTAGGTTCTTATTGATTATCAAGGTTTCACAAGTACTAGTAGGAGAAAGAACCCATAAGGCCCAAGGAAAATACCTCCTCCTCATATTAAACCATGAAGGAGGGTCAATAAAAATAGCATTGAGCCAAATAGAAGTCCACTAGAGGCGTTTCCAAAAGCAGTAATTGTGGATAACCTTTGGGAGCTAAAGGGTTGAGCATTCAACTCCGACAAGTTTTGCATTAATCTCTTTTTTCTCAATCATCAAAGAACATAAGATTCAATATTTATCTCGGTACTTATTTTATAGGTCAAAACCTTCTTCTAAAATTCTAATATCTTGTTGCTAGTCACCCTTATTATTTTGAAAATACCATTATTCTATTACCATATTAAATAATTCGATGTTTAAAAGTTGCATTATTCTTTATATTCATGTTAATAGTATCACTTTAACTTACACACAGTTGCACATCTTCACCTATTAATTGATAGGTATTCATTTTTTATTAATATTTGAAACCCTTTTGACATGTTTAGTGGCACCAACTACCTCTTTGATAAGATGATCCTAGATAATGTGGTTATGGTGGTTATCAAGATTAATAAACATTTGTGTGCACTCTTAAGAAACCTTAACCTATTGGTATTAATGCTCCCAAATTCCATATAGAGCATTAGGAGAACAATTTGAGCTCTTTTATATTGTACCACTTGATCTCACGAGTTCACCTAGATTAAATTTTATAATGATCTTTAATATTAATATATAATTAAATTCCTAATTTATTATTTTAAACATCTAAATTGTCAAGTTTTAGCATATTTTTCTAATGATTAGTCAGTTGTTAGTTTCAACTCTTGTAATTATAATTTTTTGTTAGGCTAGTTTTGAGATAGTCCATGGAAACATTAATATGTACTCTATATGAACGCATAGTTACACCTTCAGAAGGAACCTAATCAATGTTCTCGAGTTGGAATTTTTTAGTAATATGTGTGGTATTTTCAAAAAACAAATAATTTTATGTTGGGAGATTATCCACCCTAATTAGATGATGATGATGAGAATAATTTTTGAATTTTTTGAAATTAATTTAGTTCTGAGAAATTCATTAATAATATGAAATAGAATTAATGATAGATGTTGACATTCTGTAAGGTAGTGAAATTACATTTTCACCAATTAGGATAGTAAAACCACCAATTTCACAAGATCAACCTTAAATTTTTTAGGGGGATTAAACCCAATAGATCTAGCCACAATTCAATTAGAGAAGAGGGTTGAGACATTGATTATATTTACTTGGTTTTTGTTTCCTCTTTTAGAGAGTTGAAGTTGTATTTTAATCGAAAAGTTAGATCTAGAGAAAATAATGAGGAATTGAAGCAAAACAACAATGACAAAGTGTTCTGGAGAAATTTCAAAAAGAGATCTAAGAAGGGAAAGTGAATTGAAACCTATGGCTGGAAATTTGGGCTAAATTGTTGGGACTAGGAGTGTAGTGCGACCTGCTCTTGCAACTTTTGAGAAGAAAAGAGAGATGTTTTCTAGATTAGGGAGACAGATAGAATCTACTATCAAAAGATTGGGAAAAAAAATTAGGACTAGTAGTGAGAGCTACCTGCTCCTTCGCTTTTTGCACATGTAAAGATAGACTTGTATGTTGTTGTTTATTTTGTTAGAATCTTTGATCACAACACCTAAATCAATTTCCTACACACATAAAGAGAGACAATGGTTGTAGATAGGAGTTTTCCTTGATGAGCTTACTTGAATTGTCAAGCCATGGTTTTAGGATGTGATGTAGAATGTCTTCATGGAAGGTTGATCATGGATGCCATCTTGAATGCCTGAAGTTGACTTGATTTCTCCTTCAATTATTTATAAATGCTTGATTGCTTGCTCACTTGAATTGAATTTGTAATTGAGAGAGATCCTTCTTGTTCTTTCTTTCTTCTCCAATTTTCAAATGAGAGGGGTAGGCATCTTTTTATACTTAATCATCCAAAAATTATTTGAATTTCTAGAGGAGGCCCACATAGGACCTAAATTCCTGCCCAATTAAAGTGATTGTTGTTGGGACCAAATTTTGGTCATAATTAGGAGGAATAGGGTGGTGGGGTTACTAGTTCCTAAACTAGACTATGGCAACCCCAATACCCTAGTCCTTTTAGTCAAGACTCATATTTGTATAGGGGTTAGAAAGGGAGTTGAAAATGCAGATTTTGGGATGGTGTGAGAAAAATAAAATCAAAAATTAGGCACTAAAATATAAAAAGCCAAGGTGTGGTCTAGCTAAGGATGAAATTACATGCAGATATGATTCATGATGCTACATTTAGCTCCTACTTTAGTGGGATAATGAGGCTACACCTAAACTCATGGTAAAGTACAAAGTCACATTGAAAAACTTTCACCAAGATACAAAGGAGATAAGAAAGACCAAGCCCCTAAGGACTTTAGGATCTTACTACTCTAATATTGATATAAAAGGAAAAATGCGTGAAGGGGAAAGAGCATGACTATATTGTCCTAGTAAGATTTATGCTGAGTATGAGACATGAAAAGTAAAAAATTTAAATATCAATTACAAAGAAAAAGGATTAGTTTGTAAAGCAACTTGAATATTGAATTGAAAACACATCTTGATAATTTTTAAGATAAGGTTATCTATCTTCGATTGATTCCTCTAGTCTTCTGCTCTCCCTAGAACCTTCTCCATGATGATAATTGGATTCATAAAACATCATATCATCATGGAATTCAACCTCTTTGAATTTGTTAATTTCTTCCATTTTAACTACAAATATTTGGCAACCTTTCTTTTTGGTCCTATTTAAGTCGATAGTGGAGAGTTGCCACAATTTGACCTCATGTTGGTGCCTTGCAAGAGCACCTTGTTTTTAAGGTCATCCAAGAATACTATTGTCTTACCATAGAAATTAATCCAATATTTGTGGTTTCCCAACCAATTCATACCTAAGATGATATCATAAGTGTCTGATTGTGCTATGTATAAGCCAACTTCTATGGTTAAGCCAAGAAGTTCAACCATAGCCTCAAATAGACTTTTCTCTACCTGAGCTCTTGACTGGTTGGCATATTCTACAGTCCAAGACATAGCCATGAAACTAGCTCTTTTAAGAAATTTACTCAGTATCCTATGAGAAATAAAAAAATTTGTAGCTCATGTATCTATAAGTACTATAATGGGGTTCTGATAGAGCATACATGGAGTCTCAATTAGAGTGAACTAATATTTAGCTTGCCAGTTATCCACTACTACATGTATCCTCTGTTTAAGTCTTTCCTACTATGGTGGCATAGGATTTATCTATGGCTGCCCTCCTTGTGTTTTTGTTGCGCATTGATCAGTGTAATGTTCTCCTCCACATGTGTAACACCCCTCGGGGGGTCCTCTTTTCTCCATCATTCTTTTATTCACCTCACTGTCCTTTCTATAATTGTTTAACCCTTTCCAATCTCCTCTGGATTCAAAATAATTAAGGTCTTAGATATCATTAGAATGTTTCACTCCCTTTTCAAAAAATATAAAGAACTTTATTAGGGAAGGAAAACGCCAAAGGTTGACCATGGTATCACATAAGCCTATTCTACCATATAAAAGAATTAGAAAAGTTGAAACCATTTTGTAGAGAGTTATTTCTCCAAATTAAACAATTACAGGCTAGTTTCTAAGCCTTCAAAATGGATTGCAAAAGAAGTGACCCTTTAATATAGAAGAATAGGGCAATAAATTTTTTATCTAGCCAACCCACATTTTTCCACTTATTATTCTTGTCAATGAGAGATATTCTATAACATACCAAGGATTTTCATTGTTCATTACTTGAAACAACCTGTATTATCCATTTTGGAGATAAAAAATTACCTTGAGTCCTAAGATCCAAAATACCCTTTATCCTCCTTTAGGTTTTGGTTGAATACAATAAATCCAAGATGAAGCTTTGAAACCTTTTTTTTCCATCCCAATTCATACATAGAAATTGATGAATAAACTTATTAAGATCTTCAAAACCTTTATTAGAGGGCATCCATCAAGAAGAGTAATAAACATGATAGGCCAAAAAGATACGATTTATCACTTGAATTTTGTTAGCTTATGGAAGATATCTATTGTCATAATTGAAAATTTTGTTCTTCAACTTTATGAGAAACCAGTTACACATCTCATGTAGAGAAACCTCTAGCCCAAATGGGATTCTCAAGTATCTAGTAATTTGCCCATGCTTAATTCATTTCTATTGTTTAGGAATCCATGGTAGCACCAGATGAAGCCGAATCATTAGAAACTCTATTTTATGGTGGGGTAAATTAGAACCCATGAAAAAATAGTACAAATCCAAGACCTCCAAAACATGTTCAATTTCATATTCAAAATTCTAGATAAACAACAAATTATAATCGGCAAAGTATGAATTTATAATAGGTAAATGATTAGGAATATGAATATCCTTAATTGATCCCATTTTATTATATTCCAAGAGATGCCCAAGAGAATAAACAATTAAAACATAGTGAAATGGAGATAAAGGGCAACTCTGCCTAATTGATAGTTGTAGAGGGGATCAGGCTGACAATGAATTATTGATCATTGATTGAGTATTGGCATCATTAGAAAGCATTTACACATGTTTGTATATTTTTGGGTCAAAAACAAACCAATACAACAATTTAATAATAAAGCTCAAGTGCATTTTGTTGTATGATTTATCAAAACCTAGCATTGATTGTGGCATGCTATAAGAGATTATTATTTTTTTATGTACAATGCACCTTTTATGCACTTTAATTTATGACTGCATCACATCTTTATTAATCAATTTCAATAAAATTTGTTTGTAATGGACTACTCAATCATGTTTGACAATCAAAACATGATTAATGAGTGAGAATTGTTTCAGTGCATTAATCATTTATAATATGATTGTTGTTTACTTTGAAGACTGAGGAGAACATACTTAACACACCCATGTAGTTGGTCAAATTTAAATAGAAATATGGGTGACATGTAGAAAAGAAATGTGATGGATCTTGAATATGACATTTCTTTATTTTAAATAAAAAAAGCTATGAAAATAATATTTTTAAGTTACTGAATAATAGAAATTTGACATTTCTTTATTTACAATAAAATTTAATATTTATTAAATTTTTAAATGATCAAATTAATAATTGAAAGTGATATAAACATTTTGTGTTGGTTAAATTTTTTTTTTTTTACATATTCTTGTTTTATAGATAAAAAACAATAATATTTATAGAAATATCCCATTATTTGTGTAGATGTTCTTTTAGATCCACTATTTAATTCAATTTTTATCTTTCTATTATAATAAATTTTCCTAATTATAAACACCAAGTAGCCTATCTCACCCTTAGGCTTAGAAGTTATTTCAGGAATTTCAATAGTATGAAATTTTCATAATTGTAACCCTAATTGACAATCTAAATACACCAAGCATATATAATCATCATGCTAATAAGTCTATGAAGGGTTTCTATGCTTGGTTAAGTATAACAATGAGGCTTCATTATGAAACTATTTCTATGATACTATTCATTGACTACATTAAGCTTCACTTGTCTTAATTCAACAAGGACAAGTAAAAATCTATATTGTTGGAGATCTACACAATAAGTTGATAATATGATCATAGAAATAAGAGGGGGATTAAAGATTCATACTCTAATTAGCATATCAAATAATAGAATAAATAATGGTATTAAGATTGCACTTAAAATTATCGATTGACTTGTTCATAATTTTTTATAATGCACTAATACTTATTAGTTAGAAAACATATTTTTATTATTTTGAATTTCACTCTCCAAATTATGATAACCAAAATATATAATTCTTACTATTTAGATTATGCCCTTGTATATTTAACTTGAGAAAATATTATACTATTGATTGATTTATTCATAATTTTTGATAATGCACTGATGCTTACTAATTAAACAACAACTACTTTTTTTAATTTTAAATTAAAACACTCGAAATTATGATAACAAAGGTAGATAATTCTTACTTTTTATATTATGATTCCATAGGAAAGAGGACTACCTAATAAATTTGATTGACAAATTTCTTTTTGTTTAATATAGTATACAAAAAGGTTACAATATATGTCAAGTTTGCACTAGTAGAAGTTTAAACGACTAAAATCAGTGTCACTAGAGTTTATCTCATACTACCATAATCGAGGAGTGTATGAAAAATGCTATAGTATTCCAACCACCAAGTAACAACATAAATTCAAAAAGCAAAGATAAATGGGTCATCCTAATCCCATGACCCAGTTCAATATTATTACTACACTCTGCCATGCCACAATGGAGGTACTATGTTAGGTTCAGTGGGGCTATGCCAAAGAGAATGCTAGGTTCAGTGGTACCATTTAGAATCTAACAAGTCAAGGTTCCAACATTTATTGATCCACCTGAAGATATCATCCTTTTCCTTAATCATGCTATATATGTTTTTGACAGTAATCTCAAGGAAGGTGGTGCCATCTTTCCATTTCCCTTGTTCAAAGATCCAACAACCTTAGCAACCAGAGTATAAGTTTTCTTATGGGTTGATGGGATCACATATTTATCTTCCAACTCATCCCAAGAACCAAGTCTGCCCCTAATAAATAGATCACCAATGAGGATGATACCTAAGGAATGCCATGTTTTAGCCGAACAACTCTGAGTGAGGGCCAGAGGCTTATCATTAAGATATATCCCCCACCAAATCGATCTATCTAGGTATAAGCAAGTAGAGGAAAAATTGACCGCATCCCTACTACAAAGGAAACACCTCACTTGACTCCATGCCTTCCATAAAGAAGCAAAGATCATCGAGAGAAAAGTCTTCACCTCAAACCTTCCCTAAATGGCATCTAACAAATCCAATTGAGCCCAAGATTTACCCTTCTTTGGTTTGGATGACATAATGTTATTTATTATTAGTACTTTCCATGGTTCCTCCCCATTTATAAATTTGTATATCCATTTGGAGACTAATGCAATTCCATGTGCTTTCAAATCTTTTATACCAAGTCCTCCATTTTTCCTTGGAGAACAACACCACTCCCAATTAACACAATGTCTCTTTTTTCCTCCCTTACCATCGGACCATAGGAAGTTTCTCATTATTTTCTCCAATTTATTAAACTGATAGTTGGAAAATTACTAAGAAGAAGAGTAATAAATAGTATGGGATGCAAGAACTTTTTGAACCACCTGAATTCTGCCTGCCAATGAGAGAAGATGAGTTCGCCATTTAAGATGCTTTCTTTCAACTTTCTTGAATATCCATTCCCACATGTCCTTGATAGATGGAGATAGGGCAAAGGGAATCCCCATTTATTTAACCACTCTAGAGGGACTAGACCATCCCCATCCTTTCCTAACCAACCATTCTAATGAAATCTCTGTCCAATGAAGGACTATAGATTAATGAGGTGCAATCTTAGAACCTGAAGTACTACAAAAAAACTAGTGTCTATGTATTACAACATCAAAGTTACTCTCTGTCAATTCAGTAAATAAAGTAGTATCATCTACAAACTGAGCATTGATCAGAATCATTATTAGGTAGTCTGATACCTTTAACCAGAGGCCTAAGTTCTTTCACCCTAAGGACATAATACAAGGCATCTGCAACAATGACAAATAAAGTCGGTATAATTGGACATCCTTGTCTAATTGATCTTTGAAGTTCCATAGGCTCTGACAATACCCCATTGACTTCTATAATTGTAGAGGCATCATTTAATAGGATATTAATCCACTTGCAAAAATTGGAGGTGAATCCCAAAGTTTCCAACATACCTAAAATAAAAGACCATTCAATCCTATCATAGGCCTTTTCAAAATCCAATAGAATCATTGCCACATTCTGTGAGTCATACTTAGCCCAATGCAAGGCCTCACAACTGGTAATCATATTTTCCAAAATATATCTACCTTTGATGAACCCGATTTATGTGGTAGTGATAATCTTGCCCAAGATCCGAGTAAGCCTCCTAGACAGAGTTTTGGCTAAAATCTTGTAAGAGAGATTTAAAAGGGTTGACTAACAAAATTATAAATATTTGTGCTTATATATATATATATATATATATATATATATATATATATATATATATATATATATATATATATATATATATATATTTGTTTATGATTTTTCTCAAACTCATTTTGTGTAATATATAATTTTTCTTTTGGACCATCCAATACTATTTTACAATATCTTTACTCATACTAAATAAGGATTATATGATTTGACAAAATTTATTTTGTGAAGATATTCAAAATATAACAAGTGCCACGTAGTGGCGAGTACTTGTCATTTTAATATTGTAATAGAATTAATAAATGTAACTATTATTATCTGAATAAGTAAGATTGATCCTTTGAATTATTTTATTATTAGTTTATTCCTAAATTGTAAGATTATAGTTATATGATTTAGAAATAGAAGAATTCAATGTGATTTGAATTATAATTGTACTGTTGAATTATATACATTGTAGATTAAAATTAAATGTATCATAATTTGATTTTAATTTTGATTTTTGAAAATGAGATTGCATTACAAATAGTAAGACATATTGTACAATATTATCTAATTTTATTCCACTTATAGTTGATAGAGTATTGAATTACATGAGAATAACCATAACAACACTAAAATAAATAATTTTAATATCATAATAACTAAAATATTGTTCTTGTGAATATTATATTATTATTGTGAGATTTTTCCAAGATCAAGAGCTTAATGAAAAGTACAATAGAGAGACAAAATAGATGACAGGAATAAATTGTATTCTGTCAAGATGAAAATACTAATCAACTGGATCATGAAGTATTACATACAATGAATATGAGTCTTCTTATATAGACAAGGCTATATGGATATGTGAGCACACAAACATGACATGTGGCTCAATAAGAAACAAGGGTAGGTAGGAGAAACAGTATAATATTCCACATGAGGTGGATCACCCATCGAAGGTGGAATGTAACAACAAGATAAGACCACAAAAGGTGGAATTTCTCTTACACACACTATCCCAATGTGGCACAAACACCCAATTGTCTCATACCCAAACTACTATGAAATGCATGTAACTAAGCAAACTTAAGTAAGGTGTAATAATTCCAACATGAATAAATAATTACACCAACACCCCCGCTTAAGTGCAACTTAGGGGAATGCACTTAAGTCTACAATGCAACTAAGCAATGCAAGATGGGTCTCGGCTACGAGGCCATGTTAGGTACCCATGTACAAATATAAATGCATGCAAACCAATGCAATGAAATCTCTCATAAACCAAGGAAAGGGAGAAAAACAAAATGGGAAAAAACCCTCCCCCAAAAGAGAGATGGAAACAACATACAAAGAACTCTCATAGAAGAATGTGAGGAAAAAGTCCCCCCCATATGAGAGAAAAAGAGAAGATAGGTAGCCCCCCTCAATGTAGAATCTACACCAATGGTAGAAGCTCGAAGATGAATGAAGAAATTTCTCCATGAACGTCAAACAATGTTCCTCCCCTTAGGAAGAACAAAACCACAAGTGTATCCATGAAGTCTCCCCAATCATGAAAGGAAGATGGAGAAAAAATACTCATGATGAATGGAATATCTAAAAACCGCTCAAGTGTCCCCATGTCCATGTTGAAGGATACCCCCTCCAAAGGTGGTAAATTGCTCCACACTACTGAAAAAGGCACTCCAAGATATAGTGGAGATGAATGTAGAATAATATCCAAAGACTCATATGTCTCCTCAAAGAATAAAGAGACCTCCTCCAATTGTTGTACAAAAGTATCCCCAATCATGTCAACCTCTAAAGAATGATCATATAGAGAATGCACAAGAGAGTCAGAGTGTTCCCTCACAACAACCGTAGAAGGATCATCTTCATCAAAGAGAAGATGAATGTCATCAATGATGTCTCCCAAATCTGCAATGTACAACTCCACAAACAAACCTGCAATGTTTGTCAAGTAGTCATCCCAATGAACTAAAGCTGGAAGACATGAAATTTCTTGTTGCACTGAATCACAAGAAGGAAAAATTGTCACACTAGTTGCATCATCAGGTGAAATAGGTGAAGTGATATCAATAGGAGGAGATGAAATGCAAGGCTCAATAATGGAGTCAGATGTGAGAACACCCAAGCTCAAGTACCCAAAGTTCTCCTCAATATCTGAATCATCAACATACGAAGAATCAACCTCATCAATAGGACCAAAATGTAAAAAAGAGTACCACTGAGATGCATGATCAACCACTAGTCGCAATGATAGCTCTAGTCTCCAAGTCTCTAATGATAACTAAATCAGGTGTGAACTCCACAGTTTTCCTAGTTGCCCCATGTGTGATTTGATAGATGGAAAGAACATATTTGTCAAATGGGGTACACACAACACATCATTGAAGGAGTTATCCCCAATGGCAATAGATCATTTCCCAATCACATCCATGTATGTATGATTTCCCACCAAAATTTGTGGCATGTGGCATGGTTCAAATGAAGAGGACATAGATTGCGAAGATGTCATATGATGAGAAGCCCTTGAATCTAGAAGCCATCTCCCTAAATCATAACTTGTAGTAGCACAAAGAGCTTGTCCCTTTTCTTTATCTGTCCGAAAAGAGTGATCCTTTCCTTTGTCCTTATCCTTGGAAGAAGAAGCCGATGTAGACATTCTAGAAGGTAGGTTGATTTTGTTCTTCTCAAGAAGATTCTTCAACTCATCAATATCCTTCTTGTAACAATGTTGTTCATCATGTCCTGACTTCTTGCAATATGCACAAAAAAGATTGTCCTTATAAGATTTCCTCTTAGGTGAGTCACCTTGTTGTGGAGAGGATGATTGTGCTCCATCTTGTTGTGGTTTTGACTTAGGTTGCTTTTGATTCTTGCATTTTCCTTGATTCCTTTGATTCCCTTTGTTAGCCACCAAAGCTTGTGACTTTGAAGATTTGAGAATCCCCATTTTGGTGAACTTAGATTGCTCAAATATCAACATCTCCATGAATGCATCAAATGAGGAAGAAGTATATGAGGAACCTTGAGCTAACCTATGGGTGTGAAATCTAGATACAAACGCTGGATACTTTGAAGGAAGCTTGTCCAATAAGTTATAAACCAATTGAGCATCCTTTTTGCCAATGCCACAATCCTTTAGCTTTTCTCTTAGCTCAATTGCTTTTGTGACATAATCTTTGATTGTATCAAAATCCTTGGGATCCAAGGTAGTGAGTTCACTATCAATCTTGTAGCCCTTAATATCATCAACTTGACCATACAATTTCTCATAAATATCCCAAGCCTCTTAAATTGTAGTACACTTATCAAAGTGAAAAATGAGGTCATCTGATACATACTTTCTAAGAGTTCCAAGTGCCATAGCATTCTTACTCAACCATTCAATTTGAGCATTAGGATCAGCCTTAGGATCAGGTGGTGATCTTATAGTTCCATTTACATAATGAATGAGTCATTTTTCCATTAGTTTACTCCATGCCTTAATCTTCCATGAAGCATAATTATGAGGAGTTAAAAGTAGAAATTTAGGAGAACCCATAGCACCAAAATGAAAAAAACACAAGATAGGGAGAGGCACAATCACACAAGACACCCCACCAAAATTACTCAATCAAGAAACCCCCCCAAAATGATGATTTGGCACTTTATACTTAGTGCATATACAATGGGCTACTTGTAAAACAAGGCAAGGTGGACTTCTGGTTTCAAATTTACAACTTCTCAAAATGAGATATAAGAGACTTCAACAAATACTACAAGTGATCTAAACTGAGATCCAAGCAAAATACAAGTACCAAATAGGCCAAAAATGACCAAATACTGAAAGTATAATTTCTCCTCAAAATCACTGCAAACTAATAGCAGATTATGAAAGTAGACAAAAATATATGCACTTTAAAAAAAATGGAGGTCATATGACCCCAAACGAAGCCTCAGAAGTTGTAAAATATGGGATTAGACAGGTATAGTCATGAAAATATGAAAATTCTGAAAAATCTTTCCATCAAAATCAAAACATTCCTCCACCACTATGAAGAGCACGAAATTATAGCCCATTTCAAAAAAAATTGCACAAAAAAAGGAGCAAAAATGAGCAAGATATGGCCTTCCAAAGTTGAACTGCAAAACTAAAAATCTCAATGAGAGGGGGTCCAAAAAATTTCAAAATACTGCTGACGTAGTGCTGATGTTAGCAAATCATGAGCTTAAAATTGACAGTTGTCTAGCCATCAAATGAGCTTCACCTCCCCTGCCAAGTCGACATCTATACAGTACGGACTGACTAACTGTGCAAATTTCGTGGCAGAGGTACAAGTGGCAGGCTGACGTGGCTTTTCTATATGGTGACTATGCAGAGGACAATCTGATAGATCTGCTACTAATATGTTTAGTACAGATGCCAAGCATACAATATGAGAGGGGGGGGTGAATCATTCAAACTTAATCTTCAATAAAAACAACAGATTCAACCTCGGTAACCTTATCAGAAAAAATAGTAAAGCATGCAGACCCATAAATAGATAAGATTACAAAACATATAACACCAGATTTAACATGGAAACCCAAATAGGGAAAAACCACTGTGGGATTTCGGACCCACTAAGAAATATACTCTTCTAGAGTATGCTCGGTTAAAAGCAAATCCTGTTAAAGATTACAAATGCATTGCTAGATGTGACCCGGTTAAGGGATTTCCCTCATATCTGTTAAGATCTTCACCTTGTTAGAAGTGACCTTGTTAAAGGATTTCAACCACTCAATAAGAATGTCACCTTGCTAGAGGGTTTTACAAATAAGATTGTTAAGTCCACTTGGTTAAGAGATTTTCTGTCACTTCACAAAATAACAGTAATAAAATATATCTGCAACTTCACATCTAAAATGTTAAAGTAGATTCTTATTTGCTCAATACAATCAATTCATAGGACTTATCTTGTCCCTCTGTTGGGCTGTATACTCTATTATTAAAATAGGTCTTCAAGCTTCTGTGCTCGGTAATCACTATGTAGCATCCCTGTGCATACACTTGCCCGCATACATTGTTTATCAATAGTTTCCTATTTATAAACAATCTTCCAACTGCTTAATCTCCTTGATCACATTTCCCATGATCAATCATAGCCATCAGATCTTCAATCTTGACCAGGTTCAATGTATCCTTCGATCTGAAAAATGTTTTACCTCACCTTGGAACTTGCATACATTTCTTGGAACTTGTGCTACGGTATTGTGGTTCAATCTGAGCTGTAGATCTTTTTGTCGATCTTTCGTTACCATAGATTCTTAACAAACTTCATACACAGCTTACTAATCATTTAATCAACTCTAGCTCATTAGCTTCCTTCATTAAATAATGCTTTTATTCATTCAATGCATTCTGTTATTACTCGGTTGAAACTCGGTAAATACTAAACTTCACTCGGTAGACATTCTGCCTTCATTAACTGATAGCGATAACCTTAGGGTTTTACCGACTAGGTTCCTTAGGGTTTACCAACTAGGTTCTTTGGTCGGTAACATAGTATAGTATTAACCTTACAATCAACAACATATGTAGGATATCAAAACAATCTAAACATCATGATCTCATCATTGTCTAACTCGGTAATAGTTGCCCATTGAATAACTTATTCCTCCCCTTATTCATCACATTCTTTTTGTGTCACTCACCGACATCTTTATACTCATCAAATCATACTGCTTAAGATATGGCAACATCATACTGAATTAGAAAATCAATTTCTTGACATCAATGACCAAACAATAATATTAAGACAGTGAACATCCTTAATCAGTTATATCCATAGTCATCAACAACCTTCTCAATATCCTTATTGAAATGCCAACACAATCATGTCCGCATGGTGGGGTCATGGAGCCCACGTGATAGGTTGTCGACGAGGAGAGAGCCGATGATGGTGATCATCGAGAGATCAAGCCGACAGTCAACGGTCGGAGATGCAGCATGGGTGGCAGTGGGGGTCAGGCCGATTGAGTATAGGTGGCGGGAATCCTGGAAGTGGTACGATTTCCGGTGGAGGTAGCCACCACGAAAGGTTGATGGTAGTGGGAGCCCAGAAGGGAAGGATGTCAGCGAGTGGCGGGGGCCGCGAGGGGTGGTCGGTGGACTGTAGGTTGCCGATAGGTGTGCGTAGGTCATTGGTGGGTGGCAGGGGCTGCAAAATCAAACACTATCCCTGTAGAAAATAAATGCTCGGTAAGGATGTCGGGGTCACAACCCCCCCCAAAAAAAATATAATTTTTTTTTTGAAAAAAGATTTTAAAATTAAAACTGCGAAAATTAAAAATATAGAAATAGAATTTTTTTTAATTTTTTTTTGCAGAAAAAAAAAAAAAAAAAAAAAAAAATATATATATATATATATATATATATATATATATATATTGCAAAAATTTTGTACGAATATAGAAAAATTGGTGAAAAAATTTCCCTCACCAGAATACACCTACTTTATACTCAATTTTTATGGAAATGACCTCCCAGACTCAATCGTGATGTCCAAATCGATGTATGACACTGCCAAAAATATCACCTCCCCAAATCTAAAAATTGAAGCCTCCAAAAAATGACTAATCAAAGAAGCCCTTTAGGCTCTGATACCATGTGAGATTTTGCCAAGATCAAGAGTTCAACTAAAACTGCAATAGAGAGACAAAATAGATGATAGGAATAAACTGTATTCTATCAAGATGAAAATACTGATCAACTGGATCATGAAACATTACATATAATGAATATGAGCCTGCTTATATAGGCAAGGCTATATGGATATGTGAGCACACAAACATGACATGTGGCTCAATAAGAAACAAGGGTAGGTCGGAAATAGGTGTTTTAGGTAGGAGAAACAATATAATATTCCAGATGAGGTGGATCACCCACCGAAGTTGGAATGTAACAATGAGATAAGACCACAAAAGGTGGAAATTCTCCTACACACACTATCCCATTGTGGCACAAACACCCAAGTGTCTCATACCCAAACTACTATGAAATGTATGTACCTAAGTAAACTTAAGTAAGGTGTAATAATATCCAACATGAATAAATAATTACACCAACAATTATTATATTAACAATATTACTTTCTTATTGTGTTCTTATCAAAGTTTTATATTATTAAATTGCATAAGGATAAACCTAACCTAGCTAAAATAATATTATTATTTTAAATATTTTAGGATTATTGTTAAGTTAGTGTTATGTCTAAAGTTGATGTTAGGTTATTCCGATTAACTTAAATCTTTAGTTTATAGTTATGTTAGGATTCAATTAGAGATATGGATAGATTTAAGCTAGATTAAAAGTAGTGCCATATTGATAAACATTAAAAATTATTATATTATTTTTTAATTAGAATATGCATTAAATCTATTTTAAAAGATAGCCCTAACCTAACTAAAATAAATAATTTTAATATTATAATACTAACATACTCATTTTTTAACATACCAATATTTTCACAAATATATATAAGATACTACAAGAAATATATATTGAAACAAAATTTAGCCATATTTAAAAAAATGATCATAAAAAACAATTAAAGTTGTGACATATTCAACAAGATAACTTGATTCATTAAAAAAAATATTATTTAAGATACATTACTTAAAGTTGCGACATATTCAACAACATAAGTTAACTCCAATAAAAATATAAGAATAATGTTATATAAAAAAATTAAAAATATTTTAGATCAAATGTTACAAATAATGTATATATAAAAATATTAATTATTTAAAGTTCATAATAATTATATAGTTTAAAAAGTATAAATTTATGAGAAAATGGAGTAATAGTAAATTTAGGAGTTGAGACAGTAGATAAAAAAAAGCTTACAATCAAAAAAACAAAAAATTAAAATCAAAATATCATATTTTATGTCTAGTTCATCGCAAAATTTAAATTTACACAATATTTAATAGAGCCTTTTGAATTTAACGTTAGATTTATATTAGACTTAGGTCGATAATGTGTACATACCCTACCCCCTTATGGGATTTGAACTTGTGACCTCTCTTTCAAGAGCACAAGTTCTCCTCCACTAGGCCAACTCAGGATGTACGTGTTATAGATAAATATTAGTTTTCTTTTATTTTTTTATTTTTTTTGAAAAGGTGGCAAGGCAACTTAATATATTTTATTAATATATAATTTTTTTTACAACTGGTTCAAGAAGGGCTCCCAAAGAAAAGAACCAGAAAGAAAAACTCCATTCATTGCCCATACAAAAGAACATACATAACCATATAACCCCGGCTAGCCAGAGCTAGATACATCTCATAACCCCACCCAAAATGCATTAGCATATTAATGCTTACAAGATCACTAAAAAACATCATGATCAAAAGTATCGATTACAAAATCTATAAAGGCATGATAAACCAACCATGAGAATATGCAAAATCAAGGGTGTGTAAATGGCAGAGAAAACTCGAATGACAGCGTGTATTGTAGAATTGCTAGAGGAACACAAAAAACCATATTGGCTGCCACTAGATGAAGACCTACATAAACAATTCCTGCTCCAAAAAGAGATGTTAAAAAAAAACAACTGAAATATTATGACTCCATATATGCTGAACCCAAAACCAACCAAAGAGACAAATTAGCTGAAGGAGTGCTGGAGGATGCCAAAAATTGCTATTGAGGGGTAGCAAGAGGAAGATCCTTGAATAAGCGCCACACAAATCATACAAGGACAGAGTATGATGTGGAGAAAATAGAGAAACATAACTACTAATAACTCATCACACACAGCAAGAGATACTGCAAATCCAAAAACCAGCTAAACAGGAGGAAAAATATCCCATCAATAATGATGAACAATTAACATCGTGGCAGCAACGCTTGAAGGATGTGAGAAGAACGAAAACCAAGAAAAGATGATAGTACAGACAAGTTATTCCAACAAACTCATGTAGCCGCCAAAATACCCAAATGTGAGAATATCCTTGCAAAATATGATTAGTTTTCTTATATTATTATATTTCAATTACTATATTATTAATATATTATAACTATTCTTTAGTATTATTGTATAAAATTTTATATATTTATTATTATTATGTTGGTATTTATTAATTTATTATTATAAATATTAGAACTATATTATTAATAACATTATTTTATTATCATTAATTGTTTTTAAACAATATGATACATTGAATGGGAAGAAACGGGGAGCTAGACTATGGAGGGAGAGGAGGGAGTGGTGTTAGGGTTTTTGCAGGCGAAGGCATTAGAGGCGAAGATGACCCAGATCCGAATGGTTGGAGGGGGCTCTTCAATGTTCCCAACCCCTTGTCTTGGCCAGTTGGTTGGCCAATTTCAGGCTCGGTTTAGTTTTTGCATGCAAGGGTTTATGTGGGTCTGTGGCTTCTTCCTATGCTACTATCCCTTGTGACATGTTTTTTGTTCCTTGGCTGTGGGTGCCCACGTCTCTTTCCTTTGTGGCTGGTGCATATAGATGTGTGGTTGCCTCTCTAGGATTTGGAGTGTGGTTTGACCAATGTGTTATTCCTTTATTATTGAATGGAGGCGAGTTTATCATCATGCATTAGATATCTTATTTTCAGTGACTCCTTTTGTCGAAGGAGAGGGCTCCCCTTTTTCCTTGGCTGACTCTTTCTTGGGTCATTGTTAAGGTTGTGCTCAGGTCCCCCGTGGTTCCTTCTTCCCATCTTAGAGGTGTGGTGTGGTCTCCTATCAAGTTCATTGCCCTAGGTTCTTTGGAAAGCTTGTTCATTGTGTGGTCTTTTGTTTTCCTTCCTTTGGTTTTTCCCTTTGCAACTCCTATGGAGTGGGTTCCCCTTCCTATAGAGGTAGATGGGATGGTGGGGGAAAAGCCTAGAGTTATAGTGATTTGGCGGCTTCCATCCTTTTTCTCTATAGTTATCTTGTTGGATGTGTCTCCTATTGAGGTGGAGACATCATTTATGGGAAACAATGGTTGCTCCTCCTCTGTGATGTTGATGGTTTGTGGATGCTCTGGTTTTGGGCTGCAATGGGTTTGGTTTCTCTCTCAATGGATTATTGTCTTTTCTTTGGAGGTGGAGAAGGTTTTCGCTTATTTGTGGCCTATTGCTTTGGTGTGGATCCTTTGTGCTCTCTTTGCTTGATCTTTGGTGGGGGTTTCTTCAACTCCTCTAGCCCGGTCTTATGGATCCTTTCTTGAGGGGTTCTTCTTTCCTATGGAGGTGGAGAGTCTGCATTGGATTTGGGCTGTGAGTGGACTGGCTGGACAATCGGTCTTCTTTCCTTCTTGGCCTATTGAGGTATCTCTCTCTCCTATTGAGGTTGAGAGATGGTGGGAGGGATTTTTTTGTTGTTGTTGGTTTTGAGAGCCTATCAAAACCCTCATGTTTCTCTTTGCAGTTGGTGTTGGCTCGTTGGGTGCCTTGTTTGTACCCTTTGTCCCAAATAATACTTTCAGGATGTGATGTTGTTATCTAGGCCTCATTTGGTTGTGGGGGCCTTGCAAAAACCACTCTCTCAGGTTGTAGGAGCCTTGCAAAACCCACTCTCAAGGTTGAGGGAGCCTGGAAAAACCCTATGTTTGTTGTTCTCAAGGATAGGCTAGATGCTAGTAGTTTTCAAGGGCCCAGTTTGGCCAACGATTGTTTTTGGTTAGGCTAAGGCATTGTTGTGTTGTGTAGCTTGAAGATTTTTTTATACACTATGGGAGCCTGGGAAAACTCTTCTTGTTGGCTTAGGGTGCCTCAAAAAAGCCCCGTTCTCTATTCTTTGAGGTCTTGAGTTTGTTGACTTAGACCTGTAGTAGTGACCAACCTAGTTTGTAATGTTTTACTTCTAAAGTTTGGCTGGTGTTTGGTTGGTTGTGACTACTCTATTTTTTTGTTTATTTTTTGTGCAACCTTTAGGTTTTGGGATCTGGATGCCTGTAAGTCCAGAAGGTTTGAGGTTTTTCTAAAACCTATGGTTTGCTGCTAAGTATTCTAGTCCATTTTTCGATAGCAACTCATTGATTGTATGGGTTTTGGGGCCCCATCAAAACCTGTTTTATCCTAATCAAAAAAATTATTTTATTATGAAACTTTTATATTATTAAATTACATGGGATAACTAAAATAATATTGTTAATTTTTATTTTTTTATATTATATATATTTTTATTTATTTATATAATATAAAATTTAAAAAATCTAGATTTAGATTCTAAATTATCTTTTAAATATTTTTGTTATTAGATGTGTAAAATAAATTTGAAAATAAAATTTAAACATACTAAAGATTATATTAATGGACCTAAAACTTTGCCTAAAAAAATCATTTATTTAGTAGATCCATGAAATCTGGTAATAAGATGTAATATTTTTAGTAAATTAGATTAGGAAAAAATGATCTTTGTAATCAAGAAACTTAAAAATCATGCATCTTAACTATTTGAAAATTGAAGAAAAATATCAAAAGAAAAAAATCATAGCTCTAATCTGTGGACAATTGAATAATAATGAGTTAACAAAAATTGAGTGCAATCAATTGCCATAGTACTAGCTAACAACAAGTATTAATAAGATGATATGTGCAAAAAATTTACAATTATTTTACTTCATCAAGAAAAAAATGAAATAAATAAAGATCTCAAAATAATTTTTTTATATACAATTAAAAAAATATTGGTGTGAATGTAATTGTTTTTTCCCAGCCGTGCCTCACAAAACCAATCGATATAATTGTCAAACACTTAAGGTGATGAGGTAGTCCATTACACAATTCCATAGACCAATATAATTTTGTGGGGTACTAAAATAGCTAGCCTTAAATCACACACAGAGAGAAACAAATTAAGCCTAGAAAATGTTAGTCAATTCTGAGTGTAATGCTTTTAAGCCTAGAAGTGTATTCTTAGTGTGGGAACATACATCAAGCAGCATATTAAGCCTAGAAAACATCAATCAACTCTGAGTATTCATCATATTTAATAGCTATCACATTTCTTATCTAGAATGCACGCATATTTCTATTTGAATCAGTGAAACAATTTTAACTCCAGAACCATGTTATAATTGTCAAATATAATTTAATTATTACATATGCGATGCAGTCATAAATTACAGTGCATGCACGACACGTTAAGGAAAATAATAATGTTGTGTGGGGAAAAAAGTGACACTAAGCTAATATGCCCTAATCTCACTTTCAATCACACACTTGTGGAATACGAAAGAGCCTAGAGGTATCACACAATTGGCTACTTCTTTTTGTGGAAGAGAGAGCCACGGGCTACCTATTAGGATTTCTATTCCTTTGTTGCAAATGATAGATAGAATGATGCAAGTTCAATCCCTAACCCTAAAGTGCAAGTATGAACTAATAGCAAGATTTGCAAAATTGAGATTAAACAATGGAAAGTTGTAAACACAAGGACAAGGCAAGAATGCAAATGCATACCCAGTGTTAAAATCTGAGTGAAAATGTTCGAGACGGGGGCGCAGGCGCCACTGTCCTGATTCTGCTCCTGAAACTGTTGTTTTTGGCAACCTGAAAGCTGTCGAAAAGTGCTGAAAACTTGTTGTCTGACAGAGGGACTAGGGCACCCAGTGCCCCTGTCCCAGGGACCAGGGTGCCCAGCGCCCCTGTCCTGGCAAGACCAGGTCACCCCACGCCCTTGTCCTGGTCTTTTACTTTGAAATTTGGTGTGTTGCTCAGTTTCCATCTGCTTCTGTCGGATCTACAACTTGCAGCATCGTCTGAATCCCAAAATCTGCACTTGTATCTGAAAAGGTGTGTTGGGTGGCTATATAGGGTTTTGCCTTAGTCAAACCCCCACTTTGGTGATTTCCACCTCCACAAATAGCCAAGTTCTATTGTAAAAGTAGTGTGTTTGCAGACCTTGTGTGTGTGCAAGATCCTAAAATGCAAGTAAGCAAACTAGAGCAACCTAAAAAGTAAACCCTAATTGCTTGTAAATGATAATGTAAATGCTCCAAATCAAGATGCAAAGTGATCTAAAGCATGAATACAAATGATATAATGAGGCTTATGCAAAGACATGAAAACCACATGAAATCATACCCAACCCCAAGGGAGGGGTACAAGCCAATCTTTAGTCGGTAATCCCCTATTGCTCTTCAATGTCTTCAAAGCTCTAAATGAATGAAATTGATGGATTCTTGATGGATGGATGTTGAATGTTATTGAAGTCTTCAAAGATTTTCTCTTTCGCTGCATAGAAGGTCCCTGAAACCAAAAATTTGGATCCTTTCAAATGAAGAAAGAGAGCTCTTATATATGAAACCCTAGGTCTTAATTTCAACTTTTGGCCAACCTAGAGATTGAATCTCCCACCAATTTCTTGGGGTTAAACTTTATTTTATGATTGGATCGCGCTCCTAAAATTTCAAGAAAAATGTCCGAGACCATGTGCACTCCAGGCGCCATGGTCCTGACAACTTTTCACCAAATTTTCAGGGCCATCGGATATGATGATTTTAGAGCGAATCTCGAAATTACAAGTGATTTCAAGATGTTTTGACCCCCGAAATCAAGCCCCAAGTTTGAAATAGGACCTAATTAGGGTTTTAGATTAAATGATGTATTGGAGGAATAAAATGAAAGAGGCACACTTTAATGAAAAGGGCCCAACTTTGTGATGTGGAAGATGATAAGATAGAACCTTAGACCTAATTAATTTGATTAATTAAGTGCTAAAGGGAAAATGCAATGCAAAATACAAAATGCGCCAAGGCGGGTGCTAAACTAGGTGTGAAATTGTACCACCGTGGCAAGTGCGTACAATTTACGACGCTACATTTAGCCCCCACTTTAGCAGTCATATGAACACTACGTGCATATGCAAGCTAAAGTACAGAAAAGTAAACATTATTTGAAAAAGGATATATCCATAAGTCTGTCGAACGAAGCCCCCAGTGGTATCTGCAGTACATAGTTAGGAACCGCACCCTACAAAACACACGTTAGATCACAAAATCACCTAATGCTTACTAAGGAAGGTGATGAAAATTCGAGGGTAGCTATATGCCCCCCCCCTGTTTCGGCTTGCTAATTTTAGTGAGTTGAAACAGGGTATCATGTTTACCACTTCGAATTGTTAAAGAATATTGATGACAAATGCTCACAAGAAGATTTGATATGAGATCAAAAACTTAATGGAGAATCATTTGGTAAGAAAGAGGACTAAATCCCAATTCCAACACAACAAAGAGTGTGAGGATTTGAGAGTTCTCTAACACAAGATGAAGGATGTAAATGGAAACAAAATGCAAAGAGAAGAAAAGAAAGGAAAAAAACATGAATACACACATTGGTGATACATGAGAAGAATAGTGAGAGAGAAAACATGGACTTCTCACCCCTAGATCTTGTCTAGGTGATCCATGGGAAAAGGACATGGAAAACTAGCCCCTAGAGTCTGTCTAGGTGATCCATGTAAGGGAGGAGAGTGAGAAAGTCTAGCCTTATGCCGCTAGTTCCACTCAACCTCATGCATGTGTGTGTAAGGGAGGTTAGAAGCACCTCATAGGAGTCTATGCCCAAGTATGCTACAACCTGTATATGTATAGTACAAAAACGTGACATCTCGCTCTAAGAGTCTGTGCTCTGGTTCTGAGAATAATCACCTTGCATAAAAGAAAAATGGAGACATCTCGCTCTAAGAGTCTGTGCTCTGGTTCCGAGAATGACCCATTGCTCAAAAAGTGTGATGTTTATGTCATAAGAAAAGTAGAACAAGGATACCTACCTTCATCACAAAAGAAGATACCCCAAAAATGCAACAATGTCATAGATCCAAGCAAGAGAGTTTTGCACTCTTTAAGCAAGGATAAGATAGTTGAAAGGGGATATCTTGTAGTATGTGTAAAGGAGATCCTTAGAGGAGAAGAGATCTTTGTACAAAAGACACCTATCCCCGAGAGGAATTGTCTTAGACAAATATAACATCTTCTAGAATAAGACAAAGATAAGAATGCAATACTTCCTTCTTTTGTGAGGTGAAAGTGCTTCTTAATGAAGGATGACGCTCTTTTTAACCCAATTGGGAGAGTGAATTCATTATGGATGTATTTTACCAAGTGCAAAAGAGGTTGTAGTCAAGGACTTACACCTCTTGTAAGAGAGAATCCTTGAACAAACAACAACAAATGCATACAAGGAATAACATCAAGTAATAAAGTTCACTCCATCCACGAAATAGGAAAAAGTGGATCCTTAGATAAAAATAAGGAAAGATCATTGCCTCCCAAGGATAAGGACAATGAGAAGGACTTACACAATCTTCTAGGGAGAGATTTAGACATAAGCAAAATGTACTATATACTCACATGAGTTCATGCAAGCAAGACATTAGTGTATGTAAAATGCTCCTCACAAGAAGTGGGTAGGATAAGAAAGAGAATACACATCTTCTCCCATATCTAGGAAAAGAGGATTCTAAAGAAAAGATGATCAATATTTCCACACTATTACCCCAAAGGGAAATTTTAACCATAAAAAGAAGAGATGTATGAAATCACTCTTGTCCCCATAGGAACAAGAGATAACATAGAAAATTAGGCTATTATGTTGCTTCAAAAATATGATTGCACTTGAAATTGTACCATCATGAATGACAATGAACCCCCAGTAAATGAGCTACCAATGTCACATAATGATGAGCAACATAATAGCCATTAATGTTATTTAAAGACATGATAGACTAAATGAGGTATTTGAATATGACATGCTAAATGCTCAACTATAAGTGAGATAAAAAACATGTATAAAATTGAAGAAGAAAAGTCACAAGAAATCTTAGAAGAGGGATGAGTGTAATTTATTAGAGCCTTATCCCTGGGGGAAAGGACTTTATGATGAATAGGAGATAAAGATTCATAAGTGGAATTAGAAATTTGAGGGGAGTCATAAAGAGATTTGTTCATCGCCAAGATTTGCTTATGAGGGGAATGAGAGTTGATAGAAGTGAAGATGATTTAGTTGAAGTGAGATCATCATCACTACTAAATATAGCATTCACATTAAGAGATGGTCTTTGAGATGCTTTGGTGGGCTTAGAAAGATTATATCCAAGTCCAAATGAATATTCATGCATGTTATGTTCTAAAGGAACTTTAATTCCTTGTTCATTTGTGCCACAACCATTTCCACTATAGCCACTCTTAGCCAAAATGTGAAAACCACGACCATAAAGGGATGCTAAATCAGAGAAGGATGAAGATGCCCCATAGGTCTCAGTGCTATTTGTATTAGAGGAAGATGTTGAAGAGTTATTTGAATCGGAGGTAGCCACAAAGTTGTTACTAAATTGCTTAGACAAAGTGGGCTTCTCTTTCGTTTCTTCCTTCTTTTCAACTTTAAGCTCTCTAGGAGGAACCCTATACTCACCTACAAAGGTGGGATTAAAATCAAGAGACCCCCAATCGTCTTCTGTGAGCACCTTCTCAGCATCAAAAGCCTTTCCATGTGTAGATTCAAGTTGAGAAGAATCTTCTTCAAAAACTTCAGACTCATCCAAAGAATTTTGATTATCAGAAGGTGATGATTCATCCATAGGTATTTTGTTTAAAGAGTCATCACTAGAAGAGGAAGGTTTAGAAGAACTCCCTTTGGAAGTAGATGTTTGCAAACAAGCTTGAAAATTAGTATCACCTATTAAGGTATATGTCTTATTGTTATAAATAAATTTAACTTGTCTATGCAATGTAGAGGGGATAGCTTGCATACTGTGAATCCAAGGTCTCCCTAATAACAAGTTGTATGTTAGATTTCCCGACATAACATGGATAGGAGTAGGCAAAGTAATAGATCCCACTGTGATGGGTAAGGTGATAATACCTAATGAAGACTTAGCCACATTATCAAAGCCTCGAATGGGATGAGAGTCAAGCTCAATAAGGGATGTATCCACATTCATCTTATGCAATAGATTAATGCTACACACATTAAGGCCAGAGCCATTATCTACCAGTGTTTGTCTTATAGCAGTGTCATTTATGATAACCACAATCATCAAGGGATCATATTGATGTTGAATTTCACTAGTAGGCAATTCATCTTGTGTGAACACAATTTGAGCTTTAGGATTCATCACAGAGTTAACCAAAGACACCATATTACTAGATGTATTAGGTGCAAGAACATTCAAATCTTTCAAGGCATCTTGTAACATTCCATGATGAGTGGAAGAAGTTTGGATCAAATCCCAAAGGGATATCTTAGCAGGGGTATCTTTAAGTTGTTCTATGAGATCATATTCCTTAACAATAACTTGTGAAATACATGGAGCTTGCGGAAGAATTGGTTGGGAAGGAGGAAGTGAAGTTGGGATAACTGGAGGAGGATTAGGTTGCCTATTGTTTCTTGTGTTATAGGTATGAGCAACCACATTATAACTCTCTCTAGTTAGTTGCTTAGCATACTCATAAGGGCTCTTAGAAGAATAACCTCCTTGCACAGTGTTAATAGGTTTCTTAGGAGTGCAAAAAGAATCATTAGCATAACCACCTTTAACCACTAAGATAGGCTTATTTAAAGTTTGAGAATTTTGAGAAGGACAAGCACCTTGGACAGTGAAGAGAGGTTTGTTAGGTGTTTCATTCACATGTATCAAATTGATTGAGGATGGTTTAGAGGAATGAACAAAAGTGTTGGAAGAATTATTGATAGTCTTCTCTTGCACTAAAATCTTATCATGGATTAAATCAATTTTAGGAGAGAGACAAGGGATAGGCATTGATGTTCTAGTAGGAAGAGTAATACTAGGGAAGGTCATATCATCCTTTATCATCAAAGGATCTACATGGGGAATAAAATCTCTAGGAGAAGGATCAACATTACTCTCTAAAGTCTCACTTTTGAGAGGGAGATCTTTGAAAGAGATGTTAACCATCTTGCTTTGAACTAGGGTTTTCTTATGAGTAGAACCAAGTTGAGGAGAGGGAGATGCTTTATTTTTAGAGGGAGAATAATTGAGATTCAAGGAAGGTGAGAAACTATCAAGGGAGTTTTCAATCTTGATTTCATCCCCTTTGGCTAGGGTTCTCTCATGGGATAGAGAATAATCTACACCTTCTTCTAATCTTTCATCCCAAATAGTGAAGTTGTTGAAAGGAATGTTTGAAGTATTGTTAATTTCGGGAGAGGAGATAACATTGTTTATTAATTCCTCATCCTTAGGAGGGAGAGCATCAATAGATGTGTTAAGCTCATCCTCTTTCCTCAAAATATGTTCAATATGATCTTTAGGGGAGAGAGAATTAAGGAAATTGCTTATTATTTCATCTTCTTTCTCTAAGGGATGCTTATGGTTAAGACCAACTTTAGGAGAAGGGTAAGCGTTTATCATTAATTCATCATCTCTAGTGGGAATTTTGTTGGAAAAGGAAATGCCATCACTAGGAAATGTAGGGATAATGTCATCTTCTTGCACAAAAGGATCCTCATGAAGGGAGTGTTTTTAGGAGACACAAAGTCATCAAGGGCATCATCCAACAGAGCATGATCATATCTATTAAAAGGTTTATCTTTTGATTCAAAAGGAGACATCTCTTCATAGAGGGGATCATTTAAAACAACCATGTTACTAGATTTAGTGGAAGAGCTCATAGGAATGTACCCTTGAGAGGAATCATTCGACTTATCTTTCTCATCACAACGAAATGGCATAGTAACAATGTTTATGAGTTTTTGGTAAAATGAAGGTTTGGTATCTTTAGGGTTCAAAAACTCATCTAAAGCTTCATCTAATTCATCTTGGCTATGCAAATAAAAATCTGACATTTTGAAATTGCATAAAACTTAAACACACAATGCAAAGAAACAAAGAAACACACTCTTTCTTTTCCCCTTTTTTTTTTTCTTTTTTTTTTGAAAATGAAACTTAAATGAAACACACTAAATCTAGATCTAGATCTAACAAATGTAATGCAAGAGAAAGCAATAATAAGATTCACGTCGGGTTCACCAAAATGTGTGGGGGAAAAAGTGACACTAAGCTAATATGCCCTAATCTCACTTTCAATCACACACTTGTGGAATACAAAAGAGCCTAGAGGTATCACACAATTGGCTACTTCTTTTTGTGGAAGAGAGAGCCACGGGCTACCTATTAGGATTTCTATTCCTTTGTTGCAAATGATAGATAGAATGATGCAAGTTCAATCCCTAACCCTAAAGTGCAAGTATGAACTAATAGCAAGATTTGCAGAATTGAGATTAAACAATGGAAAGCTGTAAACACAAGGACAAGGCAAGAATGCAAATGCGTACCCAGTGTTAAAATCTGAGTGAAAATGTTCGAGATGGGGGCGTAGGCGCCACTGTCCTGATTCTGCTCTTGAAACTGTTGTTTTTGGCAACCTGAAAGCTATCAAAAAGTGCTGAAAACTTGTTGTCTGACAGAGGGACCAGGGCGCCTAGCGCCCCTGTCCCAGGGACTAGGGCACCCAGCGCACCTGTCCTGGTAGGACCAGGGCACCCCACGCCCCTGTCTTGGTCTTTTACTCTGAAATTTGGTGTGTTGCTCGGTTTCCGTCTGCTTCTGCCGAATCTGCAACTTGCGGCGTCGTCCGAATCCCGAAATCTGCACTTGTATCTGAAAAGGTGTGTTGGGTGGCTATATAGGGTTTTGCCTTAGTCAAACCCCCACTTTGGTGATTTCCACCTCCACGAATAGCCAAGTTGTATTGTAAAAGTAGTGTGTGTGCAGACCTTGTGTGTGTGCAAGATCCTAAAATGCAAGTAAGCAAACTAGAGCAACCTAGAAAGTAAACCCTAATTGCTTGTAAATGATAATGTAAATGCTCCAAATCAAGATGCAAAGTGATCTAAAGAATGAATACAAATGATATAATGAGGCTTATGCAAAGACATGAAAACCACATGAAATCATACCCAACCCCAAGGGAGGGGTACAAGCCAATCTTCAGTCGGTAATCCCCTATTGCTCTTCAATGTCTTCAAAGCTCTAAATGGATGAATGAAATTGATGGATGCTTGATGGATGGATTTTGAATGTTATTGAAGTCTTCAAAGATCTTCTCTTTCGCTGCATAGAAGGTCCCTGAAACCAAAAATTTGGATCCTTTCAAATGAAGAAAGAGAGCTCTTATATATGAAACCCTAGGTCTTAATTTCAACTTTTGGCCGACCTAGAGATTGAATCTCCCACCAATTTCTTGGGGTTAAGCTTTATTTTATGATTGGATCACGCTTCTAAAATTTTGGGAAAAATGTCGGGGACCATGTGCACTCTGGGCGCCATGGTCCTCTCCGGGCGCCATGGTCCTGACAACTTTTCACCAAATTTTCAGGGCCATCGGATATGATGATTTTAGAGTGAATCCCGAAGTTACAAGTGATTTCGAGATGTTTTGACCCCCGAAATCAAGCCCCCAAGTTTGAAATAGGACCTAATTAGGGTTTTAGATTAAATGATGTATTGGAGGAATAAAATGAAAGGGGCACACTTTAATGAAAAGGGCCCAACTTTATGATGTGGAAGATGATAAGATAGAACCTTAGACCTAATTAATTTGATTAATTAAGTGCTAAAGGGGAAATGCAATGCAAAATACAAAATGCGCCAAGGCGGGTGCTAAACTAGGTGTGAAATTGTACCACCGTGGCAAGTGCGTACAATTTACGACGCTACAAATGTCCAAGCCAAAATCGAAGCCTTGAGAGTGTAGAAAATAATTTTTTCAGTCTATTCAAATGTGGAAAATTTTTGAGCACTGTGTGAAATCAATTATACATTCAACACCTTTCAATGTCGGAAAACGATCATTCAATTACTTCTACAAATTTTCCGCAATGGAAAACACACTGAACACGATTGCTTCCACAGGGTTTGTACATTCTGAAGACTATCACACAAAATTATATAGACTTTGAACACTTTTGCTTCAGTGACTTTTGTACGTTCTGAAGACTACTACACAAAATTATATAGATTTTGAACATTATTGCTTTTGCAAGTTTTGTACTTTCTGAAGACTACCACACAAAATTATATAGACTTTGAACATTATTGTTTCCACAAGTTTTGTACTCTTTAAAGACTACCACACAAAATTATATAGACTTTGAACATTATTGCTTTTGCAAATTTGTACACTGTGAAGACTAGCACACAAAATTATATAGACTTTGAACATTATTGCTTCCACAAATTTTGTATGTAGTCTTCATACTACCACAAAAAATTATATAGACTTTGAACATTATTACTCTCACAAGTTTTGTACCCTCTAAAGACTACCACAAAATTATATCAGTATGTGGAATTGCGTAATGGACTACCACCAAAATTTGTCATCATGGTAAGTGTTTGACAATTATATTGATCACTTTTGTGAGGCATGGTTGGGAATAGACAATTTCATTCGCACCAATTTTTTTTTATCTTTGTATATTAAATTTTCATTTGTATATAAAAATCTCATTATTTTGAATTGTTTTTTCATTGATGAAATAAAAGAATTATTATTTTTTTATTTCATATTATCTATTATATCTTCAATATTTTCATAAAACAAATTGTGTCAAATCATATAATTTTAATTTAATATTAGTAGAGACATCTAAAAATGATATTGGATGGTCCAAAATCTAAAAATCATATATTACACAAAGTGACTTTGAAAAAAATCATAAACAAATATATACAAAATGAAAAATATTTATAAATTTGTCAACCAAATGCTTTGTATTTATTAGTTTTTAGAAATCATCTTAAGAATCATATCTCATTGTTTGAGGTTTATATATAATTTCTTTCTAGAGAAAATATTAATTATATAGAATATTTTTTCTATTTGTTTAATTTAGAAAAAATATAAAAAGTTCAATCACTTTTTTGTAAAAAAAAGTTCTTTGTGTAACCAGTTGTCTAATGTTAATTTTGTAGAAATTGAGATGTTCAATCAATATATAATTACAAAATTGACTTGTTTCTCATTAAAAATTTGGAAACAATTGTCTACAAAATAATTTTCTAAATGACAATTAATTTCACACATATAAATCATCAATTTCAAATGAATACAAAAGTATAAACATATAAATGTGCATAGTTTCTTTTATTAATGTCACACATGGCTAGGAAAATCTAATAGATCGTTCAAGAAAACAATACATCTAATTAGACTAAACCAGAAAAAAATAACCTCTAACTCTCAATGAACTACCACATACAATCTTGGAATGTGAGACAACTGTCCAACCCATCCTATAAATATTAGTGTAGACACCTAAAAATGGTCAACGCTTGCGGAATCATACTTTAACATTTGCGCATTGCCTCATTTTAGGTTTTTGCGTCGCATTAACATTTCTCCTATGTCACGCATTTGGTCTTTATCATTTGCGAACATCAAGTCATTCTTCTACATTCTTTCCTTGTCTCGCTTTTGAATTTGGTCTTGTCGACAACACTATCCAGTCATGATTTTGAACGATCTTATCCTATTGCGTCAATGTGCATGCTCATTTGTCATCATTTTGGACATCGTCAATCCTAATTAGGGTTTTGTCCTCTTTTCAATTTTGTCATCTTGTGATCAATTTGTCATCAATCATGGTCATTTTCAATCTTGTCGTCTTGCAAGCTATTTTGTCATCAATTCTTGTCCTCTTGTCGATCTTGTCATTTTGCGATCGATTTGTCATCGATCGTTATCTGTCTTAATTATGTCAATTTGGATCAATTTGCCATTGTTCCTCATCAATTGGCGCATTTTCTCAATCAAATCATTTATCACATTGGTCATTTATCAATCCCAAATCAAATCAAATCAAGACCTAATTCGTCTTCTAGGGTTTCGTGATTTAATCATTTAACCTTGTGTGTGTCATTTCTTCCTTTAGGATTAATAAATTGTTTATTTATCCTAAGTCTTCTCATTACAATTAAATGTTCATTTAATTGGCTAATTATTCCTCTTTGTGAATTAATTAATAAATGACACATTATTAATTAATTTACCTAATTTCTAATTTCATTATTTCCTAATTCCTAATTTCAACCTATTTTCTAATTTCCTAATTTTAATTTCCACCTAATTAACTTGTCTTTAGTGCTCCCTATTTTTGTGCTTCATGCGTCATACTCTTGGCATAGCAAGATGTCATAGGGTTCTAGTCCTCTAAGCTTTGCATTGGCAATATGTCATAATTTATGACATAGAAGGTGTCATAACCTTCTTCTTTTCACTCATTTTTCCCATTTTGAAATCAGTTGCTTCTAATATCCATTTCATGCTAAATTTGATCCTATCTCCAATTTATCTATAAATTTGATGATCTTCATCAATCAAAGCTAATTGGTAATCAGACTATCAAATTTACACTTCGAGTATTCTTGTGTCAATGTCAATCTTGCTTTCACAATTAGGTGCATGCACTTGAAGGTGAGATCCACAACAAATCTATTTGGAGAAGAAAGAAGAACAATGGAGCCGCATGAAAGAGCATTCAAATTACACCTTTGGTTTGCATAAACTTTCTCTTTGAATGTTTTTATTTCATGTCTCTATTGAGTGTTGCTTAGGATAGATCATTGCAATGTGCTTTCATGATTGAGCTAATAATGATTAGTATTTTGATATTGCTTGTGATGATTTCCTATTTCCTAACATACATTAATTGGTGAACCCAACGTGAAAACTAACCATCTAACCCCTTAACTATGTTTTTGAGTGCTTTCAAGTTGCTTTGCAGGCCAAAAACCCAAAAACAGGGTCGTGCAGGGTGTTCTGGGGACTTCTGCGCCTGTGTGAAGCAACTTGTGCCTGTGTTGAAAACATTCTATGCTTGTGTCAGACATTCTGCGCTTGTTTCAGACATTCTGCGCCTGTGTCATGATTTCTGCGCCTGTGTAAAGTCCAGAACAGAGGTAAAAATGCAGTGTTTTACTTGAAAAATTGTCTTGTTTTTGCATTTTGTTTTCTGTTTTTTCGTTTTTGGTACTAATTATCTATGTATAATCTTGGCATACGCATGGAAAAGACAAAAAATCAAACTACTAACATGTTTTATGCAGATTCGATAGCCAAAGACTAAACATATCGAACTTCTAACTTGGGTTTTGCAGGTTGCCTTGGAGAAACAACCAAATCTTGTGTTTGCAATTAATTTTTAGGCACCTAGTGATTTCTAAATAGGATGGAATGAACATTTGTTTGCTTTGATTGTTGAGTGTGACATTGGAGTAGGAGAGTATGCTCTCATCCTTCTTAGGGTGATCAGAAATCTAGATCTTCGATACCATGCTTGTGTTGTTGATTGTGTGTCACCTTTAGAGGGCCTGCCTTCCCGACCACTTTGCTTTTGCAAGCAAGTGATAATCATGAGAAGGGAATGACCCAAAGTGAGTACGGCTAGAATACCTTGGCATTCTAACTCACTATAAACAAATACCTGATGAGCAAAAGCTTTGAAGGAAGCGTTACGTGAGAATTGTAGTTACTTGGGAAGTGATGACCCTTGGACTCTTTCTCATATCAACATCTAAGTAGGGCCTCAAGGTCTAAATCGTGCTTGCGCGACTACATTTGTTTGGTATCTTGATGGGCTTAATGTCTCAATCACGCTTGCGTGACATCAAGGAGTAACACTTAACAGAAATCCTTACTAAACACCTTGTTTTTAGAGGCCAAAAACCTTTCTAGTTGCTTGAGAAGGACAAGTTCGGATACTTGGAAGAGATACTAAGTTCGCCATGGGGAGATTTCCATGGGGACTGATGCTTGGCTGCCCTGAGAAGTGAGTGTTGTGGAGGGGAGCCTGTGGGGTCAAGCATCTATGTATTCTCCTTGAATCTCATAACGAGTCTACCTCTCAAGTACCTAATGTCCTTGCCTGCCATAAGAAATGTGTGAATGAGCATGACTATCTTGAGTCTAAGTTGAAATATCTTGTCTTCTTTGCTTGTCAAAATTTGAATTGCATCTCATTTCAAAAACAAGACAAATTGATTCAAAACAAGATTAAACACAAGAACATTTTATCCAACAAAGTTCAAACACTTTCAAACATGGTTGTCAAACATTTGTCAAAATCTTGTCTCAACATTCATGTCACTTAGATTTAGGTTCATCCTAGGTTTTGATTTTGTAAGATCATTGTCAAGGTTAAGTTTCATCTAAGTCACACCCCTTTTGCATATCAATAAGGGTCATTTATTTGCATATGTCCTCTTGCATTAGAGTAATATCATTATCATACATTCATATTTGCATACCCTAAGTCTCTTCATTAAGCTTAAGTCATTATCATATCATAGCAATTGTCCTTTTGCATATGGTGTCAAAGCTAGGTCTTGTCATACTTGAGTAATCCAAATCTTTGATAAACCCTAAGTCATTGTTAAGAAGTCTAGACCTTATCAAACCTTTTGTCCTTTTTGTCATCAATATCATTTCATCAAACCTAGCTTAGTATCCAAGCATATAGGGGAGACATTGTCATTTTGTCCTTTTGTCACTTGGTCCTTTTGTCCTTTGAGGTCTAGACATCATTTCAATTTCCTAAGGGTCTCTTTTAGATTTGCATTCAAAAGTTTGTCAAAATCTTCAAAAACAACCAAAAACATAGATTGCATTTTCATCTATTTAGTTTGCATTTAGTTGCATATCATATATTATCCTTGAAAATCCCAAAAAACATTGCATAGTGACATGTCTATTGAAACAAGGTTTCAAGCACCAATGATGCAACAAAGTTTGACGTATCAACCGACAATGCAATTGAATTTTAATCCAAGACAATCACAATTATATCCAACCCAACAACAAGGCAATATCGATCAAACTTTTTATGATGAAACAAGTCTCCAAATACAACAGTTAGAGGAGAAGCTAGCTCAAGAAAATGAGATATTGGAACAAAGAGTGAAAAACATTCAGAAGAATAGATCACAAACGTCCAAAATGTTTCAAAAATTTCCAGGTCAAAATCCAAATATTGAGCCAATTGATGTAAGATCTCTTATTGAACGATCAGACATACTAGCTCTCCTCTCACAAATAGAGATGATGAAACAATTTCAAGAAAAGAGACAACAACATTATGTGCCTTCACAACAAGAACAAGAAGGTGTTTACTATCAATCAAATTTTCAACAATATGTCCAACCAACTATACAATGTCAACAAATGGTTCAACCAATGGTGGAATATCAACAAGTTCAATCAACATCTCAATGTCAACAACCCCAACCAAACATTCAAAAACAAAGGTTGCAGCACACACCAACCCAAGTTTCAAACATGTCAGAACAATTGAACCAAGTCCAATATCAAAACATGACATTAGATCAGAACCAACGCCTTGCCAAACAAGTTCAAATTCCAGATACAACTATGTCAAAACCTTGAAAGAAAGGTGGCTTTATTGCAATGATCTTAAGGAAACTACCAAGTGAGTTCTTTGAGGAAGATCAAAATAATACACTTATGTCTAGCAATGCCTCATCCCCCCATAAACAAATTGACTCTCTAGTGGCATCTATCCCTACACCTTTAGAAGTTTCCCAAGAATCTTCTATATTGTCCTCATAAAATAATACACCCAAGGATGCAATTATCCAAGAGCTATCCATAATTGATTGCCAAGATAATCCAATTCATGATGCACATCCTTGTCATGTTTCAGAAATACAAGACCCAATGCCATCATGCACTTTATTGCCATTACCTATTTTAGAGGACCCCCTTCAAAGTCCCTCTTCCTCATGTTCAAGCATTGATTCCTTGCCAGAATCCATCACAAATGTTCAAAGTGCATTTCCTTCATGCCAAAGCATTGCTTCCTTGTCAGAATCCCCCAGGCATATCCGAAGTCCAACCCCATGTCAAGAGGATAATTTAGATCATGAAGAAATGAGTCCTAAAGAAAATCAAGATCAAAATCCTGAAACCTTATCATCCCATCCAATTGTTGACCAGGACCCCATGTTCCCAGACACTCATGATGATTCCCCTATTCTTGTCCATCCTATCCAAAGTCCTATTGACACTCCATTCCCCGAGCAAGATCAAGATATCCCTTCCATCCTTTCTGATGATCCCATTGAAAGTCAAGAGCAAAGCAATTTTAAAGAGGAATCCAATGATCTTCCTCCTTGTCAAGATCAAATTATTCCTTCAGATTCTCCACAAGATACACTTGTTCCTCCATCTCCTTGTCTTAATGCTCCATATCCACTCCAAGATATCATTTCTTTTGATGATCCCATTATTTCTCCAATTCCATCTCTTGAAGAGCCTTTCATTGAACCATGTCCACAACACAATCCTAGTCACCCTCATAATCCTAGTCCCTCTCATGATCCTAATTCCCTTCATGATTCTAACGTGTCAGTGCAAGATGTTCATGAACCCTCGACATGCATAATGGGTTCTTCCACTTTTGTGCAATCCGATCCACTTCAAGATCTAATTATTTCTCTCATATCATATCCACCTCATAATGGACTCACGTCTTCTTCCCAAAGCAAAGAGTATCCTTCAAGTCAAAATATTCATAAAGGCAAAGGAGTAGATCTCCATAAGCAGGAACCCCTTCATATCAAAGAGTATACTAATGGTCATGGCTACAGAGCTCACACTCAAGGCGTTGGTATCCCTTCAAAGTCAAAATCCAAATGTCCACCTTCCCCATCATCACTTCCATCCATTCTAGGTCCCTATATCCCTCCATCTCCTATGCAACATCAGCAAAGGCACACATCTTGGAGAACCTTCCATCCATCCCACATGCCTCCATATCATTCCCATCCACACCGACATTCATTCCCTCTTCCAAGCAATTTGGATGCCAAGTATAAGCATCATAAGTCTAGCAATCCACATGTATTCAAGGATCAACATGTCCAATATAATCGACATGTCAAAACAAAGAACAATATGATCTATAAAGAAAAATATATATTCAAAAGGTCAGAAAGGCCCACTGAGCAAAATAAAGAAAATTCAAAATATATATGGGTTCCTACATCCCTTGTGCAAGCAATGCACTCCAAGGAACCACAAAAGCATGAAAAATAAAAAACCATGTGGATCCCTAAGAAGCTCCTTGAAGCACAAAAGCCTAAAGAAACATCCAACTTGGCATCCAAAATTGCTATTCCTCCATCCAACCCTCTCAAATTTGTTCCTCCATCACCTTCTTCATCCATTTTGGGCCCTTATGTCCCAAAATCCCAACCTATTCCTCCATCCAAATCTCACAATCTGAGATCCATTTGTCCTCCATCAATCCATCACCCTTCAAGGTGTGTGCTAATGTTGATCTTGCCTTCATTTCCATCCACTGAAGCCTAGTTCTTCCAATACCCTATCCATTATCCAATGCATATTTTCCATCCTTCGATCCCTTTGATCCAATCCTTTGCATAAATCCTTGCCTTAGTTTCATCTCATTTTCCATGTCCTTATCCTACCAACATCTTTGAGCATATTTTTAAAGGTCATGGTCCATTTTTGGTTTCAAGGCTACTATCCAAAAAGAAAAAGACGCTTGAGTCCTTCTTCCATCCCCTATCATGTGTCCATCTTCTCTTGAAAAAGTCAAAATACAAAAAAAAAGTTAAAAAAAAAAAAAAAAAAGAGCAAAATAGTAAAGCAAAAATAATTCGTCCACTAGTGAAAACCTGGCAAACAAGCGCTTTGGGCAAGTACCGTGATGAAAACCTAGCAAATAGGTGTCATGCGTAATTTATGAACTTCTTGCACACCACGCTTGGGGGCAAGTTTTGTCCTATCATATCCTTTTGTCCTTCATTGTTCCATTATCCTATCGAACCCCTGTCATTACCCATCATATCCTATTGTCCCTCATGTCCAGTTTCCCTTTCCACCTTTGATCTTGACAAGGCTGAGGATCGTTATGAGCATCATGCATCTTGTTCGCAACTTTTAGTCTATCATAGCTTTTGGTCTTTATCCATTTGCTTATTATAACCTTTCATCCATATTCCCTGGCGTATTGCAACTTTCTGCCACTATCCCTTAGCCTACCCCGACCTTCAGTCTATGTCCCTTATCCATTCTTGGTCTTGCTTATCCTATCCATATCTTATCACTATCCATACACTCTTTTCCATTCCCGATCTTGATCTGACATAAGGACGCAAAATTTAAACATGGTTTCAAAAACCTCTTGACATGTCCCTCATGCCATGTCACTGATTTACATTGTCATATCCAGTCTCTTGTCCCATCACGCAATAGCCCTTGAAAATTGCATCCATATTGTCTCCATGATAAAAGGCCTTTGTCTTCCCTCTATCCACCAACATTTCAGCAAGCCTATTTATTCCCCTATCATATTCCTTGCCTTGCTAGACATTGGGGGCAAAATCAAAAAAAAAAAAAAATTGCAAAATGTCCTAAAATTTTTTTTTAAAAATTGCAAAATGTCCTGAAAAAATTAATAAAAAATTTAAAAATGTCCTGAAAAAATCCAAAAAAAAATTGAAAAATGTCCTGAAAAAATTTTAAAAAATTGAAAAGTGTCCTGAAAAAAAAAATCCAAAAAAAATCAAATAATGTCCTGAAAAAAATCCCTAAAAAGTCAAATAAAGTCCTGAAAAAATGAACACAAAAAAATTGTAAAACTCAAAGCAAAAACAAACATTTTGCAATAAAGTATTCCCTTTGTGCATCGACAGATCACTGAGCATCCCTCCAACGACAATCAATTCAACACTGCGCTTTAATGGAATCATGCGTTAATAGATGAAATTTCTCGATCAAACCAGACATTCAAACTGATCACATTTGTCATATCAATTGAATATCAGTATCAAAATCATTTGTCCTTATTACTACTATCATGGGTCTTATACAAGGTGTGGTATACTCTAAACCAGACTGTGTCCTATCTTAGATGGGGTACCGCATGTCCTGAAACCAGACAACATGATTGTCTTCTCAGCACTTTCAACTTTTGACAATGAAGATCAAGATGTTTGTTTGATTTGCTTGAATTTGTGCATCTTATCTTTTTCTTGATTTATCTTTGGCTTCGATCATGTTCCTATGTTGCTCGATGATGTTACTGAGTGATTTAGAGTGACCGAGATGGCTCATGGTCCCTTTCTTTTTTTGATTGTGCTTGTTATTTGTCTGCGATGTGTCTGTCTTTTGCAAAAAGGGTTGCATTTCAGCTCTGGCCTTCAATGCCATGATGCTACACATCCATTTTGCTACATAAAAATAAAGGTTCTCACCTACAAAGTGCATTACTGAAAGCAAGTTTTTCTTCGTCTCTAACTATCCTCTATTTTATTTCTTCTTACTAACGTTTCTTCCGTCAGTTTGGATGGTCAGTTTGGTCTAGTGCTTCGATCTCCACACACATACTGCATCCTGCATTCATTGGTTAGTACATTTGCATTTATATCAAATATCATCTCATGCATTACATCAAGCATTTTATCCATTTCAATTTGCATCCATACTTAAACGGTGCATAAGTCATCCATACATGAAAAAATAAACACAAGTCATAACACATTGCATCCCATCATATCGATGCATATCATATCACATATCATAATAATATCGGAGTACAAAATCAGACTGTCTGTCCTAAGTATGGCCCGCAGGTTGACTACATAATATCAAGTAAAATATGTCATCTGTCTGTCATAAAGGAGTACATGCCTCTGTCACTGGGTGCTCCCTTTGTCTTCCTCATCCCTGCCATGCCTCGCAGATGATGTCCCTCCTGGTCCTAGCTGTGGTGGTCTCATAGGTCCACTCACCCCCATGCTGCTCAATGACCTCTGAGAGCGTGACCTGCTCTCTGTCCTCGATCGTGCCCGATATGAAGGTGCTCTCTGCTCTGGTGGAACTACACTCTCATATAGTGTCCTCCAATATAGTCTCTCCTCTCCAGTCTCTACCAGCATCTGTGTCGTCTCCCGTGCGTTGGCATCCCTAATCGACCCAATGAACTCAGTGACTCTCTGTCCCTCTCGCTATGCCTGAGCTATTGCTGTATCTTGTTCTATTCTCAAGATGGCATTCTATCTCTCCAATGTCGCAATATAATCCTGCTGACTCGCTATGGTAGCCTTGCACATATCCATCTCCTCTGTCCTAGTTGTGTCTGGCTCTATGGGAATATCCTGTAATGTCTCATGATCAGCTGAGTCTGGCTCATCATCGTCCTCCCCACCATCATCATCATCATCATCCTCCTCCTCCTCATCATCCTCCTCATCCTCATCATCTCCCTCCTCTCCAGTGAGTGGGAAGTCCTCCTATCTCCTCGGTACTGGAATATTAGGATCAGTCAAAGGTACTGGCCGTCGTTGTGCAAACCATCTCTCATACTCCTATGTCATCCCGGCGTCCACCACATCTGACCTCCACTCCCACTATCTTTGTTGTAGCTGTGCACAGTTGGCATATGCTATGTGTGGTTGAATCATACTCCCCCACTGACTCGTCTCTCTGTGAGATCGGGCAAAGCATGCCATCCTCCTAGGTACACCCCATGTCTCTCCAAACTGTCGTCTAACCCTCTCTGGCAGGTACATCTTGATCACTCTCTAGCGATTCACTGGTCGCCCAATCAGGTACCTCTCTTGTCTACAATATGGTAGCTCCTCATGATCATCTGACCATCCAGGGCAATCAAGACATGGCCTCCATGTGAACTCTCTCAGTCTGTCTAGCTCATGTCGCTAGTACAATATATATCCAAATGGACCCTATCTCAGTGCTTCCCCATAGCAGTACACATATGGTCAGTGTGGTACCACCTGTCTCTCTGTAATCGATCGACATATGGCTATGTGCTCAAATGCCCATACCTAAAGCAATGTGACTCCACAGCTCAGAGTCTGAACTCCCTGATATGCTATCTGATGCAACTGAAAATATAGCATAGCAAGCACACATGGTCCCCATGCATACACCGTCCCCTCTGTCACCATCTGCTCTAGCACTCTTCCCCATCCAATAGGGAATCCATGTCCTCGTCTGTCACCTACTAGAAGACATGCTATCACAACCGCTATCACCACACATCGCTGATCATACTCTCCTGCCATAGTCTCCCAGTGGATCTCCCTCTCGACGATGTCCAGATCATCTGTGTCACACTCAAATAGCCTGCATAGTGAATCTCTCCCTGTCATTAGGTCATACTCTACCATTTCCCCATGTATCAGAATGCGAAGGATGTGCCATACATCCTCTAATGTCACCGTCGCCTCTCTAGTCGCCAGATGGAAAGAGGAGGTCTCTGAATGCCATCGCTCTGCCAATGTGGTAAGCAGTCCTGTGTTTGCCCTAATCTCGAGCATGAATGTGATGTAATATATCCCAAGTCCTGCTAAGATATCTCTGTCCGTGCTCCTGAGTCTATGTCGTAGCATGAAACAGTCTGGTCGGTTCTCCCGCTTGATCAATGGATACTGTCGACTCTGCATCACAATTGGGGCACATTTTGTTAGTTTTAGGGTTTTCTCCTACGGGTTGCATTTCCTCATTTTCATGTCTAATCAGGGTGTTTTTCATCTACTATGATCTATCCTACCCTTATCCCCTTTTCCCGGATCATTTGCATGTCATTTTGATCAAAATTAGGGTTTCTCATGGACAATTGCGCCTGTGTCTTGACTCTTGCGCCTGTGTCCCCTAACTTGTGCCTGTGTACCCTTACACAAGTGCAGAAGACTTGACACAAGCGCAAGATTCACCCTACACAGGCGCAGAAGTCAGTTTCTGCATCCCTTGTGGGCCCCGCAATGTCCCGCAAGCAATCAAAATTCATGAAATTGAAAACATGGGTTTTCGAGATACCTACTGCTGCTCCCGCATCGTCCAGCCATCTGAATGTGCGTACATGTTCCCTGAGGTGATCCGCTATTGGAATGTTCGCCATTTATCTGCAAGTGTCCTTGTCCAGAGCAACAAATCCTCCTCTTTGGCTAGTGCAAATGAGTTCTTTTCACCCTCTTGGTCCCATTTATAGATCTTTGTCATTGCATAGATGGACGTGCATCCTCTCCATCTTATGTTGGTCGCGGTCTTGTGCACTTTCAATTGCTTGTCCTTCATGCATCCGATCTCCGATTGTCCGTTCGTTCGACCCTATCATTTTTATCGATCAATTGGCCTCTTTTCTGCATGTTTCCGACCAATTTCTCGAGGGGGCATGCATATGTCATTATTAGTGTCTGGGGCATTTTCATTATTGTTCTTTGAAACAATGCTTAAAATCGCATTGTCTCAAAGAGGGGCAAAATGTAGACACCTAAAAATGGTCAACGCTTGCGGAATCATACTTTAACATTTGCGCATTGCCTCATTTTAGGTTTTTGCGTCGCATTAACATTTCTCCTATGTCACACATTTGGTCTTTATCATTTGCGAACATCAAGTCATTCTTCTACATTCTTTCCTTGTCTCGCTTTCGAATTTGGTCTTGTCGACAACACTATCTAGTCATGATTTTGATCGATCTTATCCTATCGCATCAATGTGCGTGCTCATTTGTCATCATTTTGGACATCGTCAATCCTAATTAGGGTTTTGTCCTCTTTTCAATTTTGTCATCTTGCGATCGATTTGTCATCAATTGTGGTCATTTTCAATCTTGTCGTCTTGCAAGCTATTTTGTCATCGATTCTTGTCCTCTTGTCGATCTTGTCATTTTGCGATCGATTTGTCATCGATCGTTATCTGTCTTAATTATGTCAATTTGGATCAATTTGCCATTGTTCCTCATCAATTGGCGCATTTTCTCAATCAAATCATTTATCACATTGGTCATTTATCAATCCAAAATCAAATCAAATCAAGACCTAATTCATCTTCTAGGGTTTCGTGATTTAATCATTTAACCTTGTGTGTGTCATTTCTTCCTTTAGGATTAATAAATTGTTTATTTATCCTAAGTCTTCTCATTACAATTAAATGTTCATTTAATTGGCTAATTATTCCTCTTTGTGAATTAATTAATAAATGACACATTATTAAATAATTTACCTAATTTCTAATTTCATTATTTCCTAATTCCTAATTTCCACCTATTTTCTAATTTCCTAATTTTAATTTCCACCTAATTAACTTGTCTTTAGTGCTCCCTATTTTTGTGCTTCATGCGTCATACTCTTGGCATAGCAAGATGTCATAGGGTTCTAGTCTTCTAAGCTTTGCATTGGCAATATGTCATAATTTATGACATAGAAGGTGTCATAACCTTCTTCTTTTCACTCATTTTTCCCATTTTGAAATCAGTTGCTTCTAATATCCATTTCATGCTAAATTTGATCCTATCTCCAATTCATCTATACATTTTATGATCTTCATCAATCAAAGCTAATTGGTAATCAAACTATCAAATTTATGCTTCGAGTATTCTTGTGTCAATGTCAATCTTGCTTTCACAATTAGGTGCATGCACTTGAAGGTGAGATCCACAACAAATCTATTTGGAGAAGAAAGAAGAACAATGGAGCCGCATGAAGGAGCATTCAAATTACACCTTTGGTTTGCATAAACTTTCTCTTTGAATGTTTTTATTTCATGTCTCTATTGAGTGTTGCTTAGGATAGATCGTTGCAATGTGCTTTCGTGATTGAGCTAATAATGATTAGTATTTTGATATTGCTTGTGATGATTTCCTATTTCCTAACATACAATTAGGTCAAACAATCTATCACAAAAAAGCCTAATAGATGTCTTCATGCTTCAAGAAATTAAAGTTAGCCAAACTCATCTTGAAGCATTGCATACAAACCACTTTGATGGTTTTGGAAGAGTATTGTTGAGTCTTGATCCATGGATAGCTAAATAAATTGTTGCCTTTGGATCTATAGACACTGAAAATTGTCCCAAGTCTCTGATGACACTTTTCACTAACCTTTTTTATTTAAATTAATTAAATAATTTTTATTATTTAATTAGTACTATTTTTCTTCTTCTAATTTCTTATAATTAAATAATTTTTAATTATTTATTTATTGTTCTTCTAAACTATTAATTAAATAATCTTCATTATTTAATTAACATTCATCATTATCTCTTTCCAATCAATTGATCTTGATCTTAATCACCTAATCCTAACTATTCCTTTTTTATTAAATAATTCATTTAATTATTTAATCCCTTTATTCTAAGTTAGTTATTCTTCTATGATTTTAATTATTTAATCCCCTTGTCCAAATTATTTAAATTAAGTAAATTTTAATTTGTTTAATGGTCATACATGTGGGTGAAATACATAAATTTTATTTATTTATTTATGACCCCACTTTGCTCTTCCACTTTCTAATTTTTATCTCCATATTTATCCTTTCAACCTGCCAATTTGGAAAAATATGAAGATAATCAATTCATTTATTTATTAAATCTCCATATTATCTTCCTCGATTTGATTCTGGATTTCTTTCCAGATTTCTTCCACTTTTCTTCGTCTACTAGTAGAAACTTTGTTGTGTGTTTGATCCTAGCCACTAATTTTTTCTGTCTCCAGATCAATCTTGTTTGTTGATTCAAAATCCTCTTTTTCTATAAATTGAGCTCTCATTGCTCATTTTCAACAACCACATTTTTTGAGTATCCTTACGCTGTTAATTTCGCTTGCAAATCTTGCTTTCACTTGCAATTGTGCTTTGTAGGTAAGATCCACAACATATTTGAAGAAGAAAGACAAACAATGGAGGTCAATTGAAGGAGATTTTGTTTGGTCTGCATTTCTTGTTTACATCTTATCTTCAATTCTTTCATTGAATGTGATAGAAGTTTATTTCATTTGCAATTAGGTTTGTGGTTGCCTAATGTTAATGCTTTTGATGCTTTATTTCAATTTCTTACCTCGCATTTTTTGGTGAACTTGACATGAACATGCTTGGATCTAATATTTTTTTGAAGGTTTTGTGAAGTTGTAGATTTTTCAGGGAGAAATTTCAAAGTTTTCTTCTAAAACTGTCCTAATCATTTGGTCACACGATTCTTTACGTTCAGAATTAAATCAAACAATTTGTGGGTTTATTATATTGCGCTCTTACCTTTTCCGATCATTTTACGGTTTTTGATTTGGATAAGAATTGAGGAAGTTGTGTTTTTTTTTTTAATTATGTTGTTGTAAAAAGACAAAAATTTTAAAAACATTCATGTAACTTTCACATAGATTAATCTAGGACGGTGAATTAATCATGCATTCATGCAAATTTCACATAGATTAATCTAGGATAGTAAATTAGTCATGCATTCATGCAACTTTCACATATTTTAATTTAGGTTGGTAAATTAATCTTGCATACATGCAACTTTCATTTAGACTAATCTAGGATGGTGAATTAATCATACATTCATGCAACTTTCACATAGATGAATCTAGGATGGTGAATTAATCATGCATTCATGCAACTTTCACATAGATTAATTTATGTTGGTAAATTAATCTTGCATACATGCAACTTTCATTTAGAGTAATCTAGGATGGTGAATTAATCATGCATTCATGCAACCTTCATCTAGATTAATTTAGGTTAGTAAATTAATCTTGTATTCGTACAAATTTCATCTAAATTAATCTAGGGTGGTAAATTGGATAAGTTTCACATAGATTAATCTACAAGGTCAAAGAATCACAATTTAATCTTGATTTGTTTTAGGACTCATTTCTTCATTCTCTAAATCATCGTCTTGACATGGGGTTGGACTTTGGATATGCATGGGGGATTTTGGCAAGGGATCAATGCTTTGACATGAGGGAGATGGACTTTGAATGTGACTCTCTAAAAGCGAAGCATCTAGTGGCATTAAATCTTGCATTTCCAAATAGTACAATGGATTTGTATAAAGACATAGATTATCATGTATTTATGTTGTAGTAAACCCTTGGGAGGATGCATTATTTGATGTATCATTGGGAGGCGATGGTGGAAATTGCTCTTGTGAAGCTTTAGGAGATGATATGGGAGGTTCTTGTGAAGCTTCAAAAGGTATAGGATTAGAGGCCTTGGAAAGTCATTTTTTTTTATGCGGGAGTGAGCCATGACTAGACATTAGTGCATGATTTTGATCTTTCTTAGAAAAATCACTTAGGACTCTTTAAGAGCTTTGTAATAGAGACATTTTTATTTGGAGAATCATTTGAATCCTTGTGAGGTTTTGACATTGTTAGGTTTTGATTTTGGACTTTTTTGAAGGTGATTTGGTTTTGGTTTGATGTTACATTTTGATTTTGGATTGGGTGTTGGTTGAATTGGTCTGACATGTTTGAAATTTGCCTTGGTGTGAGTTGCAACTTTTGTTTTATGAATTGGTGGTTGTAGTTGTTGATACTGACTTATTGAATGATATTGTTGTTGTTGGTACTTGACAATTGGTTGAACAAATTTTTAACATTGTATATTTGGTTGAGCATATTGTTGAAATTGTGCCATTGATTGTTTTGGATAATTGGTTGTTGTTGGTTAATTGATTGTTATTGGATCATTGGTTGTTGTTGGATCATTGGTCGTTGTTGGATCATTAGTTGTCTTGGTTTGATATGTTGTTGATTCAAGATTTGATTGAACGTAATTTTAATCAAATGAAGTCTGATTTGGGACTTGGTTGAAATTTGTGTTTGTTTCTTGAAATTGTTCATCATCTCTATTTGAGAGATGAGAGCTGGAATGTTTAATCATTCGATAAGAGTTTTTACATCAACTGGCTCAATATTTGGATTTGAACCTCAAAATTTTTGAAACATTTTGGACATTTGTGATCTATTCTTCTCAATGTTTTTCACTTTTTGTTCCAAGATCTCTTTTTCTCGAGCTAGTTTCACCTCCAACTTTATCATATGGGTGCTTATTTCATCACATAAAGTTTGAATATTGTCTTGTTGAGTTGGATAGAATTATGATTGCCTTGGATTACAACTTGATTTCATTGTGTTATTCATTGTACCAATCATTGATTGATATGTCAAACTTTATTGCATCATAGGAGCTTGGAATCTTGTTTCAATAGACATGTCACTATGCAATGTTTTGGGGATTTTTAAATTTTTTGAAATGATAATGCAACTTATGTTTTTGGTCTTTTTTAAGATTTTAGAAAAACTTCTGAAATGCAAATCTAAAGACGTGACCCTTAGGAAATTGAAATAAAGTCTAGACCTTAAAAGGATAAAGGACAAAATGACAATAGGACAAATTGACAATGTCTCACCTATACACTTGGATACTAAGGTAGGTTTGACAAAATGGTGTTGATGACAAAATGACAAATGTTGGACAAGGTCAAGACTCCCTAACAATGACTTAGGGTTTAATCTAAAGTTTTAATTTTTCAAGTTTGGCAAAACCAAATTTTGAGACTAAATGCAAAGGGTACAATGATTAATGACCAATGCCTAGGGTATGAACCCAAAATATGTTATGAAAATTATGTCAAGGTGTGCTATGACTTGGAGATATGAAATAATATGACAAGATCAAGCTAAGACAAGACTAGGGTTTGAACTATGCAATGATGAAGCCAATGTGATATGGATATGTGAGGACCAATTACTTTGGAAATGCAAAATGCAACCTAGGCAAAGACCTAATTTTAGTATGACAATGATAATGCAAAAATGTCACCTAAGTGAAAACCTAGCTTGGGTATGACAATGAAATGAAGACTTAGGGAAACAATTTTAAACCTGAGTGCAAAATGAGGATGCTTAAATGAAAGGTAATGTCTATGTGACCTAAAACTTAGGGTTTTAACTATGCAAAACCTAACCTAAGTGATATGAATTTTGAAACAAGGATTTCCAATGTTTTGAAAAGCCATGTTCAAATATTGGATGAATACTTGGACAAAATTTGGACCTTTGTTTGGACTTTGTTTTGATTTGAAACTTGTGTTTGACTTGTTGGAATTTGTTTGAACTTTGATAACCAATGTTTGTTTGCCTTTGATGCAAGACAATCATGCACCTTCGACAACAAATCTTAAGGTTGGCAAGGACAATAGTTGTTGGATCTCACTTGGTTTCCCAAATATTCTTACTCAAAGTGGATACTTAGATGCTTGACCATACTCTCTCCACTCCATGATACTCACCTCTCTGGAGCAGCCAAGCATCAGTTTGGATGAAAATTCCCCATGGTGAACTTTGTATCTCTACTAAGAGTCGTAAGAATGTGAGATGTTATCAGAGGTCCGATGTCTTGTACAGACAATTAGAAGGTTTTGGGTCTCTAATCTCAAATGTTTTTAGTCAAGGCATCTGTTTGGGTGGCCATACATGCGGTGTTTCATGCCCTTAAGGAGATCTCCCAGCCTATAGAGGTTGTGCTCTACGTTTTTTACGTGCCACATGGGCAGTGAGGGAGACTTGCATTGGTATGACACATCGAGACCCGCTGCTTGCAAATTTCATCACAAACACATTTATTTATAGTGGTTCGAAAGAGCTTGGACTTAGCCTGTTACCACTTGATTCGTTCCCTCTCACCAATGTCTGTGTGAAGTGCTAGGCAAATCAGGAGGTAGGCCTTCTAAAGGTAAAAACACACAGAAAATGAAAAAAGATGTAGAAAACATGGTGTTCTTTACCCTTTAGGAAAATTAAGTGTGCACTAAACTAAAAATCACAAACACTAGCATAAATCTTCGACTGCATCTTGCACCAAATGTGTTAGTACTTTTCACTTTATACTTTGACTTGTGTTTTCCACAAAGCTACCCACAATGTTAGAGACTCAAAAACTATAAATCACCATCAAAATTAATCCACCAAAATTGTGATTCTTTGACCTTGTAGATTAATCTATGTGAAACTTGTCCAATTTACCACCCTAGATTAATCTAGATGAAATTTGCATGAATACAAGATTAATTTACCAACCTAAATTAATGTAGATGAAGGTTGCATGAATGCATGATTAATTCACCATCCTAGATTAGTCGAAATTAAAGTTGCATGTATGCGATATTAATTTACCAACCTAAATTAATTTATGTGAAAGTTGTACAAATGCGTCATTAATTCACCATCCTAGATTAATCTATGTGAAAGTTACATGAAAGCATGATTAATTCACCATCCTAGATTAGTCTAAATGAAAGTTGCATGTATGCAAGATTAATTTATCAACCTAAATTAATCTATGTGAAAGTTGCATGTATGCATAATTAATTCACCATCCTAGATTAATCTATGTGAAAGTTGCATGAATGTTTTTGAGATTTTTGTCTTTTTACAACAACATAATTAAAAAAACCATATCTTCATCAATTCTTATCCAAATCACAAACCACAAAATGATCTGAAAGGTAAGAATGATATCTAATAAACCCAAAAATTATTTTATTTAATTCTTCACGTAAATAATTGTGTGACCAAATGATTAGGACGGTTTTAGAAGAAAACTTTGCAATTTCTCCGCAAAAAATCTGAAACTTCACAAAACCTTCAAAAAAATATTAGATCCAAGCATGTTCACGTCAGGTTCACCAAGAAATATGATTTAGGAATTAGGAAAAGGAATCAAAGCATAAATTAGCCAACCAAAAAGACTAAAATGTAATGAAAATACTCATACACATTCAATACGAGAATGAAGATAAAAAACTCAAAATAAATGCAAACCAATGCAAATGTTTCCTTCATTGAACTCCATTGTCCTTTTTTCACTTTCAAATGTGATTTTGTGGATTTCACCTACAAGTGCAATTACAAGAAATATTGTGATATGAAAATGATAGAATAAAGTTACTCTAATCGTGGTTTTTGAAAATGAGCAATGAGAGCTCAATTTATAGACTTTGAAATCACATTGAACGAATAAGACCAACTCAATCTGATGGTTGAAATTTCATGCAAGGATGAGTTAAAAGAGAAATTTCCATAAGAAGTGAAGAGAAAAAGGTGTTAAATCAAAAAGAAAATGGAAAACTTCTATTTGTACTCCAAATATTCCATTTAAACTTGAATGAGGTGGAATTAATAATTTAATATTATTAAGTCCACTCATAACTTAAAATTAGCCAATTAATATATAAAAATATTAATTGTAGGAAAAAAGTGAAACAATAAATAAATATTCATTTATTTGTTGAAAAAGGGAGGACTGATGGTATGATGAAAGAATAAGTATCCAGTAGAATATTGAGAGGGGGGGGGATGAATCAGTATATTGAAAAATTGATACAGAGTTCCCAAACTCAAATTCAATCTCACAAAGTAAACTTTTCTCAATCAAAATCAATCGTCATAAGAATACTTGTCATTCACTGATTTGACTATTATATCAACTTAACAGTAAAACAACTTCAACCTTAATGTAAATCAACAATGCTTAAACATAACCTTTAATGCTTCATCATAAATTAATCTAATCATGTAACATCACATCCACAAAAGCATTCACCAGTTGACACAAATATTTATATGTGGAAAACCCAAATAGGTAAAAAGCACGGTGAGATGGAGCTCACAAACATAACTATCTAAACTCTTCTAAAGTTCACCCTATTAGGAGTCAAATCCTATTAAAGCTTTACAATAAGTCCTATTAAGAACTAATTCCTATTTAGGAATCACCCGGTCAAGGGATTTACAAGTATGCCTTGAGGAAAAGCACAATACCCTATTAGGAGTAACCTTGCTGGAGGATTTAAGAATACAAGCTAATGGAAAACCTTGTTAGAGGATTTAATGAGTAACCAAGCTTGTTAAAGCTTACCCGGTTAGAGGATTTCACTTCTGTTGTAATTGTTAGAAAATAATAGTTTATGTTGATCTGTCTTAATAGCACTACATTTGCTTGATCAAATCCTTCTTAAGCTTCAATCTGTCTTTACTCAAAGTACAGATCCATCCACCAGTAAGGCAGCTGCACACTCACAAGTTTCTACCAATCTTGTCAACTTTGCCAACACTTTTACAAACAACTTCATTGACCTTAAATACACAAACAATTAGGTCGGTAACACAAGCAAAAACCTAATTCTCATCATCGAGATTACAAACAAGTCGGTACAATCTTGACTATTAGAAATAATAACAATCTCTTCACATTCTTCAAGACAATTACAACCGCTCCATGATCACCGCTCCATTGGACTCTGTAACTCATTGCGCGTTGTGCATTAGATGCAATCCACTTTGCTCCTTTCCAAGAAATCAAACAAACACGCTAATTCAATTTGAACTTATCCTTATACAATGATCACACATGTCTCCATCAATTCCTCTCAACATGTAATAAACCAACAAACTTGATCGGTCAAGGTTTATCAACAGGTTAGGGTTTACCAGTTACATTACATAGACATATTTAACCCTTCATACCAGTTCATCGGTTTTACTCACAAAATCTACATATCGGTTTAACATCAACAATATTATGAATATCATTATACTGGTTCAATTGACATCAATGATAACATATCATTAATGCAATCTATATACAAAATGCCAACAATCTGAAAATTCCAACAATCTCCCCCTTTGGCATTGATGGAAATACAAATTCAATGCCTCGATTTGTACTGTGATTGGTGAATAGGAATCCTAGTTTACATTACCAAGTATTCATCTTTCTTTGTATGTCTTCAGTTTGTCACTAGTTCTTCTCCCTTTCAATCACATAATACTTCTCCCCCTTCGATAGCAATGCCAAAGTGAAAGTAAGAACATGTAATTCTCTCACTGTGCATCAACATCATACTGCAACTAGATGCCCCCCCTATGGAAAACATCCACTCCTTCATCAATCCATGTAAGATTCTACAAGAAATTCAGGAACTGATAAAATCAGTATCATGCTCAACTAACTTCATGAAGAGGGACAACCCCCAATTGACTTCTAAGGTACTCAAAAGTGGTCTTAGGCAGATGTTTGGTAAAGATATCTGCAAGCTTCTCCATAGTAGAAACATGCTCCAAGACAACATCATTACATTGAACTTTTTCCCTCAAGAAGTGATACTTTAACTCAATATGCTTAGTCCTTGCATGCAAAACATGATTTTTTAAAATGTTTATTGCACTTGTGTTATCACATAGAATCTTTATAGGATCTGAGATTTTCATCTCAAAACCTTCCAAAATGTGTCTCATCCACATAGCTTGTGTGCAATTCATATATGCTGCCACATACTTAGCTTCAACAATAGATTGTGAAGTACAACTCTTCTTTTTGCTACTCCAAGAAACTAACCTTCCTCCAAGAAAGAAAGCTCCACCAGTAGTACTTTTCCAATCATCAATATTTCTAGCCTAGTCAGCATCTGTATACACTTTCAAGTCAAAATTTCCACCATATGGATACCATAACCCATAGTCAATAGTACCTTTCAAATATCTAAAAATTCTCTTAGTTGCCATCAAATGTGCTTCCTTTGGATTTTTCTGAAATCTAGCAACAATATTTCCAATCATTGATCTATATTCCTTTTCATCTATAGACTTGGATGCATCATCCTTGGATAATTTACAACATGTAACCATTGGGGTTCCAATTGGTTTACAGTCACTCATACCAAAATTTTTCAAAACTTCTTTCACATATTTGGATTGAGTAAAGAAAATGCCATTCTTCATCTGTTGTTTCTGTAAGCCTATGAGTTTTTTTATTTCCCCTACTAATGACATCTCAAATTCATTCTTCATTTCATTAGCAAAACAATTACTCATGTCATCAAAAAATACTTCACTAACTAGTATATCATCTCCTTTAGACTTGAGATAAATGTTTCTATCATCATTGGTTCTAGTAAAGCCTATCTTCATTAGATGAGTATGAAGCTGTTCATACCATGCTCTAGGTGTCTGCTTCAATCCATACAAATCTTTATGCAATTTGCATCCCATATTTTCCTCTTCTGTCAATGCATAACAATCAGGATACTCTATATAAACTTCTTCTTCCAATATCCCATTCAAAAATGCAGACTTAACATCCATCTAGTATACCTTGAACTTTTTATGTGCTTCAAATGCAAGTAATGTTCTAACACCTTCCAGTCTTGCTACTGGTGCAAAATTTTCTCCATAATCCTCTCCTTCTTCTTGTGCGTAGCCTTTGCAGACTAATATTGCCTTATTCCTAACTACAACACCATATTAATTTAACTTATTTCTAAATACCTATTTAGTACCTATAACATTCTTGTTTACCAGTCAGGGTACCAGGGTCCAAGTGTTGTTCTTCTCAATTTGATCTAACTCCTCCTCCATAGCTTTCAGCCAATGATCATCACCAAATGCCTCTTTAGCACTTATAGGTTCAAAAGTGGATATCATGCAAGAGTTCTCTTTTAATCTCCTTCTAGTTTGTACTCCAACATCCTTATCCCCAATTATCTATTCAGGGTTGTGATTCAGTCTCACATACCTAGGTAAAACATGACCATTCTCTTCAGGTTCAGCTTCATCATTGTCATCTTCTTCTAGATTTATTTGATCTAGTTGAACAAGTACATTGGGATTTGCTTTACTAGATTTTGTCTTAACAGTTTCAAGTTCCAAAAGCAAAATGCAAGGATCTTCATCCTTTTTGTCTGAACTTGTTCCTTTAGCAACTTCTGGACATTCATCTACACAAACATCATCACTCTCAACAATTCTCTGTGTCTGGTTGTTGAAGCATTTATAGGCCTTACTCTTGGTGGAATAGCCAAGAAATATGCCTTCATCACTCTTAGCTTAAAACTTGCTTATATAATCACCTCTTCTAATAAAACATTTGCTTCCAAATATTTTAAAATAGCTAACATCAGGTGATCTCCCATACCAATATTCATAAGGGGTTTTGTCCTTACCTTTTTTCACCAGAACCCAGTTCATTGTGTAGATTTTTGTACTTACAACTTTTCTCCAAAATGTTCTTGCCACATCTCCTTGTATCAACATTGTCCTGGACGCTTTAATTACTATCTTGTTGTTTTGTTCTGCTATACCATTCTGCTGAGGTTTCCTAGGTGCAGAAAGTTGCTACTTGATTCCATTATTATCATAGTACTTAGTGAATTCCTCATAAGTAAATTCACCACCTTGATCTATTCTCAAGATATTTGATCTTCTTGCCACTCTCTTTCTTAGCTAAAGCTTTGAATGCCTTGAATTTACCAAAAGCTTCATTTTTCTCCTTCAAGAATGTGACCCACATCATCCTTGAACAATCATCAGTGAAGATCATAAAGTATCTATCACCTTGAATGCTTGTTATTCTTATTGGTCCACATAGATCAGTATGAACCAAATTTAACAAGTGGTCAGCTGAGAAGGTCTTGCTCTTGAAAGTTGAGGAAGTCATCTTTCCTAATTGACATTCTTTACAGAGAACATTAATTGGTTTGTCTAGCTGAGGCAGACCTCTTACAGTCTTAGGCTTGCTTACTTTAATAACATTGTGAAAATTAATATGACAAAATCTCCTATGCCAAAGCCAATTGTCATCCATCTTTGCAATCAAACAATTGCTAACTTTAGGATTGAGATGAAATAGATTACCTCTGGTTTGTTTACTAGTTGCAATCAATTCACCTTTGTTGTCAAAGATTTTTCACATACCATTTCTGAACTCCAGTGGGTATCCTTTGTCATTGAGCTGTGCCACACTCAGAAGATTGTGCTTTAGGCCTTCAACCCAATAGACATCGTCAACACTACTTTTCCCATTAAGAGAAATAACTCCTTTGCCTTTCACCATACAGGTTGAGTCATTTCCAAATCTAACAACACCGCCATCAAATTCTTTCAGGGAAATAAATTTGCTTCGATCGCTAGTCATGCGATGTGAACAACCACTATCAATGATCCAATCATCAGAGTTATCCATCCTAGATACTAGTGCCTTCTTATCTGACAATTCTTTCTTAATAGCTACAAACACAATATCTTCACTAGAACCATCATCAGATTCATCATCAGTAATACCACTGTCAATAGCTACATGATAATCTCTCTTGGCTTTACCCTTATACTTCTTAAAATTGTCTCTTTTGTACTCATTTTCACCATTAGGGCAATTAGCTGCTATATGACCAATTTTTTTGCATGCAAAACATTTTAAAGGTAACTTACCTTTATATTTATCGGTGCCTCTCGAAATTCATTTTTTCAACAATGCTTCAAGTTCCACTAAGCTTTCTTCATCATTAGCATCTCTATCGGATCTAGATTCATAACTATGGCTAGCATCTTTACTTCTTCTAACAGATGGGTTAGAAATAGAGGCTCCAAATGCAGATTTTGATCTCTGTACACTACCATCATAGCCATCAAGTTCAAAAGTAGTAAGTTTTCCAATAATAGAGTCAAGAGATACCTTCGATTTGTCAATGGACTTCAACTCCTGAATAGATGCAACTTGGATAGCATAGACCGGTAACAGGGTTCTCAGTACCTTACTGATCACTGTGGCATCTTCCACTTTTCCTCCTGCACTCTTAATCTCTCCTACTATCTCTTTTATCCTTTAACCACACTACTGGATATTTTCCCCTTCAAACATTCTCATATCATTGAACTTTCCTCTTAGACTCTCTTCTTTAGCAATCTTGACATGCTCATCACCACTATAGATATATTCTAGTTTCTTCCATACTTCATATGCAGTTTCAAGACCATGAACATCTACATATTCAGCATCAGACAAGGAACTGATAATAGCTTCTAATGCTTGGTGATTTTCTTGTTGTTCCTTTTTCTGATCATTAGTTAGGATTCCAGTAGGTGTGTTATACTTAGTTTCTACATGCTCCCAATACTGGCTACCAAGACTTTTGATGTAAATCTTCATTCTGTCGCTCCATATTCTATAGTTATCCTTGTTGAACTTCAGACCTTCTTTCTTCATCATGATCTACAAGATCTTTTCCTCTAGCTGTTAGCCTTTTAGATAAAGAGGACATGTGATACTCTGCTACCAATTGATGGTATGATGAAAGAATAAGTATCCGGTAGAATACTGAGAGGGGGGGGGGGTGAATCAGTATATTGAAAAATTAATATAGAGTTCCCAAAATCAAATTCAATCACACAAAGTAACCTTTTCTCAATCAAAATCAATAGTCATAAGAATACTTGTCATTCACTAGTTTGACTGTTATATCAACTTAACAGTAAAATAGCTTCAACCTTTATGTAAATCAACAATGCTTAAACATAACCTTCAATGCTTCATCAGAAATTAATCTAATCATATAACATCACATCCACAAAAGCGTTCACCACTTGACATAAATATTTATATGTGGAAAACCCAAATAGGTAAAAACCCTGATGAGATCGTACTCACAAAGATAGCTATCTGAACTCTTCTGAAGTTCACCCTATTAGGAGCCAAAGTTTGTTAAAGCTTTACAATAAGTCCTGTTAAGAATTAATTCTTGTTTAGGAATAACCCAGTCAAGGGATTTACAAGTATGTCTTGATGAAAAGCACAATACCCTATTAGGAGTAACCTCGCTGGAGGATTTAAGAATCCAAGCTAATGGACCACCTTGTTAGAGCTTACCCGGTTAGGGGATTTCACTTCTGCTATAATTGTTAGAAAACAACAATTTTTGTTGATCTATCTGAATAACACTATATTTTCTTGATCAAATCCTTCTTAAGCTTCAATCTGTCTTTCCTCAAAGTACATATCCATCCACCAGTTAGGCAACTACACACTCACAAGTTTCTACCAATCTTGTCAACTTTGCCAACACTTTTACAAACAACTTCATTGACCTTAAATACACAAACAATTAGGTCAGTAACACAAGAAATAACCTAATTCTCATCATTGAGATTACAAACAAGTCGGTACAATCTTGACCATTAAAAATCATAACAATCACTTCACATCCTTCAAGACAATTACAACCACTCCATGATCACTGGTCCATTGGACTCTATAACTCATCGGGCGCTGTGCATTAGATGCAATCAACTTTTCTCCTTTCCAAGAAATCAAACAAATGTGCTAAATCAATTTAAACTTATCCTTATACAATAATCACATGTGTCTCCATCATTTCCGCTCAACAGGTAATAAACCAACAAACTTGATCGGTCAGGGTTTATCAACAAGTTAGGGTTTACCGGTTACATTACATAGACATGTTTAACCCTTCATACCAGTTCACCGATTTTACTCACAAACTCTACATACTAGTTTAACATCAGCAATATTATGAATATCATTATACCGGTTCAATTGACAACAATGACAATATATCATTAATGTAATGTATATGCAAAATGCCAACAATCTGAAAATGCCAACAAGGACATGTTAGTAAGAGAGGGGATTGATTAATTATTTAATTAATCAACCTAGTGGAAATGATTTGAATAATTTAAGATACCAACGTGATTGTTGAATTAGGTCCTAATAATGATTATTGATTAGCTAATAATTGATAAAAATTAATGACAATTGATTGAGGTTGACAACAAAATAGGACATAGATCGAAAAAGACTCAAGATTGAAAATGATTTTGATAAGAGACTGATAAGTTCGATTGATAAAGTGCCATGAAAGGCTGATAGATTGTCACCGAAGACCGATTGAAATTGATTGATAAAGAGGTTGATAATTAATGACTGATTAATTATCAACAAAGAGGGAATTAAGCCTAATTGTCAAGATGAGACCAATTCGAATGATTTGAAAATGATAAAATGCTAATCATAATGATTTAGGACCAAGTGAAAATAAACAAGACTGATTAGGGTTGGATTTGAAATGAATTAAAACCAAAGGAATGACATATTGTGAACATGTGATGAAGATCAAATGTGACATAAAAGACGTGTTAAAATTAGGTTTTATGACACAAGCATAAACCAATTTTTAGTGTATACAAGATCTAATCCAAATAATTGTTGTGTGTGGGCTACCACCCTAGTACAAGCTACACTTCTTGGATTTTTCTCTATTTATGCACGCATCTCTTTATCCAACAAAGGCACCTTGTAGGATTGGATACATACTCATTTACCTACTATAGAATGGGGTCTTGGGGGAGATTTCAACATGGTGGAAAACCTTGCTGACCATAGTTGGGACAACCATCCTAGATTACCTCAAGTTGAGTTTGTAGCATGGACCCTTGCTCAAAACTTTGTAGGTTTTCATGATCCCATCATGATTCTACAATGGAATCTCACACACCCTATTGGTTCACTTGGAGAAATTGTCCTCAAGGATTTTCTTGGAAGACGAGATGCTTGGATAGATTATATATTTCCTTAAACTTTTCCATTCTCCATTCTTTGGTAGGACATCTCATCCATCTTGAGTTGTCTGCTAATATTTCAAACCACCTCCATTTATTCACCACCCTTTCTCGTAATAGATTTGACACTTTCATAATGATCTCTGATATAAATTGAACATATCTCATCTTCAAAATGAGGAATGTATTGATGGTGTTCTTTCCATTTGGAAGGTTGAGCCTAAACTTCAAAATGATAGATGGATTTACTAGTGGGAAAGAAATATTTCCAGTTATACTCTTTTCGTACGAGAATTTAGTAGGAAAGTGATAGATAAGCATCAAAAAATTGAGAGATCCATTAAAGGACAACTTGTTTAAAGTAGGAAGCAATTGGACAACAATCCACACAAAAATCCTTTACAATAAAAAAATTCCTAAGCAAAAAATTTTCTTCACAAACTAGCTACTCACAAGGGTAAAGGCGCATAATTGACAACTCATTTACAATGGTTGGAAAAGGGTGATAATAGTGCCTATTTTTTCTTCCAATATATGTAGTATGAGCATAAAAATGAACATAATTATGCTATGAAATATTTTGATGGTTTGTTGCATACCAGCCAAAATGATATCATGAAAATATTTTTTGAACACTATAATAATTGTTTACTGATGATTCTAATAGAAATCCCTTAATTCTCATCCTACAAGACAATTTAACAAATTGCATACCTTTTAGAATCCAACATGATTAAATTAAAATTATTTACCATTATCTCTCCTTGGAAGAGATTGAAGAAGCTATTTATAGTTTGGCCTTAGAGAAGAACTTTGACATGGATGGCCTTCTAATTGAGTTCTACTGCACAATATGGCCTAATAGTAGAGAAGATTTCTACAATGTCTACTTGAAGGTATTTAAATGGGACCCCTGTGGGGTATAATTATCAACACCTTATCAAACTTGTTCACAAGTGGAAACAAGAAGATTGGGTGAATGGGTGGTTACCTATCACATTAATCAATACCTCATATAAGATCATAGCTAAAGCCTTAGCCAAAATAATCGAACCCATCACACAAGAAATAGTTAAACATGAGAAAATTGGTTTCTTGGGGCATACATTTATTCTTTCCAACTTGACCCTTTCTTGGGATAAAGTTGGATGAGCTCAACAAATAGCTCAAGATGTATTAATAATCAAACTTGATTTTGATAAAGCCTAGAATCATATAAGATGGTCATTCATCCTCAAAATGCTTCAATGGTTGGAATTTGGACCTAAGTTTTAAGCCCATGTCAGAATGATGTTCATTGATGCTAATGCTAGATTGGCCATTAATGGAGTCTTCTCCTTACAACTCCCTATAAAAAAATCCATTTTCCAAAGATGTTCTCTAACTCCCTTTAATAATATTATTAGCCTTCTTACAATATCGTATGATTAAGTTAACATTATATTATTGTATAGAAATTACAATTATAATATATATCTTAAAATAATTATTATATAATTTGTATTATTTTTATTAATACTAGTATTATAGTATTATTGATTTTATACCATGATTAGTATTTATGATATTATTAATTGATTTCATCTCATTAGTGATTTCATAAGTTTAGGGTTTAATTAGTTTGAGGTTTAGGGTTACAGTTGAGTTTGATTTATTGTTAGGTTTTGATTTAATTTTGTTTAACATTTTATATGCTTAAATACAAATGATAATGATAACGATTCTAAAATTTCATCAAACATGGTAGTATTTTTTTGAAATTTATTGTTCAAGTAGTTTTAAGGTTTATAATATTATAGGATCAATTTATTATTATATTATTCAACATTAATATTTTTAGTATACATGAAGACAAATGATAATGATAGTGACCTGAAAATTTATTAAACATGGTAGTAGATTTTTGAAATTCATTGCTGAAGTATTAGGCTTAGGTTCAATTTGGTATAGCATTAGGCATCACTTTGGTATAAGGTTAATATTTAATTTGGCTTAGGGTTTAATTAGGTTTACAATTAACATTTAATTTGGTTTACAGTTGGAGTTCAATTTGGTTTAAGGTTAGTGTTTATATGGCAAGGGTTTAATTTTTTTAATATTCAATTAAGATTAGGGTTAGGGATCGATTTCAATCAAGAATAGAATTTTATTTATTAATTTGGTTTAGTTTTAGGGTTTAGGTTCAATTTGGTTAGGGCTAAGCCTAAATTTATCTAGGTTTTAAGTTAGTATAGGTTTGAGGTTTAAGTTATTTTAGGGCTAAGCCTCAAATTGGTGAGGTTTAAGTTTGTATAGGGTTAAGATTCTAATTTATTTAGGGTTAGGGTTTGACTTGATTTAGATTTTGGGCTTATTTTGGTGTAGGGTTAAGGCTAAATTTGGTTTCGGGTTAGGGTTTAATTTGGTTTAATGTTAGAGTTAGTGTTAGGATTACATTGTATTTAGGATTAGGGTTCAATTTTTGGTTTAGTAATTAGTTTTTTTTTTGGGTTTCAATCATGAGGGCTTCCCTTAGTGAGCTTGAGTTATATCATGTGTGTTCATGGCACACTAAAGAATCCCCCTATTTAAAAAAATTATCACCCTAAAATCCTTTTTTTTCACCCCCTCCCAATACACAACCTAAATTAAAAGCCCCCCTATTTTCACCAAATATTGCATTTTTTCATAGCCTCAATTAAAAACCCCCCTATTTTCACCGATAGGTAATATATTGTACCCTAATTTTTGGGATATTAAACCCCCCAATATTAATGCACGTGATATAATATTGCCTAGCTAGTGAAGCCCCTGTGGTTTTACTTTGGTTTAGCCTTAACGTTACAATACAATATTTTTTAGTGTTAGGCTAAGGATTCCATGGCTAGGGTTCAATTTGGTTTAGGGTAATGGTTAGTAGGATTCAATTGTATTTAGTATTAGTGTTCAATTTGGTTTAGGGCTAGGATTAGGGTTGGGGTTTCATTTGGTTAATGATTTAGATTTAGTTTGGTTTAGGGTTACGATTAGCTTGGTTTAGAGTTAGGGTTTCATTTGGTTGATGATTTAGATTTATTTTTATTTAGAGTTAGTTCTTAATTATATTTGGGGTTGATTAGGTTTAAGATTAGGTTTAGGATTTTATTTGGTTTGGTTTAGGATTAGGGTTCAATTTTATTTAGAGTTAGCTCCAATTTGGTTTAGTGTTAGTGTTATGGTTTCATTTTATGATTTAAGTTTAGTTTGGTTTAGGGTTAGGGTTCACTTTTATTTACTATTAGGGTTCAATTTGGTTTATTATTCAAATAGGTTTATAGTTAATGTTTATTTTTCTTTACTGTTAGGGTTCAATATGGTTTAAAGTTAGTGTTTGTTTTGGTTTAGTGTTATTCTTAGAGTTCAATTTGGTTTAGGGTTAGGGTTCAAGTTGTCATTTGATTTAGTTTAGAGTTTGAGTTTAATTTGGTTTAATGCTAAGTTTATAGTAGATTTTGGTTTTGGTTTATGGTTAGGATTTAATATAGTTTATCAAATTGAATTATTATTAGGGTTAGGGTTTAGCTGTATTAAATGTTAGAGTTACAAATCTTCATTTATCAACATGTTGATACACAAGAACACTTCAACAACAACAACTCAGACTAGAAAGATAACTTGTTGAGCACTAGATGATGAACCATCCAAATTGAAGATACACACGAACATCCCAAAACTTTCCCAAATCCACAGCAGAGGATATAATCATTCTAGAGCACAACAGATCAAACACCAAAACACTGCAACATTGAACACTAAAAACTAATCTTCATATCGAAATCCACAACTCAATCAAATCACCACATAGCATCATGAAATCAATATGTAATTAAGTATCTACAGTTGATTTAGCATATCAAATAGATAAACCAACCAGATCAACTCACTGCAATCATCAGATCTCCAAAACAACTCTCAACAACATAGGAACATAGGAATATGTTGACATAAATGACAACATATCCTAGCAGAAACAATATACAACAATCTCCCCCTTTGGAATTGATGGAAACGTATGAATGTGAAAAACAATCAATTCAAAGAAATAAATTAACACCAACAATCTCCCCCTAAGATCATGCACACATAGCTTCCAAGATAAGGTGATTTTTCATATGCTTATGTCCCCCTTTGATAGAAATGCCAAAGATATAAATCATTCGTCTCTCCCTCTAATAAGGAAAATCTATACCCCTTAGGATAAAATCACATACTGAACATACGTAGTTGACTACCTTAGCTGAGTAGTAGCACCAACTCATCAACCTAGATAAGAAGATAAGAGTGTGAAGTCCATCAGATTGATGCATTTCAATGCATCTAGTTCTCATCAGGAGGCACAAAGACCCCTAACTTGTCTCTCAAATATACAAATGTATCTACAAGAAAAGGCTTAGTAAAAATATCTACAATCCGGTCCTTTGTATATACATACTCTAATTTGACTTCTTCCTCACTGACCTTCTTCCTCAAGAAGTGACACTTAATTGATATATGTTCTATTTTAGAGCGCAGTATCAAATTCTTCCAAATGTTGATAGAACTTGAATTGTCACAATATATAACCATAGGATCATCATAAACAACTCTTATGTTCTTCAACATCTGCTTCATCTAAACTACCCAAGTACAGTTGCTAGAAACAACAATGTATTCAACTTCAACAGTAGATAGAGATATAGCATCTTGTTTCTTACACACCCATGAAACCAACTTCTTCCCCCAAAAAGAAAGCTCCATAGGTAGTTCTCTTTCTTTCATCAATATCACCTGCCCAATCAGCATCAGCATAAGCACATAACATGAAATCATCATTCTTCAGATACCACAAACCATAATCAACAGTCCCCTTCAAGTATTTGAAAATCTACTTCACAAAAATAACATGACTCTCTTTCGAATCTTCTTGAAATCTTGCATAAAGAAAAACAACATGCATAATATATCTAGTCTCTAGTCTGAGGTACAACAATCCACCAACCATAGATCTATACAAGGTCTGATTAACTTTCAGAGATTCATCTTGCTTAGATAACTTGCATCCAAATACCATAGGAGTTCCAATAGGTTTGGAGTCATCTAACCCAAACTTCTTTAACAATTCCTTCACATACCTAGATTGAGAAATGAAGATGCCTTTAACAATATGTGTAATCTGCAATCCTAAGAAGAATTTCATCTCACCTATCATAGACATCTGAAATTCATTTTGCATATCATCAGCAAACTTCAAAATCAAATCATCATCTCCTCCAAAAATAATGTCATCAACAAATAGTTCAAAAATAAAGATGTTATCATTACCAACTTTAAAGTATAAGTTGAAGAACACAAATGGACACTGAGAGGGGGGAAGAATCAATGTATTTCAGAAATTTAAGTTCAATGTGCAGATTTTAAGGATGTAATGCAAACATAAAAACACACACACAAAAGAGCACATCACATAACACCAGATGTACAAGGAAAACTCAATATGGGAAAAACCTCAGTGAGAATAGCTATTGGAGTCTACTGCTCCAATCGAACCTTACAGTAAATAACAGTTTACAATGTTTAGGGCACCAACCCCTGAAAATTTAGGAAACCAACCCAAGGAGCACCAACTCCTGATTTTATGAGCACCTACTCAAAGGAGCACCTATCCTTGCTCTAAGAACCCACTCAGAGATTTACAGTGATTCTTACAATGCAATGATAAAGCCTTGTGACAAATGAGTTTTGTAGCACTTACAAATTTCTCATATCATGACTGTCTTTCTCTACCTACTAAAGTTTTTCCTTTGTTTCTCCTCCTTCCTCTGTCTAGTTATCTTCTTCTCCCTGCTGCGACATTACTCTTTGACCATGCTTTGTTTTCTCTTAGCTGGAACACACTCTCTTAACTTCACCACAACATCATCCTCTCTATTTAGCACTCTGTATATTATCTCTACCTTTGTAACTCCTACTAAAGTTGAATCATATTTACAACTCTTGCTAGATTAGATCGACTCTGCATCTATCAGATCTTTCTTATACTACAATCTTGAATATTTTATTCAAGTCAGTTATCTTGGAGGTCTGCAACTCTGGAGATTTTATCCTCTATCTTGAATGTGATCCCATAATTGTTGCCTATAGTAAATGCATCCAATCTTTCTTCTGATTGTTCTATGTACTAAGTTTCTATTTTTAGCAAGATTGATCTGTCCAGTTGATCTGATTTTACCTCTATTGATTTCCTTGATCCCAACAACCATCTGCAACTTGATGGCCATTAATGTGTCTTTCATTCTCTCTAAAAAGTTAGACAACTACTACATTGAGATCCACTGTCATAGACTTTTGCATATCAGATTTAATCTTCGATCAGCTAGGGTGCCATATGTTTCCATTTCCTTTATCTAGATCAATTGATCAAAGTTGGTTTGTCACCATGTCAATCAGTTTGCCTATCGACATGCAAACATTTTCTTATTCAGTGTCCAAGTCACTTGGTCAATCCTATTTAATCATCCACATGGACCTCTAAGTCTATCTAATTGAAGACATGGCTACAAAGTTGATCACAATCTTCAATTTTGTTGATAGAATACCCTTTCATCATTTCGATAGGTGTCCTTAGATTTTCTCCATACATGCCATGTTGTTGGGTCAAACTTGGTCAATGCCCAGGTGGACTATCGAGCTCTTCATACTATGGTTGATCTTCATGTTATATGCCTCATAAGATAAGCTTCAAGAATCCTTCCTCCTTCTTTGTTAACCCACACCATATTAGCATAGTCTCTTAACCCATGTGGGATAAGACTTTTGTTATTCTCAAGAAGCCTTCTTCCTATTTGTTAGCCCTTACCTCATTAGCATGGTCTCTCAACACATATGGGATAATATTTGTCCCTTTTGTCCTTGTCTGTCCTTGTCCCACACTATATTCCTTAAAACTATTTCCCCTTGCAGGATAATCTTTGTCTTTCTCCTTAACAAGCATCTTCTTGTCCTGCGGCCCTTTCCTTATCCTCGCAGAGATGTGCAGGATAACGAAACCTTTCCTTTTCCTCTATACTCTTATCCACATGGGATAAGGTCTTCCTCTCTTTTGTCTCTCTTTTCCTTATCCCGTGGGATTCTTCACATCCCAGCTTGGTCACGCGGGATAAGCAAGCCCTTCACTTTCTTTCATTCTCTTATCTTGCGGGCCCACCGACATCATCCTTGTCTCATGCGGGATAAGGTTTACTTCAAGGCACGCTTTCACTTGTTAGCTTCACTTAAGTGTTATCCTGTAAGGTTATCTAATACTGAATAGCATGTCATGGGATAACGAGTTAATCTCACAATTCTAACTTCATATTATCCTGCAAGGTTATCTTACCCTGTATAACATATCGTGGGATAAACCAAGTAGCATAGTCTACGTGTTATTGTCATCTCTGTCATACTTTAGCGACTATCCCACTGAATTTTTTCCTTAGGTTTTTCTTATTGTGGGATAGCCGAGGTCACATAATCATCATGTTATTGACATCATCCACCATAATACACTGTCATCTCATATGGTCACTATCTTCAACCGTTCATGCTATGGGATAACAGTGGTCACATAACCATCATGTTATTAACATTCTTTTCATATTTTCATAGCACCCTTTGGTAAATGGAGAGAGTTGACCCAAGATAGTGATAGCGATATGTGCGTGTTATTGAGAACTGTGACCGATACTCACTGTAACTACATGTGACTAACATAGCATGTTATTGACAAAAGCAACTAACTTCTTCAAAGTCAGAATAGATTTCACATTACATTTCCAACACAATTGCTTGTGTCCTTGTCCATTTACATTCCCCAATGACATGCTTCATGCAATCCTCCTATATCACCTTGTGCATATAACACGGTGTGGTATACGATGTTGCAGCAACACTTTTGCCAATCTGTCAATCTGAACTCTCCACTACATCTTCTCAATTGTTGATAGCAATGACAATCTAATGCCAACATAAGTTACTATCAACAGTACCTTTACAAAATCCCAATTTCATTAAATACTTGTCCAATCTAGCATACCAGGCTCTAGGGGCTTGTTTAAGTCCATACAATTCTTTCTTCAATATTCATACCATGTCTCCTTCATCTGATAATGAAAATCCATCCAGTTGCTCAATGTAGACTTCCTCTTCCAGATTTCCATTCAAAAAGGCTAACTTGACATCCATTTGATATACCTTGAAACTCTTATAAGAAGCATATGCAAGAAGTAATCTAACAACTTCAATTCTAGCTACCAGAGAAAAAGTCTCCTCACAATCAATTCCTTCCATCTAAGAGCATATTTTACATACTAATCCTTCTTTTTTTCTTACCACTTTACCAGCTTCATACAATTTATTCCAGAACACCCATTTTGTACCAATCACACTTTTGTCTTTAGGTCTCGGAACAAGTTCCCATGTGCTATTCTTCTCAATCTAATTTAACTCTTCTTCCATAGATTTTATCCAATTCTCATCCTTACAAGCTTCAACAACATCTTTAGGTTCAATCTTGGAAATCAAGCACATTTCTTCAGCAGAAATCCTTCTCTTAGCCATCACACCTTTATTTTTGTCACCAATAATCTGATTCTCTGAATGAATCAATTTTACATACCTCGGAGTCTTCTGATTATTTTGATTCTCAAGTTCTTAAACTTCTTCACCGATAGTAGAAATATCAAGATCAACTACCTCTACCGAAGCATTCTGCTTCAGGTTCTTAGTCTACACTTGCTTTGAAACAATATCATGATCATCAAACTCATATCTGCATGCTCTGATCTTCTTTCCATGGCATTCATCTACCTTCACATTTGCACTTTCCACTATCTTCTTCAAACTCTTATTGTAATACCAGTAAGCCTTTCTCTTAGTATAATAACCAAAGAAGATTTATTCATCACAAATTGCATCAAACTTTCCTATATCCTCATCACTTTTGATATAACATTTGCTTCCAAAAACTCTGAAATATCTAACTATAGGAACATGACCAAACCATAACTCAAAAGGAGTCTTACCAGAATCACCTTTTATATGCACCCAGTTGAATGTGTAAATAACAATGCTAACAACTTCTCTCCAAAAGGTCTTTGCAACATCTCCTTCAATCAACATAGTCCTAGCAACATCCAAATAGTTATGCTCTTCCTTTCAACAACTTCATTATGTTGTGGGGTTTTAGGAGCAAATAACTGTCTTATAATTTCATTCCTTTCACAAAATGAATCAAACTCACTAGATGTTAATTCTCATCCTTTGTCAGTTCTCAGACATTTCAGCTTCAACCCTGCCTCTGCCTCCACCTTAGCTACTTTGAATTTCTTGAATTTCTCCAGTGCTTCTGATTTATCCCTTAGAAAAGTAATCCACATCATTCTAGAGTAGTCATCAATCAACAACATGAAATATCCGTCACCTTGCACACTTCTCACTCTTGTAGGACTACACAAATCAATATGCACAAGATCTAATAATCCATTAGATGTATACTACTTACTCTTAAATGAAGTTCTTGTTTTCTTTCCTAACTGACATTCTTTACATAGCAGATTAGAAGGTTTCACAATTTTAGGCAAATCTTTAACAGCTTGAGTATAACTTATCTTAATCATGCAGTCAAAATTAACATGACACATCTTTCTATGCCACAACCAACTTTCATCTATATGATCAATCAAATATTACCTTTCATCTTAGTCCTTGATGCAATCTCTATACTGGAGACATTCAGAATCTTGTATTTACCATTCTTGAATTGCAAATCATATCCCTTATCAACCATATTTCCAACACTCAAAAGATTATGCCTCAAACCTTCAACATATAAGACATCATCAATATTATGCTTACCATCAAAAGAAAGAGAACCTCTACCACAAATCACACAAGCTTTATCATCACCATATCTCACTATACCACCATTATACTTGTGCATATTCACAATTTTTTTGTTATCACCTATCAAATGGTTTGAACAACCACTATCAATTACCCATTCATATTTCTCTTCAATCTTAGCAACCAAAGCTTTCTCCTCAACAATGTAGCTTGTAGAATTCACTGGTACCAAATCATCATCCTTGATAGCAATAAATACAAATTCATCTTTTGAATTCACTGATTCTTCATCTGTCACACCATCAAAAGCATAGTGACATTTCTTCTGATATTTGTACTTTCGGTTAGGCTTAGAAGACTTATCATACTTACCATGTCTCTCATACCTATTATTCTTATCAAATTTATCACCATATCTTGACATTCTTTATGGATACGTAGAAGCAAAATGTCCTATCTTATTACAAGAGAAACATTTCAAAGGTAACTTTCCATCATACTTACTGGATCCCTTAGGAAATCTTAGAGCAATAAGTGCTTCAATATAATCCAAATTTTTTTCCTATTCTTCCATCTCTCTCATTTCTCTTTCATATCTTGAAACCCTAGATGAACTCTCTCCTAGATCATACTTTGTTAGGTCCCAGAGACAACTGAGAGGGGAGGGGGGGTGAATCAGTTGTCAATGAATTTCAAACCAAATATAACTTAGCCAAACTTAATGCTTAATACTGGTAAACTAAACTTTATGTCGGTAAACAGTTTTAATAGTCAATTGCAATACTAGTAAAGTTTAATGCATGAAACAGAAAGACAATAACATCCACAGCGCATAACACATATATTTGTAAGTGGAAACCCTGTAAGGGGAAAAACCACGGTGGGAAACCTTACCCACAATCAGATGATACTACTGCAGATAGTATGTGTACAATATGGAGTCTGCACATGTAGAAAGGCCAACTACCTAGAGCTCACTGTTCAATCACAAAATGGGAGTCACACTGACTACAATTGGATGGTTAAATCCAATGATAATGTACTGCTCAAAATAGCATCTTCATATGCTAGATTCAGTACCAGTTAATCTCTGATTTGTCTTCTTCAAAAATCTTGAATGATGTTTGCGTGTATAGCTCTGCTTATATTCGCATATACCTTATATATTCCTCTTCCACTATTACTATATCAATCTCACAAATGAGATCTTACATATATACCAAAACCTAAGACCAAATGAGTAGGTCGGCTCACTAAAGATATTACAATGAAATGAATTACAAATGAATCAATATGTGATGCATCATATCGGCTCAATGTATTTACAATAATAACAAATCATCTTCATAATGTGTCGTGCTGATCTGGAGTGGATAATGCTTGTCGTTGCATAATCTAGACCTATTTGCCGGTAACAGCAAATATGCAAACCCAATTAGATCAATAACCAAATCACCAAAAGAAAGTGTCCAAACAATGTCTTCGACATAACCAAGTAATCTCCAATTCATTCCAAGTACTGGTGAACAATATAATTTGTCGGTGAACCAGATACTGGTGACTGTGCATAAGTCACTGAACATGCTTGTGAACATAATCAAGAATCTCCAAGTGCTGATAAGTGTTGACATGTGTTGACAAGTGTTGACATCAATGACAAAACCATACCAACATATCCAAAATACCAACAATCTCCCCCTTTGGCATTGATGACAACACAAGATGGAAAAACCACCTAAGTGCCAAAACAGAAATTTAAAAAACCAAAAATCAACAATCTCCCAAAGAGATCATTAACCAGAAATCAAAATACAGATAAAGAGAGTAACAATCTCTCCAACAATATCTCCCCCAATAATCTCCTCAAAAGGTAATGTGTTTTTCCATAGATATCTCTCCGCCTTTGACATCAAATGCCAAAGCAATACAAAGACCAGTTTCAAATAGATCATTACAAAATAACAACTCATCAATTTATCCAGCTACTCCCCCTGAGAAGTAGATCTCCTCATCAAAGCCGAAAAAATATTTCTCTATTAATTCTGTCGGTTGATGATAAACATCAACTGTCTAAGTCTCTACCGGTGGGGGTATAACCCCAAACTGCTCTTTGAGATACTCAAAAGATTCCTTAGGCAAAGGCTTAGTAAAAATATCTGCAATTTTCTCTTTAGTATTCACATAAACCAACTTCACTTATTTTGCCTCAACATTCTCTTTCAGAAAATTGAATTTGATAGAAACATGTTTAGTTTTTGAGTGAAATACCGGATTCTTAGATATATCAATTGTTTCCATATTATCAGAATAAATTGTTATAGGCTCTTTGCATTTTACCTTTATGTCCTTCAACATTTGCTTGATCCATAATACCTATGTACAATTAGTTGCTGCTACAACATATTCTAATTCTGCTATTGATAAAGATGTGCAACTTTGTTTCTTGCTCAGCCAAGAAATTAATCTGCTACCAAGAAAGAATGCTCCACCAATTGTTCTTTTTTTGTCATCTACATCTGCTACCCAATTTGCATCTGTGTATGCACATAAATCAAAATTTTCATCTCTAGGATATCATAAACCAAGATTTGTAGTGCCTTGTAGATACCGGAAAATCCTTTTCACTGCTGATTCATGATTTTCTTTAGGATTACTCTGAAATCTTGAAACAATACATACTGCATTCATAATATCAGGTCTTGTTTGTGTCAAATACAGTAAACCTCCTATCATAGACTTGTATCTTATCGAATTAACATGTGTTGATTCATCTTTTAATGATAGTTTATCAGTTGTAGTCATAGATGTACTTATCGGTTTAGAGTTTTCCAGGCCAAATTTCTTTAGTAATTCCATCAAGTACTTTGATTGATTTATGAATATACCTTTATCAGTTTGTGAAATCTGCAATCCTAAAAATAATTTTATCTCCCCAATCATAGACATTTCAAATTCTTCCTGCATCTTTTTAGAAAAGTCTTTACACAACTCATCTTCTCCTCCAAATATTATATCATCAAAAAAAACTTCAGTAACCAAGATGTCATCATTAGTCACTTTGTAATATAAATTGTTGTCAACATTACCTTTAGTGTAGCCAATCTTCAAAAGATATTTGTCCAATCTAGCATACCAAGCTCTAGGAGCTTGCTTTAATCCATATAAAGCTTTCCTTAACCTGCAAACCATATCTTTGTCATTTGTTAATGAAAATCCATTAGGTTGTTCAATGTAAACTTCCTCTTCAAGATCACCATTTAGAAATGCACATTTAACATCCAATTGATATACTTTATAGTTCTTGTGTGCTGCAAAAGCTAAGAATAATCTGACTGCCTCAATTCTACCTACCGATGCAAAGGTTTCATTATAATCAATTCCTTCTTTCTGTGAATATCCCTTACACACTAATCTTTCTTTGTTTCTGATTACCTTACCATCTTCAGTGAGTTTATTTCTGAATACCCATTTAGTTCCAATTACATTTTTGTCTTTAGGCCGGGGAATCAATGTCCATGTGTTATTCTTTTCAATTTGTTCCAATTCATCTTCCATAGCTTTAATCCAATGTTTATCTTCACATGCCTCATTAACTGATGTTGGTTCAATTTGAGAAATTAATCATACCTCTTCATTTTCTAGTCTTCCTCTAGTCACAACACCTTGATACTTGTTCCCAATTATCTGACTTTCAGAGTGATTCAATCTTACATACGAGGGTATTTTTACTTGCTGTTGTTCTTCAGTCACTGTTGAATCCTTAGATGATGCCGGTGTGACTGGATCAACATTTTGTACTGGTGTACTCATTGTAGGTTTATTTGATATTATCTTTATTGCCAATTTAGAGTCCATGTACCTTGAATTATCTCTAAACTGTTCATCAATCTTCACATTTGCACTCTCAACAATTTTTTCCAATCTCTTGTTAAGACATCTATATGCCTTGCTCTTAGATGAATAGCCAAGAAATATTCCTTCATCACTTCTAGGATCAAATTTTCCAACCTACTCATCTCTTCTAATATAACATTTACTTCCAAATATTCTAAAATATTTAAGAGTAGTAGTATTACCAAACCATAGTTCATGAGGGGTCTTACTAGTTTCACCTTTGATGTGAACTTTGTTGAATGTGTAGACTGTTGTACTCACTACTTCTCTCCAATACACATGAGATAGATTTGCTTCTGATAACATACTTCTAGCTGCATCTAGAATAGTTATGTTCTTCCTTTCCACAACTCCATTTTGTTGGGGTGTCCGAGGTGCTGATAGTTGTCTCTTAATTCCATTCACTTCACAGAATGTATTAAATTCCTTAGATGTGAATTCACTTCCTTGATCTGATCTCAAACATTTGATTTTCTTACCGGTTTCATTCTCTACCATTACCTTGAATAGTTTGAATTTCCCAAGGGCTTCTGATTTCTCTCTAAGAAAAGTAACCCAACACATTCTAGAATAGTCATCAATGATTAGATTAAAATATCTATCTCCTTGTAAACTTCTAGTTCTTGATGGACCACATAAATCAGTATGAATTAAGTCAAGAACATTATTGGATTTTTTTGGTATACTCTTAAAATATTCTCTAACTTGCTTTCCAAATTGACATTCCTTACATACCGGATTGTGAGGTTTTACAATCTTAGGTAAATCCCTTACTCCCTTAGTTGTACTGATTTTCACAATGCAATCAAAATTTACATGACAAAGTCTCTTATGCCATAACCAACTTTCATCAATATGTGCAACCAAGCATGCCTTCTCATTGTTATTCAAATGAAAGATATTACCTCTAGTTTGATTACCGGTTGCACTTTCTAAACTAGTGATGTTCATTATTTTGCATTTACCATTCTTGAATTGTAACTGAAATCCTTTTTCAACTAATTGACCAACACTCAAAAGATTATTCTTCAAACCTTCAACATAGTAAACATTACCAGTATTGTGCTTACCATCAAAAGATATAGTTCCTTTTCCTTTCATCAAAAAAGCTTTATCATCCCCAAATCTCACTAGACCTCCATTGTATTCCTGAAAGGTTAAGAATTTACTTTTATCACCACTCATATGATGTGAACATCCAGAATCAATGATCCATTCATCCTTATCTTCAATTTTAGCTGTTAGGGCCTGCTCTACTAGTTGAATAGTAGGTGTCAGTTGATCTTCTGTTATAGCAACAAAAACCCATCCATTGTCTGCTGGTTCCTCATCAGAATAATCAGTAACTCCTTCATCAACATAGTAACAAGATTTGTCTCTATTCTTCTTAAATTTGTATCTCTAATATTCAGGATTAGGCTTATATGTTCTTTTAGCTTCTTCTCTCAATCTTGCATGTCTATCAGGACACCTAGTTTCCATATGACCAGTTTTATTGCAATTAAAACATTTAAATGGTGCTTTACCTTCATACTTACTTCCAACTGGACCTTTAGGCATTTTTCTTGCAAATAGTGCTTCAAGCTCTTCCAGTTCTTCATTCTCTTTTTTGATTTCTTCAAGTTCTCTTGCATAAAAGGCTTTCCAATCAAATTTCTCAGATGATGATGATGCCTTGAAATCTAAATCTATCTTAATTGTAGCAACTAGACCAAATTCCTCAAGTTCAAAAGTTGAAAGTTTTCCAACCAAAGTATCTCTAGATACTGATGCATTAGGCATTGTTCTCAATTCATTTATAGCAGTAACTTTCATTTTATATGCTGGTGGCAAAGCTCTTAAAAATTTAGAAACAATTTCATCTTCACTTAAGGTTCCTCCACAACATTGTATACCCAAAACAATTTCATTTACTCTTTCCATAAAAGGAAAAATCCTTTCATCTTCTTCCATTTTCAGATTTTCATACCTGACCCAGAAGAATTCTAGTTTTGTAATTTTGATTGTGGTATCACCTTCATTCAATGTTTCCAATTTGTCCCAAATAGCTTTAATAGTAGATCTATCTGATAATCCCATGATTTGTTGATCTGACAATACGCTCAAAAGTGCTTCTCTTGCTTTGCAATCATTTTCCTCATCTTTAGCCAAGGTAGGTGGAATAGGTTGACCTTGAGTAGGAGAAACATAACCATTCTTTGTAACTTCCCATATGTCCTTTCCAATGAAATTCAGATGTGTCTCCATCTTGATCTTCCATATGCCATAGTTAGTTCCATCAAGTTTCAGACTATCCTTCCTAAAATAGTTAGAAGACATTGGATCTCCTCAAGCTGTTAAGCTTTTGCAAAAAGAGGACTATGCTTTGATACTAATTGTTAGGTCCCGGAGACAACTGAGAGGGGGGGGGGGGGGGGTGAATCAGTTGTCAATAAATTTCAAACCAAATATAACTTAACCAAACTTAATGCTTAATACCGGTAGACCAAACTTTATGCCGGTAAATAGTTTTGATAGTCAATTGCAATACCGGTAAAGTTTAATGCATGAAACATAAAGAAAATAACATCCACAACACATAACACAGATATTTATATGTGGAAACCCTGTAAGGAGAAAAACCATGGTGGGAAACCTTACCCATAATCAGATGAGACTACTGCAGATAGTATGTGTACAATATGGAGTCTGCACATGCAGAAAGGCCAACTGCCTAGAGCTCACTGTTCAATCACAAAATGGGAGTCACACTGACTACAATTGGATGGTTAAATCCAATGATAATGTACTACTCAAAATAGCATCTTCATATGCTGGATTCAGTACTGATTAAGCTCTGATTTGTCTTCTTCAAAAATCTTGAATGATATATATGTGTATAGCTCTACTTATATTCTCATATACCTTATATATTCCTCTTCCACTATTACTATATCAATCTCACAAATGAGATCTTACATATATACCAAAACCTAAGACCAAATGAGTAGGTCGGCTCACTAAAGATATTACAATGAAGTCAATTACAAATGAATCAATATGTGATGCATCATGTCGGCTCAATGCATTTACAATAATAACAAATCATCTTCATAATGTGTCATGCTCATCTAGAGTCAATAATGCTTGCAGGTGCATAACCTAGACCTATTTGTCGGTAACAACAAATATGCAAACCTGATTAGATCAATAACCAAATCACCAAAAGAAAGTGTCTAAACAATGTCTTCGTCATAACCAAGTAATCTCCAAGTCATTCCAAGTACCAATGAACAATATAACCTACGAGTGAACCAGATACCAGTGACTGTGCATAAGTCACTGAACATGCTTGTGAACATAATCAAGAATCTCCAATTTCTGATAAGTGTTGACAGGCATTGACAAGTGTTAACATCAATGACAAAACCATACCAACATATCCAAAATACCAACATACTTCTGCTTCCCAGATACATAGGCTTTAAATGTAGTATCAAATATACCATGTGATTCTTGAAATTCACTCAACTCAAAAGTAACAAGTTCACCAACCAACATGTCTCTTGTCACAGTAGTCACAGTCCAGATCTTATCAATAGAAACAACTTTAGATTTGTAAGGAGGCAAAGATCTCAGCACTTTAGCAACAATTTCATCTTCCTCAAGAGTTCCATGGACACATCTGATGTTCATAACAAGTTCATTCACCTTAGCCATAAAGGTTCATATGTTCTCATCATCTCCCATCTTCAACATCTAATACTTTCCTTTCAAACTCTGCAACTTAGCAACTTTGACATGTTTATCTCCTTCATACAAGGTCTCTAACTTCTCCCATATCTCATGTGCAGTCTGAAGTCCCATCACATTAGTCATCTCTGAATCGGTCAAGGCACTCAGCAATGCTTCCTTAGCTCTTATGTTATGTTCAATATCCTTTATCTCAACAACCGTAATCAGACCATTCTGAGGAAGAGTGTAGGCTTTCTTTGTAATCTTCCAATAGTCTTCTCCAAAAAACTTCAAATGACACTCCATCTAATCCTTTCATATAGTGTAATTGTTTCCATCAAATCTAGGACTCTCTTTCTTGAACATAGGTTGCCATCCTAGATCTCCTCAAGCTATTAAGCTTCTTCCAGAGAACCTGGCTCTGATACCAATTGTAGGCAACAACAATGAAGGAAAACTAAGAAGGGGGGGGAGAATCATTTTTCACCAGATTAAACAATTTAAGCACAATTTTAGAATTGATCAACTACAACAAGAATAAAGATAAAAATAATAATAACAACACACACAACACCAAGAATTTTGATGTGAAAAACATGGTTAAGGGAAAAACCATGGTGGGAACCTACCCATAATAAGATGATACTCTACAGTAGTATGTGTAAGGATTCCAATGAGGAATGCACATGCATTCATGCACACTTCCTAGAGCTCACTACTAAAAATATGATGACCCATAAGGCTACAACCCTCAGCGAAGGTTCACTACCTTACAATAATATTCAAACTACAATTTGGTTAAGATGAACTGAAAGAATAACATCTCCAAACACCTAATAATAATTCTAGTTAAGCACATTTTTCTGCCCTAAAACACTCTCTTCTCAATACACCACACCGAAAGATGAATTCTCTTATTGACACATACACCACTCTTTGATAATGCAGAAACAACCACAATACCTAAATTACACGAATATAATGTTAGACAGCTTAGATAATTGGAGGACAACTGAGAAAAGGGTGAATCAGTTGTCAACAGATTACATAACTTTAAGCATTCAAATTCTCATTACCAAAACACATAAACTTAATACCGGAATGCATAACCTAAATATTAGAATAGAAGATATAGCAATTAAGCATAAAAATAAATCATAGAATAGTTACCATCCATTCATAACACATGTCACCAAGATTGTACATGTAAAACCTGGTAAAGGGAAAAACCATGATGGTAAGCCTACCCATAGACAGATAATACTTCTGCAGTAAGTATGTGATTACAAAATGAAGGACCTATACATGTAGGAAGGCCAACAACCTAGAGAGAACTTCTTATCACAAAAGGAGCCTCACTGACTACAAATTAATTCCAGACTACAATCCGAAAAGAGGAGTGAAATGCAAAGATAGCATCTCTTATGCCTGAGTACAATTTTGGTTAAGCTCAGTACTGGAGGTCTTAAACCTCTCTTACAAACCCAATTCGATCACTTATGACCAAAACCTCTGCATATAATTACAACATTATTCGTAGATGGATCATTACACATAACCATGACCATTATCTACAAAGAGATCTTACATTATATATATATCAACTCGAGACCTAATCAACTAGGTTGGCCACCTAAAATACAATAAATTCATAACATAAACTCACAATCCAATGATCATCCAAGTTAGCCTAAGATCAAGATAATATAATCCAATTAATAAATCCATCTGGTAACACATCGAGATCATCTACCAACACGTTACATAAACCGGTCCATAACCTAGCAGAATAAGACAAGACCCAAAATAGGTCGTCGTAAACCAAATCCAACAACATGAATCAATAGGAACATGAACAAGATAACCAACAGTATCCTGAAATCCATCTAGAATCCTCACCAACACCACTTATCAATTGCATCCAAAGATCTTCAACAAAGCTTTGTCGGTAAAACACTTACCGGTGACCAGAAGGATTACTAGAACAAGTGATAGCACATGAGCCATCAAATCCCAAACCAATTGATCATGATACATGGATGACTCATCCAAACTAATTCCACAAACCAAAGCATACCATAGCATAGCGAATCAAATTAAACCACTCTACTGAAACCAACCGGAAACCGGTAAACAACCAAAAGGCTAGTGTTTACATCAATGAAAAAACATCAATGCAACACATAATCAATTCCTCCAAATTTCCAACAATCTCCCCCTTTGGCATTGATGGCAACACTAGATGTGAAAAGCATCCAAGTGCTAAGAAATGCCAAACAACCAACAATTTCCCACAAAATGATATAGCAATGTAGCACTGAACCAATAGACCAAACTCCCCCTATGAATGATATCTCTGTTAAGCTTTGATCTCTCGCCCTAATTAATATATATCTCCCTTATGTTTTTCACAAGAATATCTCTCCCCCTTTGACATCAATGTCAAAGATCTGACATAAATATCAAAGATAAATCATAAACCCTTTGAATCATACAACTGACTACTCCCCCTGAGTAGTAGCACCACCACATAAATTTGGATTGAATAATTTATTTGATAATATATACCAAACCGATGTCAATCAACATCATTCAGGTCTCTATTGGAGGGGTAGAAACCCCCAATCTGTCTCTCAAGTACTCAAATGATTCCTTAGGCAAAGGTTTAGTGAAAATGTTTGCAATCTGCTCTTTAGTGTTCACATAAACTAGTCTGACTTCATTTGCTTCCACCTTCCCCTTCAAAAAGTTGTATTTGATAGATATGTGCTTAGTCTTAGAATCAAATAACAAATTCTTTGATATATCAATAGAAGAAGAGTTATCACGGTAAATAACTACCGGTTCACTAAAATTCACCTTTATATCCTTCAATATTTTCTTCATCTATAGAACTTGTCTATAGTTAGTAGCAGGAGTAACATACTCAGCTTCAACAGTAGATAAAGAAGTACATGACTGCTTCTGGTTGATCCATGAAACAAGTTTCTTTCCAAGAAAGAAAGCTCCACCAGATGTGCTCTTTCAGTCATAAATATCTCTAGCCCAATCTGCATCTATATATGCACAAAGTGTAAAGCCATCATTTTTAGGATACCACAAACCATATTCAATTGTTCCCTGAAAATCCTTTTCACGACACTCTCATGATTTTCTCTAGGATCACTCTGATATCTTGATATAATACAAACTGTATTCATTATATCCAGTCTAGTCTGAGTCAAATAAAATAAACCTCCAACCATAGACTTGTACATTGTAGGATTTATCGGTGTTGATACATCTTTATTTGTCAATTTCTCAAGACTCACTTGTAACCATAGGAGTGCCAACTGGTTTAGAATTTTCCAAACCAAATTGTTTCAACAACTCTCTAGCATACTTAGTTTGACAGATGAAAATACCTTTATCTGTCTGAGTAAACTGCAAACTTAAGAAATTTTTTTATCTCTCCAATCATAGACATCTCAAATTCATTCTTCATATTGTTAGAGAATTCCATACACAACTTATCTTCACCTCCAAAAACCATATTATCAACAAAGACTTCAACAATCAATATGTCACCATCAGTGATCTTGTAATATAAATTACTATCAGCATTACTTTTAGTGAAATGAAGCATCAAAAGATATTTGTCCAACCTTGCATACCAAGCTCTAGGAGCTTGTTTCAATCCATATAAGGCTTTCTTTAATCTGCAAACATTGTTTTTGTCATCTAAAAGTAAAAATCCATCAAGTTCCTCAATATAAACTTCCTCTTCAAGATCTCCATTTAGGAATGCACACTTAACATCCATATGATAAACCTTGTAGTTTTTATGTGCAACATAAGCAAGAAATAATCTCACAGCTTCAATCCTAGCTACTGGTGCAAAGGTTTCATCATAATCAATTCCTTCCTTCTGAGAGTGTCCTTTACAAACTAGTCTAGCCTTATTCCTCACAACTTGTCCAACTTCATTCAATTTATTCCTATTAACCTATTTAGTTCCAATAACATTCTTTATTTTAGGTTGGGGAACTAAAGTCCATGTATTATTATTTTCTATCTGATCTAATTCCTCTTCCATAGCTTTCATCCAACATTCATCTTTGCATTCTTCAATTACTGATGTTGGTTCAACTTGAGAAAGTAAACATACCTCATCAGCAGCCAACCTTCTTCTTGTCATCACTCCTTTATTCTTGTCTCCAATGATCTGATCTTCTGAATGATTCAACCTTACATACTTATGAGTCTTCTGATTTTATGTTCCTCTACCCTGATCTTCAATTACTGTTGAATTTTCTGATACTGTCGGACTAACTGGTTCAACATTTTGTTCTGATGTAGGTGCTACCGGTTCAGTTATGATCATTTTCACTACCATTTCACCCTCATAAGTTTTGATTTGACTTTTGTTTTGCTCATCCACCTTAACATTAGTGCTCTCCACAATTCTCTGCAATCTTAAATTGTTATAACATCTATATGCTTTGCTTTCATTAGAATAACCTAGAATATTCCTTCATCGCATCTAGGATCAAAATTTCCAATTAAATCATATCTTTTGATATAGCATTTACTACCAAATATTCTAAAATACTTAACTATAGGTGTATGACCAAACCATAGCTCATAAGGTCTCTTACCAGAGTCTCCTTTGATATGAACTTTGTTGAATGTGTATACTATCGTGCTCACAACTTCTCTCCAATAGATATGAGGCAAATTAGCTTCCATCATCAAGGTTCTAGCTGCATCCAAAATAGTTATGTTCTTCCTTCCCAGAACTACATTCTGTTGAGGTGTCGGGGGTACAGATAACCGTCTCCTTATCCCGTGCTTCTCACAATAGTTGTTAAATTCACCAAATGTGAATTCTCCAGCCTGATATTACCTTAAGCATTTAATCTTCAGTCCTCTCTTAGTCTCAACTTTAGCTTTAAAGATTTTAAACTTTTCAAATGCTTCAGATTTCTCCCTTAGAAAAGTAACCCACATCATTCTTGAATAGTCATCAATGATTAACATAAAATATCTATCACCCTGAAAACTTTTGATTCTAGCAAGACCACACAAATCCGTATGAATAAGATCAAGAAAATCATTATATTTTTCTTGTATACTCTTAAAATAAGTTCTGGCTTTCTTTCCCATTTGACATTCCTTACATACCAGATTATAGGGCTTCATAATCTTAGGTATATCTCTAACTACTTTAGTAGATCTAATCTTTATAATGCAATCTAAATTCATATGACACAACCTCTTATTCCATAGCCAACTCTCATAAATCTGTGCAATCAAACATGTCTTCGCATCGGAGTTCAAGCGAAAGATATTACCTTTAGTCTAAGTATCAGTTTCAATCTCCAATCCAAATCTGTTGATAAGCTTGCATTTTCCATCCTTGAACTGTAATTGAAATCCCTTATCCACCAACTGTCCAACACTCAAAATATTATGCTTTAAACCTTCAATTAAACCTTCAAAATAATAGACATTATCATTATTGTGCTTACCATCCAATGGTATAGTTCCTATTCCCTTGATCATGTGTGCTTTGTCATCTGCAAATCTAACTAGACCACCATCAAATTCTTGTAAAGATATAAACTTCCTTTTATCTCCAGTCATATGATGTGAACATCCATTGTCTATCACCCATTCATTCTTGTCTTCGACTTTAGTAGCAAGGGCCTTCTCTTCAGGTACCAGATCATCTTCCTTAATAGCCAAGAATACCCATTCCTTTCCAGTGTCAAATCCACTAGTCGAATCTTGGGTCAGTTCATCATCAGAATCAGTCACACCTTCCTCATCAGCATAGTAGCATGGTTTGTCTTTGTTTCTCCTGTACTTATGTTTGTTCTGATATTCATGGTTAGGCCTAAAAGATCTTCTAGCTCTTTCTTCAAATATTGAATTCCTTTTAGGACATCTAGATGCAAAATGACCTATCTTATTACATTTAAAAAATTTAAAAGGTGATTTTCCTTCATACTTACTTCTTGTTAGACCTTTAGGTACTCTTCTAGCAAATAAGGCTTCAAGTTGCTCAAAATCTTCATCTTCTTTCTTTGTATCCTCTAGTTCCTTCGCATATAAAGCTTTCCAATCACTCTTGCCGGTAGATGATGCAGATGCATGAAAACCAAGTTTGGATTTTACAGCTCTAGAAGGTCCAAATTCCTCAAGGTCAAAACAAGATAACTTCCCAACCAAGGTATCCCCATTAACGAAGGTGTTTGCCATAGTTCTTAGCTCATTAATTGTAGTAGCCTTCATCTTATAAGCCAATGGAAAATCTCTCAATACTTTAGAAACTATTTCATCTTTGCTCAAAGATCCTCCACAACATTGAATTCCCATGACAATTTCATTGGCTCTTTCCATAAAAATAGTAATCCTTTCATCTTCTTCCATCTTCAGGTTCTCATACCTCACCCAGTAACCATCAAGTTTAGAAATTTTAATAGTAGGGTCACCTTCATTTAGAGTCCCCAATTTATCCCATATAGCCTTTGTAGTTGATTTGTCAGTTAGTCCCATTATCTGTTGATCAGAAAGTGCACACAAGAGGGATTCTCTAGCTCTAGAATCATTCTCAAGCTCCTTATCTAGGTTTGTCGGAGGAGGATTTCTAGATGCCGGATTAAAAGGGGTTACACCTTTCTCAATGATCTCCCAAATTTCCTGTCCAAGACATCTCCGATGAGTTTCCATCCAAATCTTCCATACTCTATAATTTGTTCCATTAAGCATAGGAATTTCTCTTCAAAAAACAGCTGCAGATGTACTTGATGAAATTGAACTTTTAGATGCTATAGGATCTTCCTCAAGTGGTTAAGCTTTTGTAGAGAGGACCAAGCTCTGATAGCAATTGTTAGACAACTCAGATAACCAGAAGACAACTGAGAGGTGGGGGTGACTTAGTTGTCAACAAATTACGTAACTTTAAGCATTCAAAATCTCATTACCGAAGCACATAAACTCAATACCGGAATGCATAACCTAAATACTAGAATAGCAGATATAGCAATTAAGCATAAACATAAATCACAGAATAGTTACCGTTCATTCATAACACTTGACACCAAGATTTGTACGTGGAAAACCCGATAAAGGGAAAAACCACGGTGGGAAGCATACCCATAATCAGAGAATACTTCTCTAGTAAGTATGTGATTACAAAATGAGGGGCTTGCACATGCAGGAAGGCCAATAGACTAGAGCACACTGCTCATCACAAAAGGATCCTCACTGACTACAAAATAAGTCCAGACAATAATCCAGAAAGAGGAGTGAACTGCAAAGATACAATCTCCTATGCCTGAGTATAGTTTTGGTTAAGCTCAGTATTGGATGTCTTAAACCTGTCTTACAAACCCAATTCGACCACTTATGATAAACCAAAAACTCTGCATATGATTACAACATTATTCACACACAGATCATTACACATAACCATGAGCATTATCTACAAAGAGATCTTACATTATATATATATTAACCCGAGACCTGAACAACTAGGTCGTCCACCTAAAGTACAATAAATTCATAACATAAACTCATAATCCAATGATCATCCAAGTCGGCTTGGGATCAAGACAATATAATCCAATCAATAAATCCATCGGGTAACGCATTGGGATCATCCACCAACACATTACATAAACCGGTCCATAACCTAGCAGAGTAAGACCAGACCCAAAATAGGTCGCCATAAACAAAATACAACAACATGAATCAACCAGAACACAAACAAGATAACCACCAATATCTTGAAAGCCATGATCTAGAAGCCTCACCAAAACCACTTATCAAGTGCATCCAAAGATCTTCAACAAATCTCTATTGGTAAAACCCTTACTGGTGACTAAAAGGCTTACTAGAATAAGTGATAGCATATGAGCCATCAAATCCCAAACCAACTAATCGTGATATGCATCAGGAACACATGGATGAGCGATCCAAACCAATTCCACAAACCAAAGCATACCGGAGCATACCGAATCATATTCAACAACTCTACTGGAACCAACCAGAAACCGGTAAACAACCAAAAGGCTAGTGATGACATCAATGACAAAATATCAATGCAACACATAATCAATTCCTCCAAATTGCCAACATATAATACCTATTTATATAAATCATCAACTTGAACTGCAAGGTCAGCTGAACCCTTAACACCTAATTACAAAATTACATCACATGACACATAAATCAACCATTGGACCAATACAATGTCATGACAACATAGCATGGACCTAAATCAACTCCTCAAACATGCAACACCGCCAAAAATCTCGCCAAGATCAACTGCAACATTCTACACCACCGAAAATGTTGCATAACATGAAGAATATCACCAGACCCATAAGATCTTCAATAACACACACAATGATCAATGCAACCACCAAAATAAATAGGACACGTTTAGGAAACACTAACAAGCATGTCAAAATCATCTGCAATAGCTACACCAACACCACTTAATCAAATCTTCATTGATTAACATGCTTATATACAAACACTTCAACAACAATAAGTCAAACTAGAAAGATAACTTGCGGAGCACCAAATCAGGAACCATTTGAATTGAAGATACACATGAACATCCTAAACACTTTCTCAAATCTGCAACACAAGATATAATCATTCTAGACCACAACGAATCAAACAGCAGACCACTACAACACTGAACACTAAAAACCAATCTTCATACCAGAATCCACAACTCGATCAAATCACCACATAGCACCATGAAATAAATATGGAATGAAGTATTTCTAGTTGATTCAATATATCAAACATATAAACCAACCAGATCAACTCACTTCAATCATCGAATCACCAAAATAACTCTGTGCAACATAGGAACACAAGATTATGTTGACATCAATGACAATAACATATTCTAGCAGCAACAGTATCCAATGATTTCCCCCTTTGGCATTGATGGCAACATATGAATGTGAAAAACAATCAATGAAAATGAATAAATCAATATTAGTGAACCGTCCCATTCACCTTCCAGTATTCTTGAATTTACCAACTCAAGGAACATTTCACTTACCCAACTTGTCTAGTGGAGGAGAACGTAGGTGTATTCACAATCAACACCACCGATACACACATTTGTATTAGTTTGTTTTCTTTAAAGTTTTTGTTTTTCCTTGTTTCAATTGCCATCTCTCCATGGCGTGTTGCAACTCACGACTTGAGTTTTTGGAACGCATATGCACAACAGGGATCTGTGAATTGGTAGCCGTCTAGAGACAAATTCTACAATATTTTCAGCATCCTTGAATGTGTGCCATTGCAACAAAAATAGGAGCTCTGAAACTGACTTTCGACATCCATTAGTGCATGAGAATTTGGTCAAATGTTGTAATAGAGATTGCCCTCGAAGATATGTATGCAAAATGTGAAAGCACAAACATGGCATGTGAACCGTTTGACAAAATGCCTGCAAGAAATGTTGCGATGATTGCAGGATATGCACAAAAAAAAAGATTTGTTTGTTTTTTTAAAAGCAATGAATTAGTAGGCGTAAAGCCAAGTTTCACAATCTTTGCCAGCTACTTTACATCTTATATGAAAACACAAACCTTTTGAACTTCCAAATCAATGCATATCGACAAGTGTACAGCCAATTCAGCTTCAATAGCAAGCCTACGTGATGAAAATGAAGAATGTGAAAAGGCATATTGATGCAAATAAAATGTCGAGTGTGTGATGTCAATAGGAGAGTATTGACCTGAAGAATTGAGTTCTGGTTGGCCAAATGTGTGCATAGGTTTGTTGCCACTAAAGAGGGGGAAGATAAGAATTGAATGCGTATATTTGTTTGTGAGTTTCAAAGAAGCCAAAGGAAGGCCCAATCTATAAATTTTGTTTGTAGATTTTATATAAATAAAATTTTAATTATTGTTGTAGTCTAATTGTTTCACCAAAGAGTCTATGTTTTAGCTTTGTGTTTCTAAGTTTTTTAGTTGACAGGCAAAGAGGGAGTTCTCTCTTCCATCAATAAGTTTTTATTATCTAAAATTTATATAAAAATCTAATTTGATTAATTAAATAAATATTTTATTAATGTAATTTTTTTTATATAAATTATATAATTTCTATCTGAAAACTTAAAACATAATTATATAGATATTGTTAGAAAATTAATAATTTAGTTGTTATGCAAAGATAGCTCTAGTGTTGTTCAATTTCTCTTTTCTATTTATAAAGGGTTTCATAGCAATAATTTCATGAAGCCCTTATCGTCTTGTATGCATTGGAGAGAGGTTGTGCTCTTGCTTGGAAACAGATTATTTGTGAATATGATCTACAAGGGTTAGTGTATATGTTGAATGCGCAACACTTGGATGGTGTTAATTGGTAATTATTTGTGTTTATTCAATAGATTCTATGGTTAAGTTGGTCTTTCGATTCTATTACTTTTTGTCATATTCCTTGAGAATGGAATACCATGGTGAATTCCTTGGCAAAATGGGCATCTGATGGATTGGAAGGCTGGAATATTGTAGAATGGGGACTTTTGTGAGTAGATTTGTCTCATTTGTTAGGGAATTTGGTTACTGAGGATAGGCATGGTTAATTTTGTGGTCTTTGTGGGGCTCTTGGCTTTTTTTACTTTGTATTCTTCTTTCTGATTAATAAATTTTTACCCCTTGTGTTAAAAAAAAAAATTGTGATAAAAACCCTCATAATGCATAAAAAATAAATAAAGAAACTATTAGAAGCATGATATTTTTCAAAGTCTTTGTCAATGTATAGAAAATATTTAAAAGTTATGAAGTGATAAGTTTTGAAGTCTATTCATTCAAGTGTGGAAAAGTTCAATAGTAATGCCTTAGTGTTGATACTATCAAACGTTTTAGGCTCTTCTTACGTGTTTTTCTCGAAGGGAATATCCTTTGTATACTTTTTATTTTATTCATAAATGCATTTTTCCAAAAAAATAAATGTGTGCAAAAGTTGCATTACTAGCTGAATGACAAATTTCTAATGTTTAAGGATGTTCAATGCATATGGAATTCTATTGATTAATCAATTTGTTATGTAAGATTCTATTTTTTTTTTCCATCTAAAAATAAAATATCAAAGACTTTGATTCTGGTTGGATTCTTTGCAAATATATTAAATATAATATTGTGTAACTTAATTTATTTAGATTTTTACTAGTTAAAAGAATAAATATTTTATGATAACTTTGAGTGAGATAAATATTAATTATCGTTGGTTCATCATACGACCAAATATAATATTATTGTTATATAAAAATTAATTTAAGTATGTTGATTGATTATTAGTAATTCTTGGGAAAATACATAAATGGATATAATATAAATCAAAGTATATTAGAAACATCTAAAATAAACAAAATCCCATAAACACATATTTATTTATAGTTAAACTCTCAACACATAATTTGACTAATTGAATTACATGTTAAATATGTTATAATAACAAGGGACACTATGCATAATGTTCCTACCAATAGTGTAGTTAGTTTAGAGTAGATAAAAGTAGAGATGGAGATAGAGGGGGAGAAGAAGAGGGAGAGAAATAGTAGACAACAATATAAAATTAGAGAGGTGGAGATAAAGAGATAGAAAAATAGAAATGGTAGAAAATAGAAAATAGAAAAGAATTTGATATGACACTAATACATTTGGCCTAAAATTCCGATGGAGGTTTCCGACGAAGAAGGTATATTGTGAACAAATTTGATTTTTTTTTGAAAAATTGCCTGCATTCGTCGGAATTCTGATGATAATTCAATTTCTATTTTCAACAGAGAAGGAATTGGCAATAAAATTTGTGCTTTTTTACAAAAAGTACCCTCGTTCATCAAAATTCCAACAACCGCGGACATTACTTTAAAAAAAAAAAAAAGACCAAGACATTTCAAACATTATTCTCGTGGCCTCTTCCCATTCTCATGTTGTCGCCCTAGTAGTGTACTCCCACCCAGAGTAAGCATACTCCAGCTTTTGGATGAGGCACGTGAACCATTTTGACCAATTAATGCTAGCTCTAAGCAATTTCGATTCATGGAATAGGGTTTGCGAAAATGGGAGCAATGTCGGCTCATGGAATAGGGAATGCTCCCGGGGGCTAAAGACCAATAGGCTTCATTCCCCTTCTTTCATTCATTAGTATCTATCACCCATCTATATATCCGTATCCACCCCTCTCCCCAAGAACTTTCATGTGGTTCCCAACCCTTGATTCTTCCTACTAGAATGAGTCGAAGCAAGTCGATCGGTTCAAAAGCGGTAAGGTTTTGATTCTGCGAGGTCAGAACCGCGACAGGATTCTCCATTGGCTTGGGCGCAGGTATAAAGCTCGGTCAACATCTCCCAACCTGTGCAAAAATAGGAGCTTTAGAATAGGGTGTGGACGTCCAGGAATTGTATTAGTTGGTGTAGCTACAATTGCCCTGGTAGTCATGTATGCAAAATGTATGAGATGAGATAAGGCATGCCGATTGTTTGACAAACTACCTCAAGGAAATTGGAAGTTTTGGAATAAGGTATGAACATCTATCATAGGATAAATAATAGAGGAATTTTGTCACATGTTGTAGCTGCAATTGCCAGGGTACATGTTTTAAAGATGTTTTATATCATAGAATCAACATTCCAATGTCTATTTATTTTTTAAAATTTGGATATCGTATTCCCAACTGATATCTATTTTCATGAAACTATTCCTTTAGGCAAGCAAAAAAAACTTAGAAAAACTACACAAGGCTTAAACCATTATTCATAGCCCCTAGAAAATCTCTTCATTACCAAAAAAACCTATTCATACTTGAAAACATTATTCACACCTAAAAAATTGTCCATTCCTAAGACATTAATCACAACATCAAATAATATTCATAGTATAAATAAAAACTATTCATGTTTAAACTATTGTTCATAGATTCATTTAACCTCAAAATTTACTCTAGAAGCTCTTGAGTCCAAATTTGTTGTTCTCTATACGAATTATGGGGTTTAAAATATATTTAGTATGATTGTGTAATATCCCTTGTCCAATGATGATTGAAAAACAAGGAATATTTGCTGTCAAATCTGTGTGTTATGTTGTTTGCTACAGTTGCGTGTTATGCGGACTGATGTCTCAGAAGTTTTCAGTTTGGTATAGAGGTGAACCATCACATATTTCTCATAAATGTACAACTACAATTGGCTGCAAGTGAAAGAATGATAGCCAAGAATGCATATACAATCAAATTATGATGATCTAACACGAAATTAGACTCAAAATCAGAATGTTTAGCTTGCTGACATTATGTCAAACAATTGGCAAGAGTCCTCAGAAAATGGGCATATGATGATGCAACCTCAAATTCCTCTTATTTCATATCTAAAAATGATGAAAATAATTTGTGTCTTAAATAATGAGATCAACAACTAAAAATGGGAAAATAATATCCTAATTACAACTCCCTAATTAGTATAAGATACTATTTCCAATATTATACTAAGGATAAATTTTCAAAAAGTATAATAATTACACTAATACATATATCACTCTCATGCCTTCCTTAATTTGATATAAGGTCCCTCTATCCAAATATGAAGTCTCAAGGGAGTTGTATGTGTCAATTATTCAAGCTTCTTCTAAATCTATTCCAACCTATTCTTCCAACACATGTCTTGATGATGGTTGAGGATCTTTAAAATTTGAAAATATGAATGAACACACTCCTCTAGACATGATTTGAATACCACATTTAATTACAAACATGGATGCAATGGACATGATTTAGGATGTGTGAAATGAAGTGTGGAGGTTCATGAGAAATATACATTACATTTTTCTGAAGAAGATTTAGGTTTCTATCCTGCTCCTTTGTTGACATCCTATCCCCATTTGTCTAATATATCTATGAATTTTCCAACAACTTTTAATCACAACAAGAGATAATTTTGAATGAGTTTCTTAAAGCCAACTTTATTACTCTCCCCTTGAAAAAATGAAGAAAAAAACATAAACAAAATTAGGACAATCCTTTTTTCAAGCATCATCAAGTATTCCACTAATGAATGTCATGATTTGGAGATTAAAATTCAACAACTTATTGTAGTTCTAGTAACATTTAAATAATAGGTGACAATGAGTTATACACTCATCATCCCTTCTAAATGATATTTATAAACTATTATGTTTTTATCTTGCTATATGACATTGGTAGCTTAATTACCTATTAGGGGCTCATTGTCATTCATGGTACTATGATTTCATGTGCAATCATACTTGGGAGGCAATGTAATAGCCTAGTTATTCTTGTGTCTACATTGTGGAGCAAGAATAATAGTTGTCAATTGTTCCTCTTTTTTAAGGATCCACTTTACCTTTGTTGATTTTTATCTTTTATAACTTGATATCCTTTCTTGCATAGAATTGTCCTCAATCCAAATTCTCTCCTTGCTTGGACATGTGTGCTCCTTGATTAGGACCTCTTTCTTTCTTGAAATGGTATGTATTTTATGAACGATCTCTCCTTAGTGATAGAAAGTGTGCAATCCTTCATCAAGGATACCATTTCCTAGCAATATGGAAGGTTTTTATTCTTAGTCTCCTGCCCATTTCTTAATTTAAAAGATGATATCTTTATTAAATATCTCCTCTATTTTTGGAGGTAGACATCTTTAGGAAAATATCTCTTCCCCCCTCTTTAAAATTATCCCTTCACACTTGTTGAAAAATATCTCTTTTACAACTATCTCTTCCTTTCTTATAGCAATGAGGCATGTACAAGGATCTTTCTTCCTAGCTTGGAATGCATGTATGTTTATTAGGGGTATCTTCTTGGTGTTGAAGGTGCTTATCCTTGATCACTATCTACCTTAAGATATCGACCTAGAGGTATGTTGACATCTTAAGGGGAGGCATATGAGCTCTCCTTTTTTCTTGTGTTAATTCATTTATGTTATATCCTCAAACTAGAAGTGTTGTGTTACATAGCACCCCCTAGGTAATGGTTATCATTTTTTTGAGGTTCGTTAAAGGTTGCTTGGAATAACATCAATTGATAGTGTGATCATTATTTTTGTTTACACCTTTGCAAGTGTTGGTTATTATTGTTGTTTGTGTTTTGTGTCACTACAACAACCATTTTGTAGTATATTTTTTGGATTGCCTTGTGAACAAAAGATTTTCTTTGTTAATCTTCTCTATCATGGATCACCTAGCCTAACACAACTTGCTAGCCAATGAAATCCATGATGTAGCATGAATCACCCAACATTACACAACTTGTTAGCTAGTAGTATTCACGTTTCATCTCTTTTCTCTTATCATATGACTAATAGTAAGAATCTCCTTAATAGACCTATAAGTCATATCTCTTCTCCTATGATAGAATGTTCAAGTAGAATTGTTGGGACTAGGAGGTGTGGATCGACCAGATCCTCTACCTATCAGATGTAGACAAAATGAATGCTTTTTGGATTAGGATGGTACACAGAGTCTACTATCAAAAGGTTGTCAAAAATTCTTGGGACTAGGAGGTGTGAACTGGCCTAGTCTTCTGCTTTTCATGCCATCAAAATATGAGTTTGATTGTCATCATTTACTTTGCCAAATTCTTCACACGTAACTCCTGAATGAATTTCCTACACACAAAATGACGAAAATAGGCTTGTTGATGGGGGCTTTCCTAGGTCAAACCTCGGGTTGTGAATTAACCTAGAAGTATAATGTTTTCCTTTTGAGCGAAAGGATGGATCTAATCTAAAAATGCTTGAAATTGAACATGATACCTTGATGAATTTTTCTTGAATCCTCACACAAGGTTTTAGCATGTCATGCAGAATGTTGATCATGAATGTTGTGCTTTAACTTGAATTCTCCTTCAATGCTTGATGAATGCTTGATTGCTTGTTCACTTGGAATTGAATTGATTTTATAATTAAGAGATCACTTGAATTGTAGGTAGACCCCTTCAAACGATAGGGTAGGCTTCCTTTTATACCTAATCATACATAAAGTGTTTGAATTTTTGGAGCCGACTGACATGAAGCTAAATTTTTTTCGCACACTTGAGGCAAGAAATGAGGGGTCCTATTTTGGGTCCCAACCATGAGTACCGGGGCACCTAAAGCATCCTAGTCTTGTCAATGAGGACTTCAAATTGAATAGAGGTTGAGGAAGGAGTTGAAAATACATATTTCAAGATGATGTGAGTAGAATCAAAGTGGGCATGAAGAAAAACATGCCTAGGGGATATTTAGGATGGGACATGCTAAAGTGGGCATCAATGTCTCAAGATCAGATGGACCTTAAGTGATTGTCTCTGTTGCATATGATTTGTTTGGGTGATATACTTCACCATTCTACTCACAAGAATTTTATTAAGTCTCAAATATAGGGCTCATAACTTATTAATGATGTAGTGAAAGTCCTTCATGAGGGACTTCTAGAAGTATTTTTGGATGAGTCTTTGTCAAGTGCAGAGAAAATACAATTGATGCTTAATGGATTTAAGGAATGTGCTTTCAAATTGGAAGCCAAAGTTTTAAAGGATGTAGAGAAGAAGGTGGAAGAGAAAATACTAGAAGTTTTGGTGATTAGATGTACATGGTGAGACTGTTTGAAGACTCTTAGAAGCTTGATTTGGTGGTGAAGGTTTCAGATAACTGTAGGGAGCCAGAGGATATTCTTTTGAATATTTAAAGTCAATACAATATTTTGGCCTCTACGTAAGAAGATTGGAAGACCTCTTGGTATTGACTCAAGTTCGTTCGCAAGGGCATCATGCTCCCTGCCATGCAAGCTACTTAGTTTTTGCAGGTGAGAATTTTTTTGTTTTTGTACAAACATATGTAGATGAGTAGAAGATTTTTGGAGCACAATTTTGGTTCTCATTTTTTTTCATACACTAAGGGGGAGATGATGAAGATAAGGGAAGAAATTTTGTAGAGATTGATGGAGTTTGTACAATGATGAAGAGATGTCCTTATCTTTGATGTCGAAGGGGGAGAGATATATTGGTGTTTTGGTGGTTTCATGAGTGTTTCCATCAATGAAAAAGGGGGAGATGTTTTAAATATGATTTTGTGTTGTCATTGGTTTTTTCGTACTCATCGAGATAACATAAGTCAATGACCTCTCTTCTTGCTAATCGATGCGAGTTATCCCACTAGTCTCATCGGGCATCAAGATAGCTTAAAATGTGTTCAGACGATTGGCATAGAGGTTGAATACCCAGTGGATTGTAATGTGGTATAGTGAATTCAAGATTTTGAAATTATTGAGTTTTTATTTATCCCTTGCTATTTATGATTTTTTTGGTTATGGTTGTGGTGTTTGTAGGGAGACATTTACAAATTTATATCTATTTTCACTATTTTATGGTTTATGGGTTTGTAATGGTAATTAAATGTTCTTTCATATTTTTGTATAGATACTTTATAATAGCCTATTATGGTGATTTGTTCTATTATGGATAATATTGTGGGTCAGACGGCTTGGTCGTCAGTGCATGAAAGCATTGCATGAGTTCTACTTTTAAAAATTACATGAAACATTTTTAATTTATTTGATTTAGTGTTATTTGTAAAAAACATTATCAATGATGTTTCCTTTCTCCAAGAATTGGATCTAGGATCTTTCCATCAGATAATATGTAACATCCAATGACTAAACCTTTTCTTTACAAATGCTTATTTTATTTAATTATCATCTAAGCGTGAATTATAATTTATATCTGTGCGGAAGTAGAAGATACAAGTTGAAGACTCGTGTGCAAGAAAATTTCGTAAAAGAAAGCAAGCAGACATTATCTTGAATGACATGGAAACAAGCTCATTGACTACCTAGAAGAGAGCAATTGGAGAAAAGCAGAGGAAAGTGTTAAATGGTGATAAATACATAGAGAGTGTGCAATACAAACAAACAATGTCTGGAGTGTGTGATGTGACGTCTCTAATTTATGTTCAGAGGGACTAACTGGTTTTGGAATTCTTGGGAAACCTATTGGGCCATGCTTGGAGGAAAGCAATGTGTTCATGCAAGGGCCACCTTTTTTCTATTATGAGAATGATGCTTTTGCACTGAAGGATATTTGGAAGACAATATCCAAAAATTTCTATAGTGTGGAACTAGAGTTGGTGGACTCGAAGTACTTTTCGGTTTCCAGAAGACCAAGAGGTTATGTACACAATCTCCCAATAGAAGGGCGATTTCAAGCATTACCTCTCCCCCCCATAACTATTCAGGATGCACTTCCTCAGACAAAGGACTATTGGCCTCCATGGGATAAAAGAAAAAAATTGAATTGCATAAACTCTAGATGATGTAGTGGTGTCCTTTGTGAAGAACTCTGAACTATAATTGAAAATTCATGAGGGAAACTGCAAGATAGTGAACATAAATACATTCTTGAAAAGTGTGAAGAATGGAACTTGGTTTGGGTGGGGCCAGGTCAGGTGGCTCCTCTAGAGGTTGATGAGATAGAAATTATATTAGGATTTGAAATAGATCACACTCGTGGAACTTCACATGCGACTGATCGATTGCGTTGTTTGGGTAATGCATTCCAAATAGATATAGTTGCATACCATTTATCTGTCTTGAAAGCATTTTATCCTGATGGCATTAAATTAAAGTACTTTGTCCATTTTCTGGTATTGGTGGAGCAGAGGTTGCATTGCATCGACCTAGGATACATATTTCCGTAGATACAACACAACTTAAATGTATCACAGGTCGATGCAAAGCAACCTCTTCTCTAGAGATCACCAGAAAATAGAGAAAGAACTTTAATTTAATGCCATCAGGATAAAATGTTTTCAAGACAGATAAATGACATCTGATAAATATTTTAAGTCTTTAAATTAATAATTGGAAGTAATAAATTTTTTAAGTGTTTAAATTGACATTTCTCTAGTTTTTTCATATTTGTCGTTCTTGTTCTCCTTTGCCTCCATACAGTCGGTCGAGAATGCAAATCCCTCTAGGGGAAAGCATGAGTCGGCCGAGAATGCAAATCCCTCTATCAGCTGTCAAGAATTTGTATTTATTTTGGATTTATTTCATGCTTATCAACCCAAAGCTAAGGATTTATTAAGTTCATAGCAATCTGTTACAGAGGCTCTCTCAGATAAATGTGGAAGAATAGACAATGTAAAGAAATGTGGTCTCATGGACTGCAATGATTGCAGGATATGAAGAAAATGGATTTATAAAAAAGTAAGTTGAAACTTTTAAGCAAATGCAATTGGCAAGTGTAAAGGCACATATGACAACCTTTGTTAGTATTCTCTCTACTAGTGCCAAAACATGTATGTACAAAATGGATTTGTTATAAAGCTTTACAAATTTTTAAGCAAAATTGACAAGTGTAAAGCTAGACTCCACAACTTTTGTGAGCATCTTCTCTGTTGGTGCCAATTTATGAGAGGTTTGGATTCAGCTATGGGCATCCAACAAAGGATAAATGATACAAGAATTTAGTCAAACTTTGTCACAAGAAATACAAATATATCTTTTGTAATTCTTAAACTTTGGTTATTGTGATACATAAATATGTTATTAAAATATGTTTTTTCATAAAAAGATTGCAATGTAATTCTAATCAACATATATTATTCTCCACAACAAATATTTAGATATCAGAATTAGATTTTTACATCTACTTTCAGGATATGTATGTATACATGCAACTGACTTTAAATTCAATGCTACTACTTTGAAAATCAAGTATGTTCATTCATACATAACAAGGAGTTGCACATACCAAGTAATTTATCCTAGAAGCTTACACATATGTGTTTAACATTTATTAAAAGCACAAAAATTATGCAAACATTTAATCTAGATAAACAAGTGCAAAGATTACATTTGTCCACGGTTGAAACATTTGTCACCCAATTTTAGAAAAACACTTCCACACCCATCAAAACTATTACAGAAACATTTGTAAATCCTTTCAAATTTGAATTTAGTCATAGATACAATGTGAATAGTTTGTAAATATTCACAAAAAAATATTTCATAGAGGTTTTCCATCATAATTAAACGACTTTTAAACACTCCCATAGAAAAGTTCCCCTCCTATTACCACTCATCCTCCTCTCCAACACTATCATATTCTTGATCATTGTTGTGTGACAAAACTCTCCATTATCACTACCAAGGATCCTTTTGAGTGGTTCTTGGCTGATTTGTGTTAATTTCATTCACCAACTTGTCTCTCAACCAAGAAGGGACACTTTATTCCTCTATATGAAGGAGGACCTTCCTCTATAAGTAGGTTTTGATTTTAAATGTTAGTTTATTTATTATTCTTCATTGATGTGTTTATAATTTCCTAAGATAATTATAAGTAAAATTAAAATTTATGAAAAATTATCTAAAATGGTTAACATAAGTCTTGTAGATGATGGTGTACATACACACCAAGCACTTTAAAATGAATTTAAACTTTTGCACTACTCAATTTGAGGTCCTTTAGTGAATGCATTTAAGGAAAAAATGGACTTCACTAATTACCACTTTTTGGTAGGGATGAAGTGTAAAAAATTTATTGGCTATTTGACTATTAAATAATGATATTTGAGTGTATAGAGATAAAAGACCTTGTGCACAAAACCTCTCTACATTGTCCACTATGTTTGAGGCACCTTAGAATGAGTAGGCGAGGAATTGACACCTTATTTTAGTTGTTTTTGTAATTTTCTCAATCATTTTCAATCCTTCTTTTTTGTGAGGAGAGACTTCATTTCTAGGCATTAACACAAACTTTTTCATGAGAGTAATCAAATGAAAATGCTTGGCCTTATGATTAGAAGATTGAATTATAAAATAGGTACTAGTTGAGTTAGGGTAAATAACCCTTTCAAAATGGTGAATTTTCTCTTATTTAGGTCATTAGAAAGATTTAAATCCATGAAACTTACTTGTAAACATGATAAAATATATTGAATTCCATGTAATAACATGACCCCAAGAGGCCACAATCAATAAATTTTAGTAGGCAAAGGAAAACTAGAAAATTCAATAGGTATACAAGGATCTAAAGAGTTCTTTCCCAAAGGATGACAAAATGCAGGGTGTAAATATTAAAAAATAACTATTTTTGCATCATATTACTCTTTTGAAATTATCCTTAATGTGATTGGGTACAATAATCCAAAAATAACACCCAATAAGGTTCTTGACAATATCAAGGCTGAAATCAGGAGGAACCTAATCTTTTCTAACCCATTCCCAAAGTATACTTTCAAATATAATCTTTTGAATAAAATACCTTATTAAAGTGAAGTTTTACAGCCCTTTACAAGCACCAACAAATTCTAGAATGCTCAAAATAACATCAACTAGGAATTCATATGACATGGCTTGTGAAAACTATCAAAATACATTTTTGAGGATACTTTGGGGATGGAGCCATCATCCTACACTTTCAAACCAACAACACTACCATCAATTGTTAAAGTACCAATATTTTAAACCAATAAAAACTAAATAAACTACAATAGATGTGAAGGTTTAAATAAAATAGTGCTGAAAAAAGTTATAAGAAAAGTGATGACAAACACAAATATATGTAGACATTAAACCTTAGAGGATTTCAAATTTTTCCTTCTACCATATCAAAAAATTTAAAAATATTTATTTAATAAAGAAAACAATATAAGTATTCCATAATAGAACTCTTAAAATATATCTTATAAAACACAAGTAATTTTTCAATAAAAAAATAATTTGACATTAATTTTTTAAAAATATATTAAAACAATCAAACAAAAACTAATAAAACTACTTTTAATCAACCAAAGTACAGGAGAGGGGCCAATAGTTGTACAAGATCCAAGAGTCATTATAGAAATTGTGCTTATAATATCTAGTTTTCCCTCATATTTATACTATATATTGTAAATAAATAATCCACCTGTAAATGAAAAAACACCAAATGTTGTTTAAAATTGACCAATACTTGAACACAAAAGAACCTATAAATGTTATATAAAAAGGCATAAATACATTTTTAACAAATGAAATAAATTATTTTTTTGTTTCGAATAAAATATCATAGTTATCCACTATAAGTGTGTCATTTATAAAAAATGATGCTCACTTAAACAAGTACTCTTATCATAGTGAAAAAAATATAATCCTTATATTTACAACTTACAACTATTGGGGTAGAAATGTATATACATTAGAGTATTTCATATTAATAATTTGTCTTATCACAAATATAAAAAGTGAACACAATAAATACCTTATTTTTTCCCATGAAATGTGAGGGATTGTCGAAAGGTTTTAGTGTTCAACAATTGGTCTCTTTGTGTTCAATATAAGTTGTATTGTACAAAATAATATGTTGTTTTTATAACAAAAAATATTCTTTTGTGTTTAACTATTAGTCCTTTGGTATTGGATATAAAAATTAAAGATAATACACATGTATGATTACTAATAGGAATTTGGTCCATTTAAGTTGCATATAAGTTATATTTTACATAAAAATATGATATTATATTTTACAAATGATATTTTTGTATTCAACAACTAGGAATTTTTAGATTAAGTTTTGATCAAATCTTTAAAAAGTCAATTTTTTGACACTTCACAATAGATGTGTTATTTTGATGAATTGCATGATGATCCATGCCTTCAAACCTTGTAGATATTTAAGTGTCTATTTTACATTTCTTAAAAAATGGAGGTCTTACGATATTCCATGTGATGGCTACATGTTGATGAAGTTAGCCCTTAACTCGGTGTGAAATGTCAGTTTTTGTTTTCAAACTAATGCCTATAAGTAAACAGCTGTCAAAAAAGAGATGACGGGTGTGCTCAAAAGCTTCCAACTTTTTGCAGAAAAATATAGAGAGTAATATTGTTCAATCTATTCAAGTGTCAAAATTTGTAGAAGTAATTGAAGGGTGTTCAATGTCGAGGAAAGGACCCAGTAGTTGAGTGGCTTCCAGTTCTTATGATAAAAGTTGTTGATTTAATACCCCATACTTGTTGATTTAATGTCCAATTTTTGTACAATATTGCACCAATAGTTGTGACTTTAAATTCGTTATTGTTGATGTTGTGTACCAATAATTGAATGAAATATACCCTTTTTTGTAAAAAGAAACCAATCATATGATGCCACATTAGCTACACAAGTATTGGGGCCCCTTTTGCTTGTCTATTGGTCTCACCTTTTTTTTGGACACCTTGGCAAAAAGAATCCTAATATGGCATCATATTTGATGATGTGGACTTGAAAGCTTAGTTATAAGTAGGTGACTTGTCAAGTAAGTTGTTGTAAACAATTGGGAGTGATTTGAAATTTCCACGTAGGATTTTGAGAAACATGAAGTTAGGGTGCACAACTACTAGATCCTCTCCCATATTTGCATCTAATCTTGTTTATACTAGACTACATTAAGATTTAATATTTTCACTTATTATCTGTAATACCCTAAAAATGGTCATCTAAACCATGGGCCCCTAATCTCAACAACATCACCAAGGTCCTAACCAAAAGGCAATTACATCAATCTTGAGCACATAATTAATTCTTTAATTATCAAATATCACATGGAAAAATCAATTACCCAATACTAATTAAATATTTATTTAATTAATTGAATCATTCCCAGGATATTATTTTTGATCAATTATCCTATTTTAATTTATTAAATATCCTAGCATATTTAATTAATTAATAAATTTGCCATTCAATCATGCAAAAAGGAATTAATTTATTACAAAAATAAAAAGAAGAATTTATTACAAAGCAAGAGTTGAATTGAAAATTAAATAAAAGAATTGAATTGAGAGAGAAATCAAACTTGAGATATTATTTCTTTTTCTAAATTTAGAACTTGAAATCATAAAAGCAATTTAATTGAATTATTAATTATTCTCTAAAATTGGAACTCAAAGCTTTTCAGGAAAAGAAGTTCAGTTGCATTAAAAAGATCTTTTTCTTGAATAAATCAAAGAATTATCTATTTTTATCATAGAAGCATGGAATTAATTTAATATTATTTTCCAATGCAACTTGAACTTCTAATTTGAATGCATTTCAATTAAACTATAATTGGAATCTATCTCAAGGTTAACTGAACCTGATTTCTCAATTATTTTCAATTAATCCTAAATTGAGCTTTTTCATCATCTCTCCTGAGGATTCTCTATAAATTCAGCCTTCAGCTCTCATTCCAAACCCCCCCAGAGATTTTTGAGAATACGTCATTATTATGCTGATTTTGCTCTAGAGTCATTGAATATATTGTGCTTTTTAGATTACTTGCATCCATATGTAGTTTTACTCATTATTGCTTGCATCCATATTGCTTGAATTCATTATTGCTTGAATTATTCATCCATCTTGCATTCATTTAGCTTAATATCAGGCTCATATAGATTAAATCCTTCATCTTGGTGTAGACTAGTCACTGGTATTGCTTATGAAAATCTGAGAGCAATCTTATACTCGCATCTTTTAGAAGACAATTGGTCGATTTGTTATGGTTTTTTTATTCTTTCTTATATTTGACTAACCATGCATGTAATGACTAAATTGAAGTGTTGTGTATTGCAGATACAGATCCTTATTCCACTTTTCACACACACATTATCTCGAAAGAAATTAGTGATAGAAAGTAACAATTTGACTGAATTCACATTTTAAATCGTACAACAAGAGTTTGACAATTAATAGCATGAATATATTAACTCGGAATTCCTTGGGCGCACTCATTATCTCTTTTCTGTCTGACAGTTATTTATTGTGATAGATGTTTTGATAAGAAAATAGAAGAGTAGTGAGAACCCATTTAACACACTTACATAGTTGGTCAAACCTAAATAGAAATATGGGTGTCTTTTAGAATAATTAGTATTCATTTGAGTTAGCAAAATACATGATGAAATGAGTGTGTGCAATCTATTAATCATTTATAAGGAATACATCATGGAATCTAGGAGCTTGAATTGACATAATTGTATAGTGGATAGCCTAAAAACCAGTTCCTAACACAAGGGAACAAATAATCCAAACCATGTAGATAAGAAACTTTGTCCAGCCCAATCAAGTGAAATTAGTCACTCTAACTAAGAAAGCAATTATAATGCCAAGACATAAGACATAAATAAGGGAAAAAGGAATTTTAAGTTTCCTTAAGATTATTGTGGCTATCTTTGTCCTAGGGAGTATAGTAATATGTACAAGCTAATTTTTAGAAAGAGGATTGTGGTGCATCCCATACTAAATAGAGTATTGGTGTTCATTTTTGAATTACTATCATGTATCGATTAGCAAGTTTATTATGTTGACTATCACAATAATAAGAAAAATGGGAATGGTAAGCATACCCACAAGTTAACATTGATGATAAATAAGATTCCCTTGAATCTACTTAACTATTTAGTTTATCTAGATATATTTCACCTCTATACCACTAGTAAAAAGTCAATCCATCCTAGTATGGGGTAGCTCATAGAATTATTCACAAATATGGAATTTGAAAAAGATAACCAACCTCTTCATACTATTGCTAACCCTTGGCATTTATAGCCTATGTGCTACTAGTGATAGATGGCTAAAACCTTTGATATGGAAGTTAGCTCTTGGCATCCATTACCTACACAAGTACTATTAATAACTAAATGAACTTCTCTTATACCAAATATTGTAAAAGTAGATTTTGGAATTTCCACTAAGAATTTATTTACTAAAATAATGTGTCTTCCTCCTAAATAACATGTATCCTTTTGAACTTGTATACTAAAATAATTTTGTATTCCTCATATATGACATTGATCCTCATAGTAGTAGGATACTACAATTTCATCTTTCTATTTAAAGTTTGATATGTTTTTAAAAATATGATGTGAACCACATTATTTAATTATTCTCATAATATTTATACCATATGATAGTGAGCTGAAATCATTTTATTATATAGTTTCAAGAAACATCTTGAAGAGAATCATATGTAATAAGATATTAATTTCACGTCTTATACTACACTATGTAATATATTAGGTTAATGGGATATGATATAGGCCCAACAACACTATATTGAAAAGTTAACATTACCTAGAAGTGATCATGAATAGGATAATATGCCTAGCACCATGGATTATGGAATTAATCAATAGTTATCATATCATACCTTGGAAATTTTATGCTAATATTCTCATAATGTTTTCATTTAGTATACTAAAATTTGAAAGGGTGTTTACTAGACAAAGCTCTATAACTTCTGGTAATAATAAATTTGTTGGAGAAGGAATTTTGGAGGATGAAATTTGTAGGAGTTTTATAGTTCATTGAAAGAGTATGTTGGTCCACATAGACCTACATGGCTTGGTTGTGACCCCTCTACTATATATTCTCAACCCTATGGTGCCTTGGGAACAAGCTCCTGCAGGTGGGGTTTTTATGGAAATTTATATTTGTTTGAAGTTGTAGTTGGGTATATTTTGTGTGGTGGTAGGGAAGCAATGTTGTTTCTCTTTGTTCTTAAATATCTTTATTCATTCATTTTTTGTTTATTTGTTATCTACGGTGAGGTGCATGAAATCTGGTAGGGGTTTACGAGACCCCATAACCTCTCCTTCAAATACATTTTAAATTTTGAGGAGTCTTATAGTGCTAGGAATAATATATTTTTCCACTTTCTTTTCCATGTCACCAATGAGACTAGATCTAAGAATCAAGTATCATCCCACTTAAACACCAATAGTTGTTTAGAGATAAATAAGGATAACTCGGTGATAGTTATCAATTCCAAGGAAATTGAAAATGATTTCCTTTACCCCTCGTAGTAGGATTTGATTTGTGAGTTCATGGCTCTTTGGATTTCCCTTTAGTTTCTCGAGTTTTGGGATTTTAAAAATTGTAATCTAGAAGGAGATATGGAGATTATTTTGGCTACAAATTTTTATTTTATGGTGGTATTTACTAGAATTGGAGATCATAACTTGATCTTTGAGGGAGGCCCATATTTTTTCAATTAGTTAGGCTTGATTAAAAAGGCATGATATCTGGTGTTTGATCTGATAAAGGAGATGTTTGCTAATATTATAATTTGGATTCATACCTAGGCTTCTAATCAAATTTTTAAGCTACAATTTCCTTCAATCGATTGTCGTAGTCATTGAAAAACCTCTAAGTCCATCTCATCAAAATTTCAATAGAAATATAGCTACTTATGTTCATATTTGTTTTGAGATAAATTGAGTCAATGAAGCATGATAAGGTTCTATCCAAATAAGATAACACATTTAAATAATCAAAATTTGTATAATCTTTGTTAGACCCTCCTTTAGAGCCTGAAACAATGGTCTCTTCAACTCATAAGATCTGAGTTTCCTAGGACTTGTTCTTATAAGATTTTGCACTAGAGAAAGAGGTTTTATCTTGTACAAGAATTGATGATGTAGGGATGGTAGGTTTTCAAATGGAAGAAAATATTGTTTAGACATTTGTAGATTTTGGTCCTATCTTTAAGGTAAAAGATGATAAAAAATAGATGGATCTACCTCATTTAGGACTGCTATAAAAGAATATTAAGAAAGGGATAAACAACAAATTTTTTAATGTTGTAAGAAAAAAGGATTGGAAGAAAGTAAAATCAGTTGAGGAGTCACTAGTTGAGTTCAGTGATATGAAACACTAGATTCTCACTTTAGTATCCCTTAAAGTGATTCTTATTTCTTGGAATGTGAAGGGGTTATGACAACTTATGACAAATGATAGATTCATATGACAAATTATGACACGTAAAAATCATATTCTATGATAGTTTGGAAAAGTGTCAAGAGGCATCTTTGAATGGAGATTCGGAGAAGGTGGAGACCCAAATTGGGTAATGACAAATTGTAAGAGAATCAACTATTAATAGTCAATTATGACGGATTCTCTTATAATTGTAAGTGTTGTTAGTTATGACATATTCTATATTAGTTGCAAGGTGTGCAAGAACACATCTAATAGATTCTAAGGTGTCACCAACGATTCCCAAGATTGCGTCCCAAAAGCATTCACCGAGAGTGCACAAAAGGAAAGAAGGAAAGAGGAATAAATCTCCTTTTGCAAATTGTAAGCATCAAATGACACAAAGATCACCAATCAAAGGGGACAACCTTGAATAAATGAGTGTACCTATAGCACCCCTATTTAAGAGCTGATGATTTATATTATGGGAGTGGACTCCTTGATCATAGCTTATCAATAAAAAAAGCTAGTTGTACCTAGAAATTGTAAATACTAAATGAATTAGATTATTTAAAAAATGCTTAGTTTTTGTATTTCTTCAAAAAATGAATATATAAAAAACCTTTTATTTTCATTCAAAATAAAAATATTTCAAAAGTCATATTCAACATCTATCAATTCTTTTATGTATTTCAGATCAATTATATTAAATTTCTTATATTTAAGAATTGTCACATTTCTTATTTGAATAACAATCACAAATAACAATCACATTTAACCAACTTTGTTAAATTTGTTATATTCAAAAATCAAATTTATTATCTAAAACAAACCGTTTTAATCATTGTGTTAGATATCTTACATAAAAATTAAATAAATATTAAATGATACCATTTCTATCTTTAAACACTACCTACCTACTCAAACACTTTTTCTCTTTATTTTCTCGTAGCAATGTGACACGATACCCGATCAGATCAGATCAGATCAGATCAGATCGGATCGGATTCTAGTTGTTCCCCAAATTTACCTTTCTTTTCACATGTAAAAATTACAAATACTCTTCACTCGAAATTAACTAATACATTGAACAGAGGAGAGGGGAAAATGATCATTTAATTACTTCCCGACTTTCTCGCCTATTGACAAAGACTCCGGAAATTATGATCATTTAATTACTTCCCGACTTTCTCGCCTATTGACAAAGAATACGCTGTGAAGACTTTGGTTGCACCTGAAAGTTCGAGGAATGCAACGCACCGTATCTGTTGGTTTGTCTTTTAAATACTTAACGATTTGCAACCAAATCCATAGACAGAAGAGGAAGCCTCAATTCATAGTGTTGCCAGGTGTAGTGACTATTATTATATTTATATTTTTCAATATAGATATTGAGATTGAGAGGGTCTGAAATAGAGATGGGCAGACGGAAATTTCTCTTCTTGCTGGTGTTGTTGTTGGGCATGGTGGGCACCTGCTGCTGCTCCTCCTCCTCCTCCTTGTGGGGAGGATGCCCTCCTCACGAAAGAAGTGCCCTCATCCTCTTCAAACAACACCTCCACGATCCATATGACCAGCTGAGCTCATGGAAGGGCTTATACTGCTGCTCCTGGAAGGGAATAGCCTGCCACAGCCTCACTGGCCACGTGGTTGGTGTGGATCTGAGCACCTTTGGTTATCACAACTTGTCAGCAGTAGTGAGGAATTCAGGCAGTCAAATATTCCCTGCTTTATTCCACCTGCACCATTTGGAGTACCTCGACCTCAGCCAGGTTGACTTGTCCTCTCTTCCTTTCCCTTCACATCTTCCGAGCCTCAGCGAATTGACACACTTGAGATTGTTCTATTGTAGGCTTACTGGCCAAATCCCAAGTGAGCTTGGCAATATGTCCAGCTTGACATATCTGGACATCTCCAACAATCCTGATCTTACCGGCGAAATTCCAAGTGAGCTTGGCAACCTGTCTAGCTTGAAATATCTGGACATCTCAGAGAATTCTCATCTGGAGTTGAGGCAATCGGGCTCATGGTTTCGAAATATGCGAGGCTTGGAGGTGCTCTATATGTACCATGTGAATCTAACAACGGGAGGTGATGGTGTGGTAGAGAATGTTGCGTCTCTCACCAGCCTTACAACACTTGGCATGTCTGGGGTGTCAGGTACAATTCTCTCTTCTCTTGTAAACCTCACCTCCATCTCCCATCTCTACCTTGAAGATGGTGACGTCGCTCACCAACCCTTTCCCATCTGGATTTCAAACCTTACATCTTTGGTTTCCCTCGACCTCAACAACTACAGTCTCCATGGTTCCATCCCTTCTCCTGTGTTGAGTCTCCCCCACTTGAGAAACCTTGAATTGTCCTACAACCCTGATCTCAATGTAGACCTCTCCTTCATTGTGCAGCATGCTTCCCAGCTCAGTAGCCTTTCTATTGGACAATCAAACATGGGAGGAGTGATTCCAAATTCTATTGCAAATATGACCTCCTTGACCAGATTTGATCTACGGGATAACAAAATTCAAGGCGTTATTCCTCCCGCTATCGGAAATATGTCATCATTGACCTACATGGATCTTTCTTATAACTCACTAAGAGGCAACATTCCATGGAGCTCTTTAGGTGGACTATCAAAGCTGTCAACGCTTTATCTTGAGTCGAATCAATTAAATGGGAGCTTCCCATCTACTTTTGGTAATCTTTCCTCCTTGGCTGTCCTTTCTCTTAGCAATAACTATTTGAGTGACACTTTGTTACTTTCTCAACTAGAAAGGTTTAAAAAGATAAGTCATTTGGCCCTTTCTAATAATTTGTTGACAATAGAATTCAACTCCAATTGGATTCCTAAATTTCAGATCCAAGCTTTGTATTTGAGTTCTTGTAATATACATGGTGATTTTCCAACTTTCCTATCCACTCAATATACCATAAGTGATATAGACCTGTCCAATAATTCTTTGAGTGGAAATATTCCAGAATGGTTGTGGGACCTTACATTCTTGCAAAGACTCAATCTCTCATATAATCAATTTGGAGGACCATTATCCTCTAAGTTCAGTGCATTTGATGCTCAATATGTGGACCTACATAGAAATAAGTTACAAGGGATTATTTTTGTGCCTCATCCAAATGTACAGTTTCTTGACATGTCAGAGAATCAATTTGAGAGCATATGTAAAAAGAGTAACAAATATGGCCCCAGTCAACTAATTTATTTGTCACTTGCAAATAATAGTATCAGTGGTGTTTTTCCACATTCTATTTGTGAAGGTCCTCATTTGGAGGTTCTGGATGTGTCAATGAACAAGTTTACAGGCAATTTGTTTGCAAGTTTTGGAAATTGCTCATCAACATTAAAGGTGTTGAATCTAGAAAAAAATAATTTGGAAGGTGAGATCAAGAGCATGGTTTGTCTTCAAACATTAAAATTAGGAGGTAATAAACTGCAAGGGCCAATACCATCATCACTTCGAAAGTGTACCTCTTTGGAGATTCTAGATTTGGGATATAATAACATGCAAGGAAAAATCCCAAATTGGATAGATGAGTTGATTGATCTTCGAATTTTAGTACTCAGATCTAATAAATTCAATGGTGAAATACCATTACAATTGGCACAGCTACAACATCTTCAAGTCTTGATTTTGTCAAATAACAATTTTTCTGGAGTAATTCCAAGTAGCTTGAGTAACTTGGAAGCAATGAAAAATCAAACAGAAAGAACAGATGTCCTTCAATACTCAAATCATTCCAGCTCAGTGTCTTATGTAGATAAAATGGAAATAGTCAACAAAGGCCAATTTTTGGAGTACAAAAAATCTCTAGCAATGGTTCGATGCCTTGATCTCTCTAATAACAACTTTTCTGGTAATATTCCTCAAGGTATTGGATCCCTCATTGGTCTAAAATTTCTCAATTTGTCCAAAAATGATCTCAATGGAAAAATTCCTACTTCTTTTGGAAAGCTTGTGAAATTGGAGTCACTTGATATTTCAAGGAACAACCTTAATGGTGACATTCCTGCAGAACTACAACTTCTCACATTTTTGAGTTATTTCAACATATCTTATAATAATTTATCTGGTAAAATACCAACTGCAGGCCAATTTTTTACATTCAATGATGATTCATTTTTATACAATGCACATCTTTGTGGACTTCAAATCAACAAAAAATGTTCCTCTTCTCTTGCTCCAAACTACACTCAAGATGAAGATGTAAGTGACAAGGAGTGCAACATAGATGTGTGGTGGGAAGTGGGAGTTGGATTGAGCTTTGGATTGGGGTTTTCAGTTGTTATTGGAGTATTATGCTTCAACAAAAAATATCGTTGCAAATGCTTCAAGATCATGGATGAAGTTATTGTAATTCTCCATCAAAATGTTCGAGAAAGAATATATTAATAAAGTTATTTTCCTTCTCCTTCCCCTTTCCTTGAAAGACTCCCTCCCCTTCTCTTCTCTAAGCGTGGATGCATATGGATTTAATTATTGTTTTATTTCATACTTATTTATAGAATGTATTATTTTTATTATCCTATTGTACAATATCTCCATTTTCTAGCATGAAATTAAATAGATATTCAAAATTAATTCAATTTTATTGATTCATTTCATCTCCTTTTTTTTTATCAAAGTTTAGTCGTGAGCATGATTCCACACAACTATCTATTCTATGACTATTTTAGAGTAACATTACTATTCACATAAAAATAGATGTTTCATTATTTATAAGTCATAGTAACAACCAAATAGTTTGATATACTATAAAAAGAAAGCAAAAATTAAAACATTGAAGTAAATTTAATTTCGACAATAATTAAAATGTCTACTTATGGATGAATTCCAATTAAATATGAAATGTAAAACATTCAATTCCTTACTTGACAAGAATTATTTTTTCTTTTTCTGTAGATATCATCCAATTATTAATTTCAAACTATTCTTGTTCTACAAGTGGTCTGTGCTTACTAGTTAAATTATAATGCTCGATATGTAAATCAGATGTATTATTATCAATGCTATCTTTAATATAAATTATTAAAGATTATATACAAAATTTATCTTCAAGATATTTCAAGGAAAAAACTTATGAATGCTAAATTTTGTCTTAAATGACTATGCCTAAGACCTAATCTCCATAACTTATCACAAATCTAAATTATAGAATAAAGATATTCAATATTCATTAGTATGAAAAAATAAAAAATGCAAAGTACAAATATATATAAGCTTATAGATAGAAGCAAAAATATCAATCACAGTTGAACTGCCCATCTGCCTCATACACAAATCAAAGTTTAGCATGTGCAATATAAGGAGAGCTAGCGGTGAGTGTTCTATATGCACATTGAATAGTGATCAATGTTTCCACTTTGTGTAAGGGATCTTATGCCCCTAGATGTGCATCTAATACAGGACTACAATCTCTTTTGACTAATTTCACTATTCTAAATCTGAAATTAAGAGCATTCCTTAATGAATTTTTAAAATTTGTGTATTCCCCTAACTAGGCAGCTTTTGTAGGAAGGGAACAACACTAAAATTAATGTTTTCTATTGAAGTATAAGTTTTATAGTCCGATTCTTTTGTTACAACTTTTGTGCATTTTTACAGCAAGACATATACAATTGAAATTATCATCTCTTTATGGACTACTCTGTTTCACAAACTGATCCATCTTTATCTTTAGATATAACCTTGGAGTAACATCTCTTTTCACCACTCATGTCTACTATTCTATTTTGGCTCTTCTTAATAAAAATTATTACTTCCTATTCTCCAATGGAGGTGTTCGTTCATATTAAAGAGTAAAGGACATATATAAAATCAAATAGGGTAAAATCTTAAATTCTATTGGTTAAGCATCATATTAAAACTCAAAAGAATTCAATGTTGAGATCTCATTTGAGTTAGGGATGTTTTAAATACTTAAGAGGAATTTTTTTTTTTCAAGGAATTCGAATTTATAGAGGTTATGAGGCATTTTAATTGGTCCTATTTTTCTTTTCAAGAGTTGTTTTTCTTTTTATCATCTAATAATTTTATTTTTCATGTTTGATTTAAGATTTTGATTTTCAAATAACTTTTAAAATGAGAACATGATGACTTGAATTATTTCAAATATTTAATTATTTTGGATGTTTAATATTTAGTTCTAGAATTTCTATAATACCTGAAAAGAATCTTAATTTCAGCTTAAACAATTTAAATTATTTAAAAAGATTATCCATGAGTTTTGTCTAGATGTTTAAATTTAGTTACTTTGAAGAAAAAAAACATATTCCAAATGAGACATCCTTATGAAACTATTTTTATGCTACCATATATTCACTATAATAGGATTTTCTTATCTTCATTCAAGAAGGACAACTAGAAATTTAGCTTACTAGAGAGAAACTTAATGATGTATTCAGACCACAGTTAGATTCTAGCAACTTATATTCAAACCATAGTTGTTACTACCCAAAGACCTAAAATCATTTGGCAGTGCCTTAGGCCATGTGTTGTGTCAAAAGCCACAGTCTACCTCTGTTTGATGTTGTCAAAACCCACAATCTAAAGACCTAAAACCTCTGGTTTGGCAATGCCTCAAACCACATTTTTCCAAACTGCTATTTGTCATGTTCTTGCAACTTGCAATCATACCACAGTTGTTGTCCAAAACCTGTAGTCTAATGAATTGAAATATGTAGTTTGGTAGTGGTTTAGACCACAAGTTGTGTGAAAATCTGCAGTCTAGCTCTTTTGAATATTTTGACTAACTTGCATCAAATTTATCATTCTTTGGAATGAACATTTGATAACCCTCATTGTATCCTTCCATATAAAAGATAAATATGTTGAATTTTTTAATCTACTACTTTAAAGTCAATATCATGTGTGATCATAAATACGATGATGAACATCTCTCTCAAAATGAATTTCTTGAAGTTAAATGAAAATGCTCTAATATTTGGAAACCAAGACATTCTTCTGCATGTCATTAGTATTAGGTGGCATTGCACATGGCAACGACACTTGTTGTGCATCTCACACTGCTCTTGTAGTGATGCTTTCTTTGCAAAAATAATTTGCTTATACATTCGGGTTTTGAGTTTTAATGGGTGGGTATTATGGAGTGTAAGGAATTCACTACAATAACAAGAAGACCGATACTAGAGGAAAAGCGACCACATGGGCACACAGGCTAAAGCAAAGTCTTGCCTTCGAAATCAACAATATCCAATCCATTTGGATGTCGTGTAGGATCTAGTCCATGCCTTGGAGAATGGATATGCAAAGAAATCATTTGGAGCACAATGTGTGGAAAATGATAAACTCCTTGCCTATCTTGTCAAATTATGCAGAATGTCAGTTATGTGCAAGTACCATAGAGGTGTTGCAAAACCAGAAAGGGAACCAACAAAAATGCAAATAGAAGCTAAAGCATCATGAGATCTTGGATATTTAGTTTAAAACAAGTGGCATATAAAGAACTTTTAGTTCCCATTCCTATAGGAAAATGAAAACATGCTACCTCGACATAGAAATGGACCTTTCCCTTCAATAGCGAGTGCAGAAGTTGTGATAAGATAGAATAGGTTAGTTATTCTAAAAATGAGCATGGAGGCATGTCTACTCATATCAAGGCAAAGGTCATGAATTATTTGGTGTTTTCATTTGAATAAATTGGTCATTATGAGTCAGAAAAAATGCCATAAACAATGTACACATGGTATCGTAGAAGATAAATAAACTTCATTCATTTCTTGTTTGAATATAAATTCCAATGAAGATACTTTGTGGTATATTGATTGTGGTTGTTCTTTGCACATGACCTCTAATGAGAATTTGTTTATTGATTTGGATGACAAACATAATAGCATAGTTGTATTGGAGGTAATCAGTCATATGGGACTAAAAGAAAAGGCAATATTCTAATCACTAGCTAATATGGTATTATAGATAGGTCAAGAAAGCCAGGTCAAGTTAGGATCCTAGAATATTGTAGTGTGGTTCAAGGGGGTATTGGAAAGCGAGTCACATTCTAATAAAAAGTGGACCAACCACCCAAAGGGCTAGTATCTCAATGGTAGAACACTCTAGAAACAAATGAGAGTTCTTAAATTTGAATCCTAAATAGAACATGAAAAGTTTAAAATAAAGATGAAACATCTATGAAGTCCAACCAAAATTTATAAATGAAAACATCTCTTAAAATTCTACAACTTTATTTTGGAAAACATTTTTCAAAAACATTCTGCCACATGTAGAGAATTCACAAAAGCATTGACTGCATTCACATCTCTTACTCTAAATGTTTTCCCTTTAATTCAAATGGGTACAAATGTCATTAAATTTAACTTTTTCTAAAAAATGGCCACCAAAAAATGTAAAATTAAAAAAAATAGTGATGAGACTCCAAGACGCAAATTTTGATTCATTTCACTAGGTAGTTGAGAATTTTAATCTTGTGGGAGCTTAGGCATTGGCCTGAGGTAGAATGACAAGTTGTTGAAAAAATATACAATAGATATGAACTTCTGTGTCACAATCATTTTAATAGGTGCTACTATAGCTTTTGTTGCCTTGTGCCTCATCTAATATACCATTACAAACCACTATAGCTCATGTAGTGTCCCTCCTTGACTTGATTTGACTTGACTTTTATTTCATGCATGATAGACATATCTAGACTCTTTATGATGTTTTGGATTATGATCATACATGTGTTTCAGAACTCATTATGATGCTATACATTATTTGGATATATGTTATTCTAATGATTTATGTGGATGATGACGCTATCATTATTGATCATGTGTTTTGATGGATATATGTGCTTGATTGATTCTATACACATTACTATGTTGGTGGATTATTTATGATTTATATTGATCATGGATTTGATGCTATTACGATTACACTAACCCTATTTCATGCTTATGTATGATGAGTTGTTATTGCGATGTGTTTGATTATTGTATGATTGTCTTCGTGAGAGGGACGATGTCACATCACTCATTGTGAGTGGGATGTGTCATTGTGATTCCCTATCACTTGCCTGTTATGAGATATGCATATGTTGTATCGTTGCTTGTGGTTGCAGGATTTGTAGGTATCGTACACCGACTCCACCTGGCTTTACAAGTTTGAGCGCGTCTTTAAATCCTAATGACATGTGGTCCAGAGATGACATGAGTTCCCTACACATACTCTAGATCTAGTTGTTCACCTTGAATCGCCAGCATCTTGGCGTAATTTGTCATGTTTGTTAGTGAGTTGTGGCTTTGTGAGTATGCTAGCTTATTATTAATTTATTTGATGTATTTATGAGTGATTTTGTAGATATTAATGTTTAATTTAATTGATTTGATTATTGGCTTTTGAGTATTTAATTATTAGATAATTACTGTTTATTTATGTTTTTTAACGCCTGTTTAATATTTATTGTTTAATCCTTATTGGAGGTTGACCATTTATTTGATATTCATTTATTTATTTGATTATGTTTATTTATTGCTTATAGTTTAATTTATTTATTTAATTTTTAATATTTTATTGATTATTTAACTATTTTATGAGCTTTGAGTTATTTGTTTATTATTCCCCATTTTGATTATTTATTTATGGCTTATGAATTTTTTACATAGTTTGACCTTTATTTATATTGGAGTGTATAAATACCTTGGGGAAAAAGAATAATACTCCCCACTTGATTTTGTATAAACATGTTTTATATTTATTTTACCTATCCTTTACTCTCATTCGATGAATTTGAAATGGGAGAATAAAATTATGCTATATGGTGGGTTGGTAAAATCTATTCCAAAAAGGAATACTTTGATCGGTTCTCATGAAGGCTAGGGTTTTAGAGTTTTGAATGGCTTTTTATTTGGTTTTTCAAGCTTATTATCGAGTTGAATTCTCTAAGAAGTTTCTGCAATTTTCATTCTTGCTTTTGGCTTTGGATTGTTGGAGTTTTTTCGTTGGTTTTGGTTTGGATTCGGAGCTCTACTTCAACTACCTTCCATCACACGGGTTGCGAGTTGGAGTTCTTTTACTTTTGTATTTTTAGTTTTGATGGATCTGTGTATGCTCCATCTCTGCAAATGATTTTTGGGAGCTCGGGTAGCATTATATTTTATTCTATAAGGTTTATTATAGTTTATTAGAAAATATATTTGGGAATGGAATTTGTATTATGTTTTTCCATATAGTTTGTTGTTAAATTATTTGGGACTATCTAAGCATTGTCATTCACGACACTGGGCAAGCATTGTGTTGAGAGAACTCTTTCTCTCTGGGTTTTCTCTATACAAATGGCCTTTCTTTGTTGTGTAAATGTGGATTTTCTATTGTAGTTTTGTTGATTTGAGTGTTCTGATAAGTTTCCTGAGTGTTTCTGGGTTGTATTGTTGTAAGCCATACTTTGCAATATCTTTGTCTACAGTTTGCTATTATTTATTTTGTTTATACCTATTTATTCCAATGTTCTGGGTGACTCTATTCATGTATTTTTTGAAGACTTTTGTTTGTACTTAGATTTTATTTTTCCCATCATAAGTTTTCTGTATTTTTCCATTTTTTTGGAATAAAGCACCAAAAGTGTATGTGTTATTTTTTGTTGTAAATGCGCTATTATGTATTGCGTATACGCTTCCAGAATTGGTAAATGCATTGTTTATTATCAAAGGCCTTGTTTAACTGTGAAAATGTGCTTCAGAGTTCTATGAATGCGCATTAGGGTTTTGTGTATGCATTGTTGAGTCTGGTAAATGCGCTGCCAAATTAGGTATATGCGTTGTACTATCTGGATTTTGCAAATTGATCTATTTTGCTCATTCTGTCTTGATTTTTTGATCTGATTTTTGTACTAGAGGCTTGACTTCGGTCTGTTGATAATTTCCAGAGTGTTCTTTGATTTGATTTGACGTATTCATATGGTTTCATACTTATTTATCTTCCTATTTTGTTGTGGATGTATTGGTGTTCTCTTCCATGTTGTTGAGCCATGTTTGAGTGATGAAGTTTTGTTGTTTTGAATCCAACAATTGAGTAGGCCTTGTTGTAACTTTCATTTTGTATTGTGGTAGATTTTGATGATCTTTTGTGGTCCTTGATATATTGATTTGCTAAGAGTCTCTTTATTGATTTACTCGACATTATGGAAATTGGATGATCATGCATGAGTTATGGATACATGGTGTTATACATATGGATTCAGATTTTTATGTTGAATATGAGCCTCTTGTTGAGATTTTATTTGGGTCAATGTTAGGGGGAGTGAGCTTCCTTGTGATGACCAGGGTCATGAGAGATGGGCTTGCATTAGGTTCCTTGTAAGGATGCATGAAGTCTGGACCACCAGGGCACATTGGGAGTTTACCATGATGTGAAGAAGTGATAAGATAATAATAATTTAATGGGTTGGGTAAATAATTAACTAATCAAGATAATGAATAGTTGTGAACCCCATGACTTGATCCTAGGGAGGATGTTTTAGGATAAGCTTGGGAAGGCCATTGCGATGGCAAGTCAATCTCCCTTGATCTCTCATAGGTTGAGATGTCTCCACATGTCCATTAGGCTTATGCCTTGTGTTATAGTATTTGTTGTGTTAGAACATGGCATGTGATGACACTCCACTCCTACATGTGTCTCCTTGTTGAATTGTAATTATGCCTTCTGGATTTGTATTTATGACTTGATTATTTGTAAGCCTCTGGGAGTTTCTTCTTGTGATTGTTTGTGGTTGGTCAGGTATCTTGAGAGTCCTTATATTGTTTAGTCTTCTTTGATTGTTATGTTCTAGCTTAGGTCTAGAGTGTGTGTTTTGACCTTGTGTCATCTCCTAGTATGGGGGGTGGTTCCTTTGGTTCCACATGGTCAAGTGGTTGGTTCTTTTTCAACCATTGGGATATTCTTATGGATTCTTCATGCGTGGATTAATATGTAAAGATATAGATCGATCATGTATTAGGAAAGAGATATGCACATGATGTAATATTCATATGAATGTAATTGTAATTGTGTGGTAGTTCGTAACTTAGGATTATGACATGATTTGTAATAATGAGACTATGAGATGTATGGTGATAATCTTGTGTAATGTAAGAAAATGATTTTCATGTACTTAGATGTTTGTAATAAAATGGATTAATGTGATGAATTATTGTATTGTTTAAATTTCATGGTTATCACTTAGGAAGTAGATTCATATGTGAGAAAGATTTATGCAAATGGAATGAATATAGTGTAGGAGTTGTGGTTGAATAATAATATCATATTCGTTGATAATGTCATTCATGTAATTGCACTGAAAGTTAGGAAAGCATTAGGAATCTTGCATTATGTACTTGGAATTAATGCTAAGAGAAATGTTCATGTAGATAGAAAATGGATAAGGAACTAAGCATATTTGGATTAGGTTATAAAATGAATTCAAGAAAAAAGGGATTAGTCTTGCATGGAAAGAGTAGGCATCTAGGATGTTAGAGTTGAGTGCATCTCATAAAGGTTAAATAGTCAAGTAGTTGCATAAAATAATGACTGGTATTAAATAAGTTGCATTTGCATATGGTAAAGGATTAAGTAATGATTTGTGTGGTAATTAAAGGAGTAGAATGCAATTACTTGTGGTAGTAGGTTAATTAATGACGTTAAGATGCCCTAGAGAGATAGTTGTAATGATTGTGATGTTATTCCACTTATGTAATTGGTTAATGTACTTATATGAGTGGTTTATATTATTTATGCTTAAATGATAATGAATGTTAATTAATTGTATAGATGATATGATGTGTAGCATTAGATGTTTTTTTCTAAAAGTAAATTATTAACTCTTTTTAGTATGTTAGATGCTTAGTTTCTCTAGGGTATTTTGGTGGGCATTACATCTGGTATCAGAGCCCATGTTCATACATTGGGTACTCTAGTTTCATTTGAGCCCATTGTACATGTAGCATTTTGCATGGGGTAGCCCAATGATTATATCCCTGCAATTTATTTTCTTGTTGTAGTAGCCCTAGATGGTTAGCTTATAGTTTTCTTTTGTGTGTTTCTAAAACAAGATTCCTGTTAGGGGTAGATATCATCATCTTGCTAATTGCATGGGTACTCATAGGAATCCTCATCTTGAGGTGTTTGAAGAGTCACACAATGAGGAGCAATAGCAAGATTATCTTAGAGGTAATGCGATTCTGCAATTGGTGAACGTGCTTCAGGAGATTCTTGGGCACCTAGGACTAAGACAAGAGGGGTCTCATACTTTGGAGCATCAAGAAAGAGAGCATTCACATTCTCTAATTTTGATGGCTTAGGTAGTGGTATGGAGGAAGAGACTTAACTTTTGGACTTAGGTAGGTGTTTTGCTATGCACCTGTGTAGCAGTAACACCAAGGTGAGATGTGTGATTACACACCTTCATGATTTTACGATGACATTGTGGCATACGAAGGAGTAGAAGCTGCATTTAGACATAGCGATAGTATGTTGGGAGTTGTTCTTAGAGAAGTTTTATGCTAGTTTTCTTTCAGAGCATTGGAGGCAGAGGAAGGTCAATGAGTACCACGATTTGAGGCAGCAAAGGATGACTGTGGATAAGTTTAAGTGCAAGTGATTGTATTAGTGGAGAGGTTTGGATGCACAAACCTAAGACCTTGGAGGCAGTTGTGGAGAAGGCGAGGTTAGTGAAGGATAATCTTGCCTTAGTTTTAGGCAGTGTGACAAGTGGACAGATAATTAGTGCACTAGTTACAGGATCTGTTGTGAGAGGTTCTCAGTCACAGACTTCAGGTTTTGCTAGGAGCCATCCTTCTTCTTTCCACAATAATCAACAGTTTAAGAAGAGGCATTCTCTGGGTCAGAACTTTGTGCAAGGTGCTAGATTTCAGGTTGATAGGAGTCACAATTGTTAGTGTGATAAGAGACCTACTCCTTTTTAGCCATCACAGAGTTCTCACCTAGCTTCTAGTAGACACATTATTCAATAGTTGAGTGCTACTCCAGTGAGTAGAGGATTCATTAGGAGAGATTTCTTTTCATGTGGACAGCCAAGACACATTTTTGTTCATTGTCCTTAGCATACTTCACAGATGTCAGGGCAACTTAGAATCCATCTACTTCTAAGCCTATAGTTGGTGATGTAGGCAGGTCACATCATGTATTTACAGCAATTGATAATCATCACACTGAGCATTAAGCCACCATTATGGAGACATCAGGTGTGATAGGTGGTATCTCTTGTTCAATGTTTTTTGATTCGGGAGAATCAGATTCTTTTATCTCTTTTTCTAGTAGAGTGATGTGGGCTTTTTATGGAAAAGTAGGATGATAGGTGGTAGGTAGAGTTAGCTACAGGGTCCAAGGTGGCAGTAGATTCCCTTGTGCTCGGTTGTCCTTTAGTTTTGGGAAATTTTCATACTTCTGTGGATCTTCCTATCATGTCCTTGGGATCTTATGATGTGGTTGTTGGTATGGATTGGCTTGGGTCTCACTAATCGTAGATAGATTGCAGAGGTAAGAGAGTGCAGTATGTGGATGACAATAGGAAGAGTGTGGAGATTGTAGGTATTCAAAGACCTATCTCTCTTTGCATGATTTCAACTATGCAGATGAAGCGGTGTGCACGTAAGGGTTGCTAGTTATTTGCGGTAAGAGTGAAGGATGTGGAGGAGGGAGTTAGCTCAGAGGATCTATTACAGCAGCATCCCATCCTTCAAGAGTTTCTAGATGTTTTTCCTAGTGAGATTCCAGGTATGCCCCCTCAGCGAAATATTGATTTTGGGATTGATTTGATGCCATGAGATGAGCCTATCTTTAAGACTCCTTATCAGATGACCACATAGGAGTTGAATGAGTTGAGGGTTTATTTGGAGGAGTTGTTGGCAAAGGGGTTTATTCGTCCTAGTGTGTCCCCTTGAGGTGCACTAGTGTTGTTTGTGAAGAAGAAGGATGAGTCTCTTCGCTAATGCATTTATTACAAACAGTGAAATAAGGTGATGGTGAAGAACCGATATCCCTTGACTCGAATAGATGACCTATTTGATCAGATTAAGGATGCAAAGGTCTTTTCCAATATTGACCTTAAGTCTCGATAACATTAGTTGAGGATTCATGAGGCAAACATTCATCGCACAACTTTCCGTACTAGATATGGACACTATGAGTTCACAGTGGTACCATTTGGTCTCATGAATGCACCATCGATTTTTATGAGCTTGATGAATGGTATATTTAGGTTGCACTTGGATATATTTATATTGGTATTCCTGGATGATATTTTGATTTATTCAAGATTAATTGAGGAGCATGAGGTTCATGTGAGATAGGTTTTGTAGTGCCTTAGAAAGAATTAGCTATACGCCAATTTGGCGAAGTGTGAGTTCTTCCAGATGGAGGTGAGATATCTTGGCCATGTGATTTTAGGAGAGGGTATCATAGTTGATCCCTCGAATATTAAGGTGATTGTTGATTGGCTAGCACCAACTAATATGGGTGAGGTGTGCAGTTTCATGGGTCTTGCAAGATATTATCGTAGATATGTTCAGGATTTCTCAAAGATAGCCCATCCTATCACTTCTCTTCAGAGGAAAGGGAAGAAGTTTGTTTGGATAGAGAAATGTGAGACAACATTTCAGATCCTTAAGGAGCGTTTCACTAGTGCACCTATTCTAGCAAGATCAGATCCTTTGGGGGATTTTGTGGTGTGTACAAATGCTTCTTCGGAGGGTCTAGGAGAAGTGTTGATGCAGGATGGTCATGTGATTGCATATGAGTCATGAAAACTTAAAGATCATGAGTAGAATTACCCCACCCATGATCTAGAGTTAGCGGCAATGGTTCATGCTTTGGTTAGATGGAGGCATTTCCTTCTTGGTCATTGATTCAAGATGTATAGTGATCATCATAATTTGTATTATATCTTCACGCAACCAAATTTGAATGCTAGGAAGAGGCATTAGATGGATTTTCTGTGTAAGTGTGGTTTTGAGGTGAGATATATCCAGGGTAAGGAGAATGTGGTAGCAGATGCATTGAGCCATAGGAGGCATGAGATCTCAACAGTGACACTTAGTGTGGTTTGAGGAGCTGTATTCTTAGTGCCCTTTGTTCTGATGTGTGGTACTAGGAGATTATTGCAGAGGTTGTCGTAGGTAGAGCTCTTGATGGAATATATGCAGGTTATTCAGTTGAGTGGGATGGTCTTCTTAGGCATTTGGGACGTATTTATGTTCCACCATCATATGGTCTCCAAGATTTGATCTTGTCAGAGGCACATCATGCACCTTACTTAGCACATCTTGGTGTCAAGAAGATGCACATAGATTTGAGAGATATATCATTGGGCCGGTATGAGGAGAGATATTGCAGATTTTGTGACATGTTGCCTAGAGTGTCAGCAAGTGAAGGTAGAGCATCATCATCCAGCAAGATTATTGTAGTCAAACTTGGTTCTAGGATGGAAATGGGACATTATATCTATTGATTTTATAGTTGGTTTTCCCATGTCTTCACGTCATCATGATGTTATTATGGTCACCGTTGATAGGTAGACCAAGGTGGTGCTCTTTTCTCTGATCGAGTCATCATATACAATATCAAAAGTAGCTCAGATTTTCATGGAGAGAGTAGTGAGATTGCATGGTATTCCTCGACAAATCATTTCAAATCATCATCCAATATTCACATCAACCTTTTGGACTGCACTTCAGCATGATTTAGGGACATAGTTGAACTTTAGTTCAGCTTATCATCCCGTGATAGATGGTTAGACAAAGAGGGTTAATAAAGATTTGGAGGACATGTTGAGGATGTGTGTTATGGATTAGTAGTCACATTGGGAGGATTACCTCTATTTGGTGGAGTTTGCATACAACAATGTTTATCACAGTTCTATCGGTATGTCTCCTTAACAGGATTTATATCTTAGACCATGTCGTACACCCTTGAGTTGGGACCGTTTGGAGGACAGAGTGCATATTGGTTCAGAGATGTTGCAGGATATGGAGAAGCAAGTGACTCACATTAGAGGGCATTCGGTAGTAGCACAAGATAGACAGACGAAATATACAGATGCTCATTGTGTGGACAAATAGTTTTCAGTTGGTGAAAAGGTAGTTTTGAGAGATCTCACATGAAAGAGTCTGATCTATCATGGGAAAGGCTCTAAGTTGCCACCTTGATTTGTTGAACCTTTCAAGATTTTTGAGAGGATTGGTCCTGTGGCTTATCAGCTTGGCTTGTTGCCTAGCTTGTCCCACATCCATGATGTCTTTCATGTTTTTTTTTGAGGTTGTATCATCCTGATATATCAAATGTTTTGAATTGGAATGCATTGTAAGCCGACGACAGGAAACTTTCTTTGGAGCCCATGCACATTATTTAGCAATGAGAGATGTTCCTCAGAGGTAGAAGCATAGAGCAGGTAAGGGTCCAATGGGAACCGATTGATGATTCCTTAGCTACATGGGAGGATGCAACACAAATGAGAGAGTTATACCCCTATTTGTTCTAAGCCTTCTAGGAGTAAGCCTCCACAAAATGGGTATGATGTTTTGGATTATGATTATACATGTGTTTCAGTACTCATTATGATGCTAGACATTATTTGGACATATGTTATTCTAATGATTTATATGGATCATGATACTATCATTATTGATCATGTGATTTGATGGATATATGTGCTTGATGGATTTTTTATACATCACTATATTGAAGGATTATTGATGATTTATATTGATCATGGATTTGATGCTATTATGATTACACTAGCCCTATTTCATGCTTACATATGATGAGTTGTTTTTGCGATGTGTTTGATTAGTGTATGATTATCTTCGTGAGAGGGACGATGTCACATCACTGATTGTGAGTGGGATGTGTCGTTGTGATTCCCTATCACTTGTCTGTTATGAGATATGCATATGTCGTATCGTTTCTTGTGGTTGCAGGATTTGCAGGTACTAGACACCAACTCCACCTGGCTTCACAAGTCTAAGCGCGTCTTTAAATCCGAATGGCATGTGGTCCAAAGATGACATGAGTTCCCTACACATACTCTAGGTCTAGTTGTTCACCTTGAATCATCAGCGTCTTGGCGTAATTTGCCATGTTTGTTAGTGAGTTGTGGCTTTGTGAGTATGCTAGCTTATTATTAAATTATTTTATGTATTTATGAGTGATTTTGTAGATATTAATGTTTAATTTAATTGATAGGATTATTGGCTTTTGAGTATTTAATTATTTGATAATTATTGTTTATTTATGTTGTTTAAGGTCTATTTAATATTTATTGTTTAACCCTTATTGGAGGCTGACCATTTATTTGATATTCATTTATTTATTTGATTATGTTTATTTATTGCTTATAGTTAAATTTGTTTATTTAATGTTTAATATTTTATTTGATTATTTAATTATTTTATGAGCTTTGAGTTATTTGTTTATTATTTCCCATTTGCATGATTTATTTACATAGTTTGACCTTTATTTATATTGGGGTGTATAAATACCTTGGGGAAAAACAATAATATTCCCCACTTGATTTTGTATAAACATGTTTTATATTTATTTTACCTACCCTGTACTCTCATTGGATGAATTTGAAATGGGAGAATAAAATTATACTATATGGTGAGTTGGTAAAATATATTCCAAAAAAGAATATTTTGATTGATTCTCGTGAAGGCTAGGGTTTTAGAGTTTTGAATGGCTTTTTATTTGGTTTTTTGAGCTTGCTCTCGAGTTGAATTCTTTAAGAAGTTTCTACAATTTTCATTCTTGCTTTTGCCTTTGGATTGTTGGAGTTTTTTTGCTGGTTTTGGTTTTGGATTCAGAGCTCTACTTCAACTATCTTCCATCACATGGGTTGCAAGTAGGAGTTCTTTTACTTTTGTATTTTTAGTTTTGATGGATCTATGTCTGCTCCATGTCTGTAAATGATTTTTGGGAGCTGGGGTAGCATTATATTTTATTCTATAAGATTTATTATAATTTATTAGAAAATATATTTATGAATGGAATTTGTATTTTGTTTTTCCATATAGTTTGCTGTTAAATTATTTGGGACTATCTGAGCATTGTCGTTCACGGCACTAGGCAAGCATTGTGTTGAGATAACTCTTTCTCTTTGGCTTTTGTCTACACAAGTGGCCTTTCATTGTTACTTTGTGATTCCTTGTTGTGTAAATGTGGATTTTCTATTGTAGTTTTGTTGATTTGAGTGTTCTGATAAGTTTCCTGAGTGTTTCTGGGTTGTATTGTTGTAAGCCATACTTTGCGATATCTTTGTCTATAGTTTGCTATTATTTATTTTGTTTATACCTATTTGTTCCAATGTTTTGGGCAACTCTATTCATGTATTTTTTTAAGTCTTTTGTTTGTACTTAGATATTATTTTTCCTATCTTAAGTTTTCTGTATTTTTCCATTTTTTTGGAATAAAGCACCAGAAGTATATATGTGTTAATGTAAATGCATTATTTTGTGTTGCGTATATGCTTCCAAAATTGGTAAATGTGTCGTTTATTACCAAATGCATTATTTAACTATGAAAATATGCTTCAGAGTTCTATGAATGTGCTTTAGGGTTTTGTCTATGCATTCTTGAGTTTAGTAAATGTGCTGCCAGATTAGGTATATGCGATGTACTATCTGGATTTTGTAGATTGATCTATTTTTCTCATTCTATCTTGATTTTTCAATCTGATTTTTAGACTAGACGCTTGACTTTGGTTTATAGATAATTTCAAGACTGTTCTTTGATTTGATGTGACGTATTCATATGGTTTCATTCTTATTTATCTTCTTATGTTGTTGTGGATGTATTGGTGTTCTCTTCCATGTTGTTGAGCCATGTTTGAGTGATGAAGTTTTGTTGTTTTGAATCCAAAAATTGAGTAGGCCTTGTTGTAACTTTCATTTTGTATTGTGGTAGATTTTGATGATCTTTTGTGGTCCTTGATATATTGATTTGCTAAGAGTCTCTTTATTGATTTACTCGACATTATGGCAATTGGATGATCATGCATGAGTTATGGCTACATCGTGTTATACATATGGATTTAGATTTTTATGTTGAATATGAGCCTCTTGTTGAGATTTTATTTGGGTCAATGTTAGGGGGAACGGACTTCCTTGTGATGATCGGAGTCACGAGAGATGGGCTTGCATGAGGTTCCTTGTAAGGATGCATGAATTCTAGACCACCAGGGCACATTGGGAGTTTACCATGATGTGAACAACTGATAACATAATAATAATCTAATGGGTTGGGTAAATAATTAACTAATCAAGATAATGAATAGTTGTGAACCTCGTGACTTGATCCTAGGGAGGATGTTTTAAGATAAGCTGGGGAAGGCCATTGCGATGGAAAGTCAATCTCCCTTGATTTCTCATAGGTTAAGATGGATCCACATGTCCATCAGGCTTATGCCTTGTGCTATAGTATTTGTTGTGTTAGAACATAGCATGTGATTTCACTCCACTCCTACATGTGTCCCCTTGTTTATTTTTAATTATTCCTTCTGGATTTGTAATGTATGACTTGATGATTTGTAAGCCTCTGGGAGTTTCTTCTTGTGATTGTTTGTGGTTGGTCCTATCTTGAGAGTCCTTGTATTGTTTAGTCTTCTTTGGTTGTTAGGTGCTAGCTTAGGTCTAGAGTGTGTGTTTGGACCTTGTGTCATCTCCTAGCATGGGGGGTGGTTCCTTTGGTTCCACATGGTCAAGTGGTTGGTTCTTTTTCAACCATTGGGATATTCTTATGGATTCTTCATGCGTGAATATGGATTCTTCTATTTGTTGTAGCTTATGGATGTTCTTGTAGTAGATTTATGTAATGGATATCTTGGATTCATGTAATGTATTAATATGTAAAGATGTAGATCGATCATGTATTAGGAAAGAGATATGCACATGATGTAATATTCAAATGAATGTAATTGTAATTGTGTTGTAGTTGGTAAGTTAGGATTATGACATGATTTGTAATAATGAGACTATAAGATGTATGGTGATAATCTTGTGTAATGAAAGAAAATAATTTTATGTTCTTAGATGTTTGTAATAGAATGGATTCATGTGATGAGTTATTGTATTGTTTAAATTCCATGGTTATCACTTAGGAAGTAGATTCATATGTTAGAAATATTTAAGCAAATGGACTAAATATAGTGTAGGAGTTTTGGTTGAATAATAATATCATGTTAGTTGATAATGTCATTCATGTAATTGCACTGAAAGTTAGGAAAGCATTATATACTTGGGATTAATGCTAAGAGAAATTCTCATGTAGATAGAAAATGGATAAGGTATTAAGAATATTTGGATTTGGTTATAAAATGAATTTAAGAAAAAGGGATTATTCTTGCATGGAAAGAATAGGCATAGAATGTTAGAGTTGAGTGCATCTCATAAAGGTTAAATAATCAAGTAGTTCCATATAATAATGAATGGAATTAAATAAGTCGCATTTGCATATGGTAAAGGATTAAGTAATGATTAGTGTGGTAATTAAAGGAGTATAATGTTATTACTTGTGGTAGTAGGTTAAGTAATGACGTTAAGATGCCTTAGAGAGATAGTTTTAATGATTGTGATGTTATTTTGCTTGCGTAATTGGTTAATGTACTTATATGAATTATTTATATTCTTTATGCTTAAATGATAATGTGTGAGGCCCTACCCCGATTCAGTTTGACATTTTCAGTTATTTGCATATTGAGACTATTATGGATGCTTTATTTTATGCATTATGGACTTAGAACACATATGATACCATGATTTGGACCGCACTGACATTTGTTGATGTTTTATTTCATGCATGATGATTATGGAACCTTAGATATGTTACTAGAATAGAATTACATTACGATGATAAATGTCATTTGCAGGATTTTATTGTGATGAAAGAAAAATGATGCATATTTATGAATGGTTCTTTTTTGGGAAATTATGTTGTTTGCTTATGTGAAATTGAATGTGAAAACAAATGAGGAATTGAATTATTGTTGTCTAATGTATGAGTGTTTGATTTGCAATAGAATCCATGTATTTGATTATGAATAATTGTGATTATTTGGAGTTACTAATGTGTTAATTGAGATGCGCAGGAAATTATCCATGTGACCATGGAATTTATGGAGAATCAAGCCTAGACCAATGTGCGTTTGTTAAGCCGGGAGTTGTCTATTTGGAGAGACAACACCCCTCCCCTTGTAATGTATTTTATTTGTGATGTGTATAATGCTTGAATGTAAAATTTAATTTATATGTAATTGTGTAATCCTTCAAGAGACCAATTTTCCATGTGTGATTTTTATATTTTATTTTTGTTGTGTCACTTGACACATGTGCTGATTAAGTGTCATTGAGTTGACTTGTCTCTTGGAGGGAGTTTTGTTTCTACCAAAGCCATTCAAAAACATGAGTGTGGTCCCAAATTTGTCTTGGGTAGGGAGTCATGGGAGTGGTCAACTCATGCTTGACCCGTAGGTAAACTTCAGTGGGGTTTCCAAAGGGTTTAATGGACTCCTAGGGTAAGTTTTTAGGCTTTTCCAAAGGTCCTAAGGGTATACCTATGGGTTAGGGGTGTTTTGCAACATGTGGCTTCTCCCATGTGACTATGAAGTCACTTCAAAAAGTGGTGTTTTCAAGATGCACGAAAATTGAACTTAGAAAGTTCTTCCTAGGATAGTGAACCTTCCCCTTAGGAGTCAAACTCTCTTCCCCATCCTCTTCCACCTTTTTCCTTTCCAATTTTAGTAAAGTGCAAGAGTTTGGGAAGGGCAACCAATGGGAACTCACACCTCACCCAAGGAGTTGGGAAGTGTGTGAGAGGCCTTCTTAGGCAAGATTTTTCAAACTTAGTGAGTAATCACCCACTCTCCTTTCTTGGAGATTTTGCTTGTTTGGAAAAAGTTAGTAGGAGTTGACATTTTTAGTGGAATTTTGGGAGAAAAGATAGTGGAAATTGGGCAGCTCATCCCCAACTAAAGTTAGCATACCTTTTGGCAGAATAAGGTTGGTTACTCCCTTCTTCTCTTATTTTGTGGTAAATGTTAATTTGTGTTGTTTTGTGAAAGCAAAGAGTTGTATGTGAGAATGTGCATTATGAAGTTTTTTTTTATTGTTGAGGTTAAAAATGTGTAGTTTCTCTTCTTTGTAAATTGTTTGTGTTCTTAATGTTTTGGGAGTGTCCAAGATCTCCTATCCTTGGGAGGGTAGGAAGATCTTGGGGTGGAAGGAGTTTGACAGCCATGGGTGAGAGGCTCTCCTTATGGAGAGTGTTCTCAAGGGAGTCCTTGGTGACCCTTGATGCATAGCCTTGTGTATGCATTTGGGGGTCATAAGGGGAGCATATATGGCCTTGAGCCCTTTGGGGGGGGGGCATAAGGAATGAGGGAGTATTTTTGGTTGCATTTGTGTTGCCATGAGGTGGCTTATGTTGTAATGTTTTGGCATGCATTCTCCCCATTGGTACATGGTCCACTTCCACCCATGGAAGAGTCACCATGAAAGTGGTGAATGTGAAGCTTGGGAAGGGGAAATTTGATTGTAAATGTGTTCCTATGTTTTTTAGTGGTTTTGTGTGTGTGTAACCCGTCTAGTGCTTGGTTCTCCAAGCTCGGGGGTGGCTTCTAGTAAGCCTAGGCTGGGAGGTGAGCTTCCCATGGTCAAATGTGTTTTATCGCAGGTTGCATGAGGAAGGGGAAAAGAAGAATCAAAGGGTTATGTTGCTGTTTTTGTGTTGCAGAAAAAGAAATGTTTTAAAAAAAAAAGGGGGTTGTATTATTTCCAAGTTATTATGTTTTAAAAAAAAAGGCATTGTTGGGATTTCATCCCATTTGTATTAATATTTATTTTGTACCCTTATCAACTTTGTATTTATATTTGTCAATGAATAAACCTGCTTTTCCCTACTTGGTAGTTTTGCAAAAAAAAAAAAGATTAAAATGTTAGTTTGCATCTTGATTTTTAATGTTTTGCAAAAAAAGTATGTATTTTTGAGAAACCTGAATATTATTATTAGCTGTAAATCCATGTTCCTCTTTAGTTGAACTTGCTGCTGTAAATTTATTTAAAATCAGTCTTTGTATTTTTCTGTTTATTGCAGAAATGAAACAAATTGTTATAATAGTCTATTCCTTGCAAAGAAAAGAAAGGAAGAATATTTAGCTTCTAGTTATTAATTTAGGGACAAGAAAATAATGAATGAAGGAAAACTCCTTAAATGTATTATGTTGTTATTCATAAAAATAACACACTCATAAAAGAGTTTATGTGAGCTATAGTTAGATCTGAAAATAAGATATAATTATAAAAAGAGCAAAAGGGAAATATATTTAGGCATGTTCATCAAAACATATTTATCTCATTAACTAATAATCTGTTATGCTGTTATTAAGCAAAACAAAATATATATTTATTTCTGTTCCAAATAAAAGAAACAAAACAGGTCAGAATTGATTTATTAATCAGGTTATTCAAAAACTTATATATATATATATATATATATATATATATATATAAATGAAAAAAAAAACTGCCTATTTTTATACAGTAAACATTGAGCATGTTAGTTCACCAAATCATATATATATATATATATCCTTAATATATATATATACATATATATATATATATATAAATATATATATATAAAACCCTGTATAAGAAACCGCCTGTTTTTTTTTACAGAAGATATTATGCATGTTATTTTACTAGAACAGATATATATATATATATATATATATATATGTTATTTCTTTTAAAGCACAAAAAGAAAATGTTAAAAACACATCACACATTTCGGGGTTTTTAAACCCGTTCTTAACATCATCGCAAGGGAATGTACACAGAAAAAAAAAACGAACTAAACGCTAACTCAGGGGGCGTCGCGGTGCTAGGCGGCGGCGGCGGCCGCAGTCTGCGGCACCCGCAGACCGCGGGCGGCGACGCCGCAGCCTGCGGGGGCCGCAGCCTGCGGCGGCGCCGTCCGCAGCCGGCGGTGCCGCTGCCGGCCTTCCCCCGTTTCCCCCCTCCTTGCCTTGACCGCGCTGCGGATAGATGTAAACCCTTCTCCACGCTGTGTGCGAGCCTTTCACCGCCGCGTGAAACGTTGCCCCGCTCGGCCTCCCTTCGCCGTCCAACCTGCACACGACACAAACAACAAAAAAAGAAAGAAGTATGGGCGTTATTTGGTTCGCCCTAACCCTAATCTTTGGGTTAGGGCAACACCCTCACCTTTTGTTTTTTAAAAAAAAAAGAAACATGCGAATATTTGGATTATAAGATTAAAAAAAAAAAGAAATTCTCTTACATGGGGTTCATAACTAATATATAAATGGATATATAAAACTTATGTATATATATGTGAATATATATATATATATATATATATATATATATATATATATATATATATATATATATATATATATATATAAGTAGTCTAAAGTGATAGTTAATAGGGATTGAAATTAGTTAGTTAAACTAAGCCTTACAATTTTGACCAATGTAGGAGAAATTTTATAAAAAGGATTTTTATATCTAGGTGGAATAGATAAAAAAAAAATTTAGTAATAATAAAGGGGTGAGACCACTAAGATTTTGGTAGGGCCAAAGAGGGCCAATTTAAGTATATGATTATTGCGTAGTTTTAAATTATGGGGAACTAAATTAACTAAAGTATTTTATTTCAAGAGGTTTGTATTTTAGTAAAGTATTTAGATGACGAGGTTATCTAAACTTAAAATTTCTAGCGGATGGGAAGATAAGCTATATTTTAAAACACCTAAATTTTGAAATTAGTCGTCACACTTGGACTTTTAATGATTTATTAATGATGCTTAGTGGGTTCCCTTTTTGGAAAAATATTTGCTTGTTGATAACTTAGTAAACCATGTTTTCCCAAATGAGTTTAGTTACTTAAATAACACGAATATGGTTAAGACCTAATCTAGAATGCATTATTTAATTAAGTTAATCGCACTAAGTTGCTTTATTTAAATTTAGTTAGTCGATAATTAGTTAAGTATTCAAAAAAAAATTTATTCCGTTCGTGCCCAAAAGTTGGGCATGACATTTTGGTATCAGAGCAAGGTTGCCAACACTAGGGAACCTTACTCCATTACGTTTCGCTACAATTATTTAATTAATTAAATTGTATTTAATTTTATTTTTTTTAATCTAGCTAAATATTTTCTCCTAAAAATAGTTATTTATGTCATTTTATTTTATTCTCTTAAAAGGGATGCCTCCAGCTACGCGACAAGCTCGCAAACGAGGTAGAGGCCCTAGGCGTGCACGCATGGCACGCGAAGAGGTCATTAGGGAGGAATCGGTTCAGGGAGTGGACCCAGCAGCTCCTCCCGAGCAACCAGTTGACCCAAACCGAGACATCTTGGTAGCCCTTCAAAACCTGATTGGACTAGTACAGGATAGGCTTCCAGCAGTAGATCATAATGTTGAAAACCAGAACTCAGGAAGTCATAGGACAGTGGAACGGGAACGGAGTAGGAGTCCACCTCCTAATCCCGCAGAGAGTCAGGCTGTGCATGAGCCCGAACCCATTCACCTACCAGCACCACCTCCAGCCGTAGCACCAGTGTATATTGAGAGGGCACGTAGAGATCCAGGGGATCTAATCAGAGAGGTTATGCGACTTCAGCCACCATCATTTGGAGGATCTACCGATGGGGTAGAGGCAGAAGCATGGCTTTTAAGCCTAGATAGGTGCTTTGCATTGCGCTCTTATGAGAGCAATCTAAAAGCACGTGCAGCGGTTCACCTATTGCGAGGAACAGCCTCCACATGGTGGAGACAGGAAGAATATAAGTGTGGGTTAGAGATAGAGACCCTCACTTGGGAGATTTTCACAGAGAGATTCAGGGAGAGGTATTTGTCAGAGCATTTCAGACAGCGTAGGGTGGATGAGTTTCATGACCTCCAGCAGAAGGGTATGTCAGTGACACAGTACGAGAACAAGTTCTTTGAACTATTACCTTATGTAGACTACCTGAAAGATGAAAAGCTTCTCGTCAACTGATTTATCAGAGGATTGAATTCCGGCATAGCAGGTCCAGTGAGAATGGTCGCTCCAGGGAGCCTCCGGGTTGCCATGGAGAAGGCTTTGATAGCCGAGGAGATTCAGGCCAGACCACATGACTCGAAGGATCGGTTTCAAAACCGTAATCCTTCACCACAGACTTATGGGTTTCAGAAACCCCATTGGAAAGGTAACAACAGGCACTCATCGGGGTTCTCCAAACCCCCTCCTCCGCAGCAGTCACAGCAGAACCAGAGGCAAAAGCCTCCGCAGAATCAGCAGGGCACAAAGCCCAAGCAGTGGCAGTCACAGGGTCAGAGGCGAGATCAGAAATCTCAGGCTCCTTACACACCTCCGGCTAGGACTCAGCAGTCCTCTAGAGGTGGGTACAGTGGTTCTAGTAGGACAGGGGGACAGTCTTTCTCCAGACCACAGGGAGTACAGTTTCAGGCACGAGGCCCTTGCTTCACATGTGGAGCCATGGGACACATAGAGAGAGAGTGTCCTCAGGGTCAGATGACAGGAAATCAGAGGATGGCAGCATCAGAGCCGACAGTTGGGGACATGGGCAAGTCCCACAGAGTCTTCGCAGCGGTTGACAACCGCCAGGCTGAGCATCAGGCCACGGTTATTGAGGTAGCAGGTATGATCAGAGGTAGCAGTGTATCTATCTTATTTGATTCAGGAGCTACTGATTCTTTTATATCTCCATTGGTTGTGGAGCGTTGCGGGCTAGTGGCAAATAGGCAAGAGGTCAGTTGGGAAGTGGAATTAGCTTCAGGGGCTAGAGTGTCAGTGGAATCAGAGGTTAAGGGATGTCAGCTTCAAATTGGCAACATCACCACCTTAGTAGACCTTAGAGTTACACCACTTGGATCCTATGGCGTTGTACTTGGCATGGATTGGCTTTATGCCCACAGAGCCAAGATGGATTGTCGCCTGAAAAGGATCGAGTGTGAGGATGATCATGGCTCTCCTATAGTGATCACTGGAATTCAGAGACCCGTGTCTCTTCGTATGATCTCCGCCATGCAGCTTAAGCGGAGCATGCGAAAGGGATGTCAGTTATTTGCCATCACCATTAGTGATAGAGAAGAAGGAGAGGAAAAAGAACCATCTATTGATGACTATCCTATCCTTAGAGAATTTGCCGATGTTTTTCCTTCAGAGTTACCTGGTATGCCGCCCCGTAGAGAGATTGATTTTCATATAGACCTTGTTCCAGGAGCCGAACCCATTTCTAGAGCACCATATAGAATGACTACAAATGAGCTTAATGAGCTCAAGATTCAGCTTGAGGAACTCCTAGAGAAGGGCCACATTCGCCCTAGTGTATCCCCTTGGGGTGCACCAGTCATCTTCGTGAAGAAGAAAGATGGATCTCTCCGACTATGCATGGACTACCGTCAGTTGAACAAAGTGACCATCAAGAACCGATATCCATTGCCCAGGATCGATGATTTGTTCGACCAACTTCAAGGTGCTAAGGTATTTTCCAAGATTGATCTAAAATCAGGGTACCATCAGTTGAGAATAGTGGAAAGTGATATCCACAAGACCGCATTTCGCACTAGATATGGCCACTATGAGTTCACCGTGGTCCCATTCGGTCTTACGAATGCCCCAGCAGTTTTTATGAGTCTCATGAATGGAGTATTCCGTACATTCCTCGACCGCTTTGTGATTGTGTTTCTCGACGACATTTTGATATATTCACGGAATGAGGAGGAACATGAGGAGCACTTGAGACAGGTTTTGCAGTGTTTGAGGGAAAATCAGTTGTATGGCAGTTTGTCGAAGTGTGCTTTCTTTAAAACTGAGATCAAGTACCTTGGTCATGTTATATCCGGTGATGGGATCTCAGTGGACCCATCCAAGATCAGAGCCATTATGGATTGGCCAGCACCGACCAGTGTGACAGAGGTCAGGAGCTTCATGGGTTTAGCAGGTTATTACCGACGTTTTGTTGAGGGATTCTCTAGAGTTGCTCATCCTATCACTTCTCTTCAGCGCAAAGGGAAGAAGTTTGAGTGGACGGAGAAGTGCGAGAAGGCCTTTCAGGAACTTAAAAAGGCACTTACTACCGCACCTATTCTTGTAGTACCCGATCCTTCAGCAGATTTCATGGTTTGCACAGATGCTTCCCTAGATGGTTTAGGAGCAGTACTTATGCAGAATGGCAGAGCTATAGCTTTTGAGTCTAGGAAACTCAAGACTCACGAGCTTAATTACCCCACTCATGATCTGGAGCTTGCAGCCGTAGTGCATGCACTTGTGAGATGGAGACATTTCCTTTTGGGTCATCATTTTGAGTTGCACTCAGACCATCAGAGCCTTCAGTACATATTCACTCAGCCGAATCTTAATGCACGTCAGAGGAGATGGATGGAATTTTTGTGTGAGTATGATTTTGACGTTCACTACATCAAAGGGAAAGAAAATGTAGTTGCAGATGCTTTGAGTAGGAGACGTCACGAGGTATTCACCATGTCTATGAGCACGGATTTGAGGGATCGGATCATGCAGCGACTGCCAGAGGACAGATGGTATTTAGAGGTTTGCGAGGCTATTCGATCTCAGGAAACTTTGGAAGGGAAATATGTGGATTATTCCTTAGAGCCCGATGGTTTATTACACCATAGAGGGCGCATCTATGTACCTTCTACCGGGGGATTGCGAGAGTTCATTATCACAGAGGCACATAGAGCTCCTTATGCAGCGCATCCCGGTGTCAAGAAGTTGCATGCAGACTTGAGGGAACTGTATCATTGGCCAGGAATGCGACAGCTCATCGCCGAGTTGGTAGCCCGATGCCTTGAGTGTCAGAGAGTCAAGGCGGAGCACAGCCATCCAGGTGGGTTGCTCCAACCCCATGCTATACCAGAGTGGAAGTGGGACACTATATCCATGGATTTTATCATTGGTCTCCCTATGTCATCTCGCCGCCATGATGCCATCCTGGTGACGGTTGACAAGTTGACCAAAGTGGCTCACTTTTCACCAGTTCGTACCACCTTCACAGCACCAGCAGTAGCACAGGTGTTTTTGCGAGACATTGTCAGACTTCATGGTGTTCCACGTAAGATCATTTCCGACAGGGATTCCCTCTTCACTTCCTCTTTTTGGAAGGCATTACAGGCAGCTATGGGTACCAAGCTCAATTTCAGTACAGCCTATCATCCGGAAACGGATGGCCAGACAGAGAGAGTTAACCAGGTGTTAGAAGATATGCTTCGCATGTACGTCATGGATCACCAGTCCAGATGGGAGGAGTATCTTCCCTTAGTGGAGTTTGCCTATAACAATGGGCATCACACGTCCTTGGGAATGCCACCCTATCAGGCATTATATGGCAGGCCTTGTAGGACACCGTTGAGTTGGGATCGCATAGAGGACAGGGTTGCTATTGGTCCAGAGATAGTTCAGGATATGGAGCAGCAGGTGGATTTGATTAGGCAGCGTCTTAGAGAGGCACAGGATAGACAGAAGAAATATGCAGATGCAAAGAGGGTTGATCGTAACTACTCAGTTGGAGATAGAGTCTTCTTGAGAGTGCGACCGCATAAGAGTCCAATCCGATATGGAAAGGGTTCTAAGCTCGCACCTCGATTTGTAGGACCATTTGAGATCCTTGAGAGGATAGGGCCAGTTGCCTACCGTCTAGCATTGCCACCTAGCCTGTCACGCATCCACGATGTGTTTCATGTTTCAGTTTTGAGGAAGTATATCTATGATGAGTCTCATATTCTAGATTGGGATGCCTTGCAGGTGGAGTCGGACGGGCAGCTAGCTTTGGAGCCCATTCGCATTTTGGCACGCCGGACGCTGAGCCTTCGAGGGCGAGAGCTGGACCAGGTTAGAGTCCAGTGGGATTGCTATGATGAGGTCACAGCCTCATGGGAGGATGCAGCACTTATGAGATCACAGTACCCCCACCTTTTTGATGAACTCCAGGAGGAAGTTCATGCCTAGAGGGGGAGGGTGTGAGGCCCTACCCCGATTCAGTTTGACATTTTCAGTTATTTGCATATTGAGACTATTATGGATGCTTTATTTTATGCATTATGGACTTAGAACACATATGATACCATGATTTGGACCACACTGACATTTGTTGATGTTTTATTTCATGCATGATGATTATGGAACCTTAGATATGTTACTAGAATAGAATTACATTACGATGATAAATGTCATTTGCAGGATTTTATTGTGATGAAAGAAAAATGATGCATATTTATGAATGGTTCTTTTTTGGGAAATTATGTTGTTTGCTTATGTGAAATTGAATGTGAAAACAAATGAGGAATTGAATTATTGTTGTCTAATGTATGAGTGTTTGATTTGCAATAGAATCCATGTATTTGATTATGAATAATTGTGATTATTTGGAGTTACTAATGTGTTAATTGAGATGTGCAGGAAATTATCCATGTGACCATGGAATTTATGGAGAATCAAGCCTAGACCAATGTGCGTTTGTTAAGCCGGGAGTTGTCTATATGGAGAGACAACACCCCTCCCCTTGTAATGTATTTTATTTGTGATGTGTATAATGCTTGAATGTAAAATTTAATTTATATGTAATTGTGTAATCCTTCAAGAGACCAATTTTCCATGTGTGATTTTTATATTTTATTTTTGTTGTGTCACTTGACACATGTGCTGATTAAGTGTCATTGAGTTGACTTGTCTCTTGGAGGGAGTTTTGTTTCTACCAAAGCCATTCAAAAACATGAGTGTGGTCCCAAATTTGTCTTGGGTAGGGAGTCATGGGAGTGGTCAACTCATGCTTGACCCGTAGGTAAACTTCAGTGGGGTTTCCAAAGGGTTTAATGGACTCCTAGGGTAAGTTTTTAGGCTTTTCCAAAGGTCCTAAGGGTATACCTATGGGTTAGGGGTGTTTTGCAACATGTGGCTTCTCCCATGTGACTATGAAGTCACTTCAAAAAGTGGTGTTTTCAAGATGCACGAAAATTGAACTTAGAAAGTTCTTCCTAGGATAGTGAACCTTCCCCTTAGGAGTCAAACTCTCTTCCCCATCCTCTTCCACCTTTTTCCTTTCCAATTTTAGTAAAGTGCAAGAGTTTGGGAAGGGCAACCAATGGGAACTCACACCTCACCCAAGGAGTTGGGAAGTGTGTGAGAGGCCTTCTTAGGCAAGATTTTTCAAACTTAGTGAGTAATCACCCACTCTCCTTTCTTGGAGATTTTGCTTGTTTGGAAAAAGTTAGTAGGAGTTGACATTTTTAGTGGAATTTTGGGAGAAAAGATAGTGGAAATTGGGCAGCTCATCCCCAACTAAAGTTAGCATACCTTTTGGCAGAATAAGGTTGGTTACTCCCTTCTTCTCTTATTTTGTGGTAAATGTTAATTTGTGTTGTTTTGTGAAAGCAAAGAGTTGTATGTGAGAATGTGCATTATGAAGTTTTTTTTTATTGTTGAGGTTAAAAATGTGTAGTTTCTCTTCTTTGTAAATTGTTTGTGTTCTTAATGTTTTGGGAGTGTCCAAGATCTCCTATCCTTGGGAGGGTAGGAAGATCTTGGGGTGGAAGGAGTTTGACAGCCATGGGTGAGAGGCTCTCCTTATGGAGAGTGTTCTCAAGGGAGTCCTTGGTGACCCTTGATGCATAGCCTTGTGTATGCATTTGGGGGTCATAAGGGGAGCATATATGGCCTTGAGCCCTTTGGGGGGGGGGCATAAGGAATGAGGGAGTATTTTTGGTTGCATTTGTGTTGCCATGAGGTGGCTTATGTTGTAATGTTTTGGCATGCATTCTCCCCATTGGTACATGGTCCACTTCCACCCATGGAAGAGTCACCATGAAAGTGGTGAATGTGAAGCTTGGGAAGGGGAAATTTGATTGTAAATGTGTTCCTATGTTTTTTAGTGGTTTTGTGTGTGTGTAACCCGTCTAGTGCTTGGTTCTCCAAGCTCGGGGGTGGCTTCTAGTAAGCCTAGGCTGGGAGGTGAGCTTCCCATGGTCAAATGTGTTTTATCGCAGGTTGCATGAGGAAGGGGAAAAGAAGAATCAAAGGGTTATGTTGCTGTTTTTGTGTTGCAGAAAAAGAAATGTTTTAAAAAAAAAAGGGGGTTGTATTATTTCCAAGTTATTATGTTTTAAAAAAAAAGGCATTGTTGGGATTTCATCCCATTTGTATTAATATTTATTTTGTACCCTTATCAACTTTGTATTTATATTTGTCAATGAATAAACCTGCTTTTCCCTACTTGGTAGTTTTGCAAAAAAAAAAAAGATTAAAATGTTAGTTTGCATCTTGATTTTTAATGTTTTGCAAAAAAAGTATGTATTTTTGAGAAACCTGAATATTATTATTAGCTGTAAATCCATGTTCCTCTTTAGTTGAACTTGCTGCTGTAAATTTATTTAAAATCAGTCTTTGTATTTTTCTGTTTATTGCAGAAATGAAACAAATTGTTATAATAGTCTATTCCTTGCAAAGAAAAGAAAGGAAGAATATTTAGCTTCTAGTTATTAATTTAGGGACAAGAAAATAATGAATGAAGGAAAACTCCTTAAATGTATTATGTTGTTATTCATAAAAATAACACACTCATAAAAGAGTTTATGTGAGCTATAGTTAGATCTGAAAATAAGATATAATTATAAAAAGAGCAAAAGGGAAATATATTTAGGCATGTTCATCAAAACATATTTATCTCATTAACTAATAATCTGTTATGCTGTTATTAAGCAAAACAAAATATATATTTATTTCTGTTCCAAATAAAAGAAACAAAACAGGTCAGAATTGATTTATTAATCAGGTTATTCAAAAACTTTTATATATATATATATATATATATATATATATATATATATATATATATATATATATATATATATATATAAATGAAAAAAAAAACTGCCTATTTTTATACAGTAAACATTGAGCATGTTAGTTCACCAAATCATATATATATATATATATATCCTTAATATATATATATACATATATATATATATATATATATATAAATATATATATATAAAACCCTGTATAAGAAACCGCCTGTTTTTTTTTTACAGAAGATATTATGCATGTTATTTTACTAGAATAGATATATATATATATATATATATATATATATATATATATATATATATATATATATATATATATATATATATATATATATATATATATATATATATATATATATATATATATATATATATATATATATATATATATATATATATATATATATATGTTATTTCTTTTAAAGCACAAAAAAAAAATGTTAAAAACACATCACACATTTCGGGGTTTTTAAACCCGTTCTTAACATCATCGCAAGGGAATGTACACAGAAAAAAAAAACGAACTAAACGCTAACTCAGGGGGCGTCGCGGTGCTAGGCGGCGGCGGCGGCCGCAGTCTGCGGCACCCGCAGACTGCGGGCGGCGACGCCGCAGCCTGCGGGGGCCGCAGCCTGCGGCGGCGCCGTCCGCAGCCGGCGGTGCCGCTGCCGGCCTTCCCCCGTTTCCCCCCTCCTTGCCTTGACCGCGCTGCGGATAGATGTAAACCCTTCTCCACGCTGTGTGCGAGCCTTTCACCGCCGCGTGAAACGTTGCCCCGCTCGGCCTCCCTTCGCCGTCCAACCTGCACACGACACAAACAACAAAAAAAGAAAGAAGTATGGGCGTTATTTGGTTCGCCCTAACCCTAATCTTTGGGTTAGGGCAACACCCTCACCTTTTGTTTTTAAAAAAAAAAAGAAACATGCGAATATTTGGATTATAAGATTAAAAAAAAAAAGAAATTCTCTTACATGGGGTTCATAACTAATATATAAATGGATATATAAAACTTATGTATATATATGTGAATATATATATATATATATATATATATATATATATATATATATATATAAATATATATATAAGTAGTCTAAAGTGATAGTTAATAGGGATTGAAATTAGTTAGTTAAACTAAGCCTTACAATTTTGACCAATGTAGGAGAAATTTTATAAAAAGGATTTTTATATCTAGGTGGAATAGATAAAAAAAAAATTTAGTAATAATAAAGGGGTGAGACCACTAAGATTTTGGTAGGGCCAAAGAGGGCCAATTTAAGTATATGATTATTGCGTAGTTTTAAATTATGGGGAACTAAATTAACTAAAGTATTTTATTTCAAGAGGTTTGTATTTTAGTAAAGTATTTAGATGACGAGGTTATCTAAACTTAAAATTTCTAGCGGATGGGAAGATAAGCTATATTTTAAAACACCTAAATTTTGAAATTAGTCGTCACACTTGGACTTTTAATGATTTATTAATGATGCTTAGTGGGTTCCCTTTTTGGAAAAATATTTGCTTGTTGATAACTTAGTAAACCATGTTTTCCCAAATGAGTTTAGTTACTTAAATAACACGAATATGGTTAAGACCTAATCTAGAATGCATTATTTAATTAAGTTAATCGCACTAAGTTGCTTTATTTAAATTTAGTTAGTCGATAATTAGTTAAGTATTCAAAAAAAAATTTATTCCGTTCGTGCCCAAAAGTTGGGCATGACATAATGAATGTTAATTCATTGTATAGATGATATGATGTGTAGCACTAGATATTTTTTTATTTTTTGAAAAAAAATTATTCTCTCTTTTTAGTATGTTAGATGTTTAGTTTCTCTAGGGTATTTTGGTGGGCATTGCAACTCCAAGGAAAAAAGGGAAAACAAAAGTAACGAGATCTGATAAAAATAAATAAAATGAACACGAAAAAAAACTAAATCAATTTATAACAAATAAAATCTAATGTTTTCACTAGAAAGGTTAAATAAATGACCAATGAACCAAGGAAATTAAATGCAAGGTTTCTATGACATTGGACCTCTGTGGAAAGATGCCATTTCATTTTATTATGGGAGTACAAAGAGTAACCAAGATTGAGAAAGCTACTATTCAAATCGTAACTGCCACTGCTGTAGGATAAATTTATGCACTAGGTAGGTAAGTAATGCCACAAACATTCGAAGACACAAAAGTCATTTGTAACTTCTCTATTAAATTTCAAATTAGTTAATGGTCCAACAAAGAGTAGCTCCTAAATTTTCTTAGGAGTTCTAGTCAGAACTAAAGTTGGAACGATTTGCAGTCAACTAGTCCAATGACATTTGAATTTTTAGCTCTATTGCAAATATTAGGAGATTGTATTTAAAATGCATAATTGGCTTCCGTGTTGCCACAATACTTGCCTGCTCAAATTTTAACTTAAAAAATGGGCTTCTCTAATTTTAACTTAAAAAATGGGCTGCTCTAATTTTTGGGATTAAGATTCCACAATTTTTCAATTTTCATAATTTGCATCTCTCATGAGCCCACCTGCACAATGAAAATGGGACCCCATCTGTACCCCAATTCTATCTACCTAAGAAATAACATGCAAACCTTTTAGTTTCCTAAAAACAAACATCACTATAATTGGACAGTTTGTAAACTCTAAACTGCACATTTATTTAATTTAATTCACTCCTGCATTTGTGTCCTCCTTTTCACAACTTTGTGGATCACATGGTGATGTTCAGACTATAAGGCCCTAGTACATCAAATTAATATAACTATGACTACTTTATAAGATGCCAGAGAGAATAATGTATAAGACAAGGCATAGTTCATACAAATTATAAGGTTGGCGAGCCTTGTAGATTTTTATCTTTAAATCAAGATAACTCTAAATGAAGGCTCTAACAAAAACCTGATACACTTATAAATTCAACCTTAATATCCAACCTAATTTCAATGAGACTTTCATTATCAAACACTAGGTTTGAATTTTGAAGCCCATATGACATGGGCAAATATAAAATTGAATAGTTTTAATAGACTATATATATTCCTTATGTTGCATACCTCAACAAGAAAGTCCTAAGTGGATTTGAAAGAATAAAAACTCATAATGACATCTAAGATGAAAGTTTTTTGCAAGGAGGAAATTTAAGTTTTAACCTCAGAAAATCACAAACTACTAGTATCTAGGGGAAAAAGTTAGACTAAGCAAACAAGCCCTAATTCCACTCTCATGTACACATTGTGGAATACGAAAGAGCCTAGCGAGGTAACACACTTTGACTACTTCTTGTGAGGAAGAGAGAGTCAAGGATTGCCTCCCTAGGCTCTTTCATATTCCACAGTGTGTACATGAGAGTGGGATTAAGGCTTGTTTGCTTAGTCTCACTTTTTCCCCTACACATTTATGTGAACCCGATGTGCATCCAATCTTATTTTCATTTCATTGATTTTTTAGATCTATATTTTGTATCTTTCATTTTCTTTATAAACATAAAATTCCAAAAAAAAAAGAGTAAAAAAAAATCCTAGGAAAAAAAAAAGGAGATTTCCTTTATTTGCTTGCATTGTGTGTTTAAATTTCATTCAATTTCCATTTCAAAATGTCAGATTTTTATTTGAAAGATGTTCATACTTTTGATGATGTATGCAATTATTTTAATTATGATTTTAGTAAGGATGAATTAGATGAATCTCTAGATGAATTTTTGAACCCGAAGCCTTCTAAACCCTCATTTTGCCAAAAGTTAATCAACCTTGTTACTATGCCATTTCATGGTGATGATAAAGATAAGTTGAATGATTCCTCTCATAGGTACATTCCTATCAACTCCTCCACTAAATCTAGCAACATGGTTGTCTACAACAATTCTCTCTATAAGGAGATGTCTCCTTTTGAATAGAAAGATAAACCTTTCAACCGATATGACAGGCCTTGTTGGATGATGCCCTTGATGAATTTGTGTCTTATTCCAAATCTTCAAATAAAAACAATACATCTAAAAGACTAATCAACATGATAAATGTGAATGAACATAGAAAGACTCTTTTTGTAGTCCAAGGTTCTTATCCTTCTTCAACTTCACAACTTCCCAATCAACCCCTTTTCAATATTCAAGGTGGATATAGTCATGATTCCTTTAGTACTCCTAATAGACCTGTTATTACTGTGCAAGGAGGAAATCCCACTAAGAGTCCTTATAGTTATTCTAAACAACTAACTAAGGACATTCATCATGCAGTTGCCCACACTTATAACACAAGAAACAATAGGCAACCTAATCCTCCTCCGATTATCCCAACTTCCCTTCCTAGTCCTCAACCTAATCTTCCTCAAGAACCTTGTATTTCACAAACTCTTGGTAAAGAATATGATATTATTGAACAAATCAAAGCAACCCCTGTCAAGATATCCCTTTGGGATTTGATTCAAGCTTCTTCAGCTCATCATGGAATGTTACAAGATGCCTTGAAAACTTTGAATGTCCCACCTACAGTGACATCCAATAATATGGCTTCCTTGATTGACTCTATAGAATCTCCTAAGGCTCCAATTGTGTTTACACAAGATGAGTTACCTACTAGTGAAATTCAAAATCAATATGATCCTTTAATGATTGTGGTTATCATAAACAATAGTGCAATAAGACAAACACTAGTGGACAATGGTTCTAGCCTTAATGTTTGTAGCATTAACTTGTTGCATAAATCAATGTTAATACATCTCTCATTAATCTCAATTCTCTTACTATCTGAGGCTTTGATAATGTTGGTAAATATTCATTAGGTATCATTACCTTGCCCATTAAGGTAGGTCATGTTACTTTATCCACACCTATTCATGTCATGCCTACAAATTTGACATACAACCTATTATTAGGGAGACCTTAGATTCATAGCATGCAAGTTGTCCCCTCTACATTGCAAAGGCAAGTTAAATTAATTTACAACAATAAGACATATACCTTGCTAGGTGATACCAATCTCCAAGCTTGTTTACAAACATCAACATCTAAATCCTCTTCAATTGGCTCTTCCCCAACTATCTCAAGTGATTCTTCCAAAACCTCTCCTCCTACTAGTGTGTCTATTTCCTCAAGTATATCTCCTGCCTCTAGTTCATCGAATGAACATAAGGTTCCTGAAGAAAAGCCTTCTTACCCCGATTCTACCACTAAAGATGTCTTTTCTCTTGAAAAGATTCTTGTAGAAGATGATTGGGGATTCCTTGAGTTTAATCCTACTTTCATAGGATAATAAAAAATCCCCCCTAGAGAACCCAAGGTTGAAAAAAAGAAAGAAGAAGAAGAACCTAAAAATCATCCCACTTTACCCGATCCATTGAGTAATAAATTTGTGGTGGCTTCTCAGACTTCATCTCCCCTTGTTTCCAATTTAGAGGATTTTGATCCCTTACTTTATGAAAACCCCTCTTCTCTTTCAGAAATGGCTAAGCTTTATGGTCCTCGTTTTCACATCATAGATAAGTGTGGATATAATGGTAATGGTTCTAGTGCCCAATAACAAGGGATAAAAGTTCCCTTGGAAAATAACATCTGTGACACAGCATTCGGACTTGGCTATGATCCTTTTGAGCATAATAAAGCTTCAATGAGACCATCTATTAGTGTTAATGTTATCTCTACTTCTCTCTCAATAAAATATCCATAGTATATTGACTTTGATTCTTCTAGTGTCTTCGCTTTGGATGTTTTTCCCACCAATGATTCCTTAGCTGAATTCCTAGGAGCTTATGACAACCTTCCTCGTTATCACCATAATCATGGATTTCCTTATTGTTTAAATACCAAAGCTTACTTTGGGAAAGAAATAAATAATGATGAGATAGTTAAATAATTTCCTTATTTGAAAGACACACCTCAACAAAGAAATCTCCTCATAAGTGACACTATTGATATCAAAATGGATCCTTGTATTGAAGACAAAGTCATTAAGACAAGAAAATGCTTGGATGAAGAAGAACGAAAACAATATTATGAATTATTACATGAATTCCCTAAAATATTTGCTTGGATATATTCTGATATGCCTAGAATTGATCCTAATATTGTTACTCATAACATGGTCTTAGTTCCTGATGTGAAACCTATGAAACAAAAGATTCAAAATATGAATCCCAAAATAGCACTGCTTGTTAAGGCTGAGATTGAAAAATTATTGGATGTCGGATTCATTAGTCCTATTGATTATTCCCCATGGATTTCAAACATTGTGGTCATGGCTAAATCTAATAACAAGATTAGGATGTGTACAGATTTTTGAGATCTCAATAAAGCTTCTTTGAAGGATGACTTTCCTCTCCCAAATATAGATATGATAGTAGATTCTATAATAGGCCATGCTTTGCTATCCTTCATGGATGGTTTCTCAAGATATAATCAAATCTTCATTAATCCTCAAGATCAATTCAAAACTACTTTCAACACCCCTTGGGGCATGTTTTATTGGGTTATAATGCCTTTTGGATTGAAAAATGCAAGCGCTACCTATCAACATGCTATGGCCTTCATTTTCCATGATTACATGCATAAAATTTTAGAATATTATGTTGATGACATCTTAGCTAAATGAATTCTTCTCATAGATAATGTTAAGATCCTTTGTTAAGTCTTTCAAAGAATTTGTAAGTACAACATGCGCTTGAATCCCATAAAGTGTGTTTTTGGTGTGGATAGTGGAAAACTATTAGGATTCATAGTCTTTCATCGTGGAATTGAGGTGGACACAAAGAAGATAGATGCTATTGTTAACATGCCACCTCCTAAAAGTGCTTTCCAACTAAAAATTTTACAAGGAAAGATTCAAGCTATTCGTAGGTTTGTTTCTCAACTTGCGGATCGTACCCTTCCCTTCACCCTTCCCTTCAACCAATTACTTAAAAAGAATATCACCTTTCAAAGGAATGGGGATTGTATTCAAGCATTTGAAGACTTAAAAACATATTTGGCCAATCCTCCCATTCTTCAAACCGTACACCCTTCCAAACCTTTTCTTCTATACACAATTGCTTCTCTTCATGCTCTTGCGACATTATTGGCACAATGTGATAAGGATGGTAGAGAATGTCCGGTTTACTACATAAGTCACACTTTATTAATTACAAAGTTCGATATTCTGCAATAGAAAGACAATGTCTTGCTTTAGTCTTTGCAACCCAAAAATTAAGGCATTATCTTTTGAATGTTGAAGTTCATGTTATCATTACATTTGATCCTCTAAAGCATATTTTCTCCAAAACTGATCTTTCAGGATGCTTAGCCAAGTGGGTTATGATGTTGACCAAGTTTGACCTTAAGTTTGTTTCGCAGAGGACAATAAAAGGTCAAGCATTTCCCGACCACTTAAGTGAGGCTCCTTTGCCTTTCTCCATACCTAGCCAAGAGTCTTTTCTTGATGAATGCATTCTCTCTGTTGAGGTTGATGAAACTTGGGAATTATATTTTGATGGCTCTAGCCTCTAGGTGTCATACACGATTGGGGACAGGTGTTGTCTTAATCTCTCCTAAAAAGAAACCTATCCCTCTATCATATCATCTCAATTTCTTGTGTACCAATAACATTGTTTGAATATGAGGCTCTTATAGGTGGAATTAAAGAAACCTTAGCATTAAATGTGAAACATCTACATATCTATGGATATTCTCAATTAATCATAAGACAAGTGATAGGAATTTACCAATCTAAGCAAGATAAATTATCACAATATAGAGATTTAGCTATATCCTTGTTGCAAAAGGTTGATTCTTATACCATGGAGCCTGTTCCTTGAAAAGATAATCGACATTGTTGATGCAATGGCATGTGTGGCCTCTCTTGTATCTTTAGAGGACCCCTTGGTAGATCTTAAATTTACTATTCACAACCTCACTACCCCGGCTATTGTAGACAATCCTAGTGATGTGACATATTATTGTGTTATAGAATCTGATGAATGGTACTCGCATATCATGAGATATTTGAATGATGGTACCTTTCCCGACTCTAAAAACAAGAATGTTAGGGCTAGGATTTGCAAGTTGGCCGCTAGATATATTATCCTTTCTAATGTTCTTTATAGAAGGGGTTATAATGGTCTCCTCTTTCGATGTCTTAACAAATCTGAAATCCCTATTGCTCTTGAGGAAACACATTTAGGTCCTTGCGGGGGGAATTTTGGGGGTAGATCATTAGTCCAAAGATTTCTCTGAATGGGATATTATTGGAAAACCATGGAAAAAGACTCCTTTGTGTTTTTAGAAAAATGTCATCAATGTCAACAACATAGAAATTTGATCCATGCTCCTTCCTACGAACTTCGATCTCAAGTAGTGTCTTGGCCCTTTTCTATGTGGGATTTTGATCTCATTGGTAAAATATCTCCTCCCTCATCTCAAGAACATACTTTCATCATAACCACTACTGATTACTTTACGAAGTGGGTAGAAGCAGTTCCTCTTCAATCTACTACCGTCAAAGTAATCTGTCAATTCATCTTAGATAACATCATTTCCTGATCCGGAATACCTTCCGCTTTGGTTTTGGATAATGGAACATCATTTAAAAACAAATACATGAAGAGATTTCTTGAGAAATATCATATTCAACACCAATTTTCTACACCCTACTATCCTCATTCAAATGGTCAAGACGAATCTTGAAATAGAATAATCAAACAAATTATTCATAAAACTATGAACAAGCATGGTAAGGATTGGCACACTCAGTTAATCTACGCTCTTTGGGCTTACAAAATGAGTGTACGTATTTCTATAGGTTCTACTCCTTATAATCTTGTTTATGGTGCTAATGCTATTATGCCTTTGGAGTTAGATATTCAATCTTTACTAGTTTCTCTTAAGGGTATAATGGATGATGATTCCTATAGAGAACAAAGGCTCCAACAACTTGAGATGCTTGATGAACAACGCATAAACGCTCTTGGTAATATTCAAGCATATCATAAAACTCTACAACAGAGTTACAATGATAAATTTGTTCAACGTTCCTTATTAGTAGGTGATTTAGCACTTTATGAGAATCAGTGCAACATGAATACATGACCTAAGGAAAAAGGAAAATTCAGTCCTAATTGGCTTGGACCATACATCATTGTTGAAGTCTATGGATTAGATGCTTACTATTATCTAAATTTTGAACCGTCAAAATTTGATAGGCTTATGATCGGCCTTACACATCAAATGAAAGGGAGGTAGACAAAATAAATTCTTGTACTTCATCATTTATTTAAACTTAAATATGCAAATGAAGAATTTTTTTCAGAATGCAATGTATTTCAATAATGTACATTTAAAACTGAATATGAAAGAAACTTTTCATTTACATAAATGTGTAAGGACCCACACAAGCCGTGGGTATGACTGAGAATGTACAATAAATAGAATGATATACAAATGGATCAATAGAAAAGAGAGAAAAGGGGATCTTTCATTGCCTTTCAATGACGAATCATTGATGGGATCAAGTTGTATCTTGTATTTTCATGCTCCTAGTGCTCCTAGAGTGCCTGCAAGAGGTGAAGTACATGTGTGTTAGAGCTCAACATCTCATTTTCTCTAACAAATCTACTCATACACATGTATATCAGACTATAGAAGGAAGGAATCAGAACAAAAGAGCAAGAGAATCATTGATCAATCAAATTCATCAGAAGCTTCGTGAGCTTCTTGTTTTTTCTAACTTCTTTTCTTCATGTGAAGATATAGGTTTTCATTTTAGAAATATCATGTATGTGAGTTAAAATGGGCTCTCGAAGTGGTTGAGCTCAGCATACATGTCACTATTCATAGGGTGACACTAATTAGCTACTAAATAGGAACACAATTGTATCCAAAGTTCCATGTATTATCACTCAATGATAGGAAAAGTTGCCATTCAATGACAACACATACTACAATGAATACAACTGCATCCCATGGTCAATAGATGATTAGAACCATCATATGAATGATTATGGAAGTAAAAAATGAACATTACAGAAGTTTAGCCATGACAGTTATAATCAGTCCAAAAAAAGGTTCATTAATGAAATAAGATAGTAAAGGTTGTAATAGCAATAAAAATATAGCTTCAAGTCTATTATTACAGTCATTCATGAATTCATTAAGAAGCCCTAATGGTTAATAGAGAGATAATCATACTAGCTTATAGCCATTACAATCATGCAACATTTAGTACTAGCGATTGTATGATTAAGTAACAAGTGCATTTAGAGATTACAAAGCATTATCAACAGACCAAAAGGTATCTCAAATAGTCAAGAACAACCACAAAGATGACAAATTGACAATAGGAAACAATCATCTCAATCAATAAGATATCACAGTCAGACAGTGGTTGACCACCCACAGATCAATAGACACTTAAAAATGAAAGAGGCATTAATTCAAACCTTTTCTCACGAAAATATAATTAATGCACAGTGATCATCAAGTATAATCATACCAATCCTATGAATTAGAGACTAAAAAATAATAGCCTTAGCATGCATACAGAGAATAGAGAACAACATGTTTATAGTGCCTTGTGGTTAGAAAAGATGTGATAGAGATCATGCTGGGCAAATATCAATGACAACCATGAGAAGTGGCCCTATCACATGTAGACTACCTTTGTATTCTCCTTGAAAGTCACATCTTCATGATACAGAGGCATGAGACAATGTATGATAGTCATGCAAAAAAGATCCATACAATCATCATTGATAGAAGAAAGACATATAGTATGAATAGTTTAAGAATAGAGTATTCTTTGTTATGTATGATATTTAAGTGAGTAAAGAACAATAATGTACAAAGGACTAGCAGTCATCCATAAACAATGATGTTCTATAAGTGTCGTCAAAGATTAGACATAAAGTAAGTGCAGTCTCTTCAAGATTATGACAGTTAAAATCAGGAATATCACAGTGCCTCTCAGACATCAAATGTAGCATAAAGAGCAATTAATAATGATTAAGTACAAAAGACGATGATAAGGAGCATGTCAATCATAAAAGAAATGTTGAAACAATAGTAATTATCCTTTCAATGATAACAACCTAGTAGATATGTAGTGTCAAAATTTGAAACAGTGATAGGCATGCATCCAAGGTTAAAGCATTCAAGGACAATTCTATGGACAGAAAGCACGTTCATATTTTTAGGTCTAGTGACAAACACTTTGAAGGAGAAGCATATCCATGATTGTAATAAACTCATTGTATAGAAAGAGAGTATTTAGTAAATGAGTATCTATAGTAGTTACTATGGAGAAGATTCATTTCAGAACTTACACGGAGCAACAACCCAGTTATCAGTCATAAAGGTATAGTTGACATCCATTAGTGAATCATAGTGTTTCTAAACTGTATAAAAGGTTATATTTTTTGGACAAAATACAGGTCACACAAGTATAGAACACCCCAAGAAAGATGCATGTCACAATCATATCGATAGTCTCCAATAAAGAATGTAGATAATGCAGTCATGATAATAACAGTGAAGACAATGAAATGACAATAAGAGCTTCAAAACACATTACAGTAAGCATAGAAGTTATCATAGTAAAGCACCATGAATACTCAACGCAAAGACAATATTCAAGGTTTATTGAAAAGTGATTGATCACACTTAGGTAGGGACACTGTTACAAAAGCACAAAGGACAAAAGATTGTCTTAGATAGCACAATCTATTACAGATAGGCTACAAAGTCCTCAATATTATGCAATAGAATGATTAAGGAATAATGAATATTATTTTTTCATTTAGAAGAAATATGATAGTGAGTGGGCATCCATGTAAAACAATAAGAGCACCAATATAGTAAGATCAAAGGTCAAAACATCGTCCAATTACATTATCTTGACAAATCACAATCTAGATAGTGATATTGATGAGCAAATTGTATTGGCTCATTCAAAAGCTTTGGAATAGTACATTGAAAAGATCAAAGATATAAAGACTATTAAAGGCATCCCACAATGGCACTTATCAAAATAATAGTCCTTAACATATTTAAGGAAGTCATAAGGCATAATGAGGACCAAGATTGCAATGCAATACATAGAGCAATAAGGAGTAAAAATCTCAGAGGTTACAGTCCTAGCCTTTACACAAGAAATTTGTTTTAAAAAAAATGATAAACAACAGTAACATTACTTCAATATGCACAACCTTATAATAGTCATCTACAACAATAGTAGCCATGGGTGTCTTCAAAATAATGGGCATAATCAGATTGAAGGATAAATATTGATAGTCACAAGAGTGTAGTCTAGTCAAAAGCATAAGAAGTATAGACTAAATATTCAGAGGGGAGTGATGGTTAGAGCAACATCAAGAATAGAGGGACAAAACTCACTGGTACAATCAACAAGAACTAGAAAAATCCACAATATAGTCACCAGTTATAGTCATAAGGAATTACAAAAACATGTTACTGATAAACACAATACACAGTTTCCGCACAGTCCCAATAACAAACTATAAGTCACATTCATAGAGACAATTTGGAGATAGTAGCTTAAGATGAAAATTTTGACACAAAAATCCTTACCAAGAAAAGTGATAGCAGTTTACTTTATCATGGTCATTTGTTAGAATGTAAGGCATGGAGGTGAACCAGGGGAGTAGTCTTGCTAAATCCAGGTAATCATGATGAAGGAATTTGGGTTAACAATATTTAGGTTCTTTTAGTGTCATTATTTTGAGTTCTCTTTACTATTATTAACAATATGATATTGAGAAACAAAGTACAATCCATAGGATTGACTATTTACAATACATACAAAGATCAAAGATGAAGTCATATTGATTTGTTTCAATATCATAATGGAGGATAACTCAGTCCAAAATTCAAAAGACAGTGGCAGGTCAAGATTAACCCTCAAAAGAATACCAAAACCCTTATCAAATGAAGAGGTCTCAAACCCATACAACTGGTAGATTTAAGGGCCACAAAGCATACATTTGAAGAAAAAGTAGTAAATAGAATGCAAGAAGTTTGAGATGCATCTTTGTGAGCACCATCAAACCCTAAGGTAGGGTTTCACTGAATAATCATGCAGGATTCATACCCAAGACTAGAGTATTGAGAGGAGCTATAATGTCATCAAACCCTACGACAACAATTAATAATCTATAACCACAATATTATTCATATATGCCTTCAATAGAAACATAGAAGTATGCAACTAAGAATCCCGAGTCCATAAAGAAATGTATGAATAAACAATCCCAAGCAAAAACCCTAAGTCAAGGGCATGCAAAAAAAAATAGAACTTGTGCATCCATTCATTCGAGAAGGAAATATTACTTAAAATAGAATGAAAAATCATGCATACTCGTATACCCGACTCAAGAGATTCATGTTTAGTGCACATAATCATGCAAAAATTCCTCAGTTCGAACCGTTAGAGTGGATGACGACCAACACAAGCAGTTTGTTCGAAGACAAAGATGCAAATGAATGATTTTAGTTTTTTTGAACCTTTTTACCTCAGTATGCCCTAATTTTCATCGATGATTTTAATGGGCTTCAATTATTTTAATTTAAGTTGTTGTCTATTATATTGTAAGTGGTCAAGTTCTTGACTCCCATTAGGACTAAAAGTCCTAATTGTCATGCTAGTCGTACGAGGCTTAAAACCCTTTGTTTATTAAGTGCATGTTTTTTTTGTATTATTATTATTATATTTAATTTATTAATAATGGCAAAATAATAAAAAGAAATAGTTGCACATGCCATTTATTAATATGATAAATATAATAATAAATAATTAATTGTTTTATTCATATAAATAGAAGTGAAACAAAAGAAAATATAAAGATTATTTTAATCTTTATTTAAGAACTTCTATTTACTAGAATAAAATAATTAATATTGGCACTTAAGTTCTCTCTGTTGCATGTATGCACAACTGAAAAATAAAATAAATATTAAAGTGATAGTATAATGAAATCACTTATAGTATTTATCACATAAAATAAGGGATGAGTTGCATATATGTAATAAATATTAAAAGCTAAGTCATTATTGACTAACTTTAATATTTAATCTATTTTCCCTTTATACACACATGCATTCGATAGTGGGTCAGTTCAATAGTAGTCCAGAGGTGGTTTTGGGTAGTTATTAGTAGTTGGAGGCTATTTTGAGAGTCTCTTGGGGTTGCATGTTGGATAGAGGACTTTTTGGTAGCATTATTGCATCTTTTCATGCAGATTTGGCACCTACTTTTCAGGCTCTTTCCTTGTGCTTGGATTTTCAGACTAGAGTTGACCTTTTTAGGAGTACAGTTCATTCTTTTAGAGTTTGCATGCCTTATTATTGTATATAGAGGAAAATTTGTTATAATTTCCTCATTTCTTGCCTTTGTTTTTCTCTTTCCTTAAAAAAATTTCAGAGGTTTGTGGCTCATACTTTGATATATAGAGATTTACAACAATTTTTTAGTTATATTATTTTTAGCAAGACTCCATTTATTTGCAGAGTTTCATAAGTTTTCCTTGATAATGGTGTTTGTTCATGATGGATTTGATAGGAATATTTTTGTGTTTCATCTGAAACCTTGAATATCCTTCTTTTCTTAGTGTGCATGCATTATTACTTCTTTCATAATCATAGGTCTTAATTTGTGTTGCAGGATTTAGTAAATTTGTGTTGAGAAGTTAAGCTTCCTTCCAAGTTTATTAACTACTTAACCTTTATGAGAAATGCACATGTGAGGGGAAAGTTATTTATTTTGTGTAAGAAGAAGTTTTGATAGATTTTTGTGAGTCATGATAGTTTTATCATCAGAGTTTTGGTGCATCACCTTCTAGAATAATTTTAGTTTTAAGCCAATCCAATCACTTTTTACTCTTTTCCATATCCATCATTAGTTTTAGGAGGTATTTCAAAGGGAGTTGGCCCATAACCCAGAAATTCATTTCTCTTTCTGAGTTTACCCACAACTCGAGTTTCATTTCCATGTTGCATAGGATTGCATAAGCACTAGTATTGATTTGCTTTGCAGAAGCAGGTGCATCTTTCGTGACAACAATTTTTGGCATGCCTGATGGAACACGTTGATCTATTTCAGCTCATACGAATACCATATTTTATGTTGTTTGGGTACTTATAGTAGTTTTTACAACCTTTTGAGGTGAATTTGGAAGTACCTAGTGACTCTAAAGATCTAGAAAATCATATCAGTATTATAGCATATAAGACAGACAAGATCAAAATCCAATCCTACAAAACATGTATAGTTGCCAATTATCAAAAAGAGAGTTAAAGCATTGCAAAATACTGATAGTTCTACCAGCCAAGTGAATTCTAAAAATTTCATAAGTATAGAAGAAGTTGCAGCTTTTTCAAACCCCCTTTTTGCATATCAATTTGAAGAATCAGATTCTTCAAGTGATCAATCACCAGTTTTGGTAGTGCAACCAATACCACTAGTTCAGCTAGTTCAACCATTTCAAATGGCCCTCAATCCACCAAGGAACCATCCATTCATGCCATTTAACCAAGGTATTCCTCTAGTTCTGGCTAATTACAATGATATTCCAGCTGCTTCTATGAAAAACTTGCCAAATTACACTGGAGAAAATCAGGTAACAACAGTTGAGCATATAAGGGATATAGCTACTTTATGTGGGTTTCATCAAATCACACATGGGGATGTAGCAATTAGGCTATTAGCAACAAGTTTCAGAGGGAAAGCACTAGAATGGTTCAGATCAATGCCAATTGCATCAATCAATTCATGGGATCAATTGGGAGCTTCTCTAAATCAGCACTTTTAAGACAAATCAGATAATTTTTCTCTGATTGAGAAGCTTACTACTATCAAGAGAGAACCTTATGAGAACATAAATGACTTCAACAACCAATTATAGAAGACATTGAATCGCATTCCACAAGTGGTAAGGCCTACAAATGACCATTCTTTCATCTATCATTTAAAGGCCTTAAATAGTGATTCAAGCTGGGAAAATATCCCCAAGGCGCCTTATGCCTTTTTTTAAAGAAATACAACCTTATATTTTCGTTGTACCCCATACCATAGTTGTTGTCTTGCCTTTCATGAATCACCAAAATCAACAAAGCCAACAAATTCCATCTTTTATTCCTACCCAAGTCCCAAATAATGATTTCAGGAGTTAAAAGGGATTCTGAATAATTTTAATGAGAATAATCAACACATGCAAAAGACTTTGCAGGGTTTTGGTAATAAATTGGTCATTATTGAAAATAAAGTAGGGCAAAATTATAAACCCTATCAACCTCCTTACCAACAAAATCAACATAATAGGCAGCCTTATCAGAACAAGAATTATAATAATAGGACTAATCAGCCCTATAATCCAAATATTGCCTCAAATTCTAGGGAGATTGTTCTGGTTCAGAATAATATGGTTCAGGATGTTGATTGGTGTTTTCCATGTCATCAACCTCTTAATTAGTTGACATGCCCTCAGACACCTTAGTGTAAGGTATTAATGCTACAAAACACCTATGGGAATCAACATCATCCTCAAGATGAAATTAATCAAGAAAATCAGCAAGGTGAGCCCGATATTGCATTAGTTAATTGGCAAACTAATGAATTTTGTGGCATAAATGGTACTCAAGGACAAAATCAGTCATGTACATCAATAACATCAAATCCTAGAAAAAAAGAGAGAATTAGATGTCGGACAACAAGTTGGTATTGCAGGACAACAAGCTGGTCCTTCCAAACAGTCTTCTGATAAAGGAAAACTGCTTGTTGCTACAGGACAGCAAGCTGATACAACAACTCTAGTGACCCCTAATGTTCAATTTTTTCCTGGAGGATAGAACCAGCCACTTCAGGCACAAAACTCTAAGGCTTAGAATATCCCAAGAGTATAGCAAAAATTTGGTACAACTGTATTTAATATAGTTGATTAGATGAAGAAAGCACCTATCAATATTACTATGTTTGATGCATTAAAAATTCCTGGGCAAACCGATTTATTGCAAGAGGCTATAGCCAAAATTACAATAATTGATGCTGATTTAGATCAGCCTAATATAGCCCTTGCTGATGATGATAAAAAAGTTTAAGTAGCCAAAGAAATTAAGCCACCACCTTTCTATGTTACCCTAGTGATTGGAGATCATTTATTGCAAAACTGCATGATAGATTCAAGAGCTAGTAGCTCAATTACGCTTAAGTAGTTAGTTGATCAACTAGGTCTAACAATTGAACCTTTGTCAAAAGGTGTTGTTCAGTTAGATGGGTCATCAATTAAGTCCAGTGGTGTGATTAAAGATCTGCCACTCACAATGCATGCTTGTCCTAATTTATCAGTTCCTCAAGATATCTATGTGATAGACTTACCAGTTGTTTTTGGAATATGCTTATCCAGGGACTTTACAGCCAAATTAGGTGGTTATCTATCATCTAACTGGTCTCATATGTTTTTCAGAACTAGATATGGTACCAAAGTAACCATTAAATCTGAGCCATTAGCTAGGGATCATTTAGAATCATATGTGGCAAGTCCCATAAATGCAAATCTAGTTATCCAAGAGGAAGAAGAGCCAATTCTGATTAAAGAGCCTAATATACCCATTGATGATATATTAGATATCAATTTAGACAACTGGGCAATTAAAAATCATGAAATAGATCCTCTTGTTCACATAGATTAAGTTGAGCTAGGAGTCTATATAATTCATGAACATGATGCAATTATACCGAATCTGATTAAGAAAGGAAAAAGAACCAAAACAATAAGGTAATCAACTTTGGAAATTATATTTTGATGGTTCAAGGAGTAAAACCATTGCAGGTGGAGGGTCTATGCTGATATCACTAGAGGGAGAAAGGTATTATTCAGCTTTCAGATTCACTTTCAGTCTAACAAATAATGTTGCAGAATATGAAGTTCTAATTCATGGCCCAGAATGGGCCAGAAAGAAAGGTATCAAATGCTTGCAAGTATATGGTGATTCTGAATTAGTAACAAATCAGATTAGAAATTTGCATGTAACAAAAAATGATTTGTTGAAAATGTACAAGCATAGAGCATGGGATTTAATAGAGGATTTTGATGCTTTTAATTTGCTATCAATTCCAAGGAACCAAAATAAACATGCTGATATGTTAACCTCTTTAGGGGCCCAATATGATGTTCCTGTTGATTTAGAAATGTACATATACAATAGTATGTCAAAGTGGTAGTTAGACCATCTATACCAGATAATATAACAAATTGGCCAGTGTTTGACAGCGATGAACATATCATCAATTTCTTAATACAAGAAACATATTTTACTGCTGGAAATAAATAAAAATGGCAGCAACAGTATGATGATCAGATAGTGCAGCTCAAAAAAAAGAAAGTACTGAAGGGTCTAGCCACCCTAGAATCAATTTTCAGTTCTGATGATCATGCTAGAAGAGATAAAATAGCATGATAATCAAGCAAGATCATTTTGAGAAAATTCAGATCTATGATAACAAGTTGCTCAAGCTTGGGAAAGTATGTAATAGTTCAGAACAGCAAGCTTTAATTTCACTTTGTCAAGAATTTAATGATATTTTTTCTTGGGAGTATAGAGACTTGAAGATTTTTAACCTTGCACTTGCTCAACATACTATTGAGTTACAACCAAATGCAAAGCCAATCAGATAGAAACAAAGACCCCTGAATCCCAAGCTTGAACATTTAATGAAGGTTGAATTGAACAAACTCATTGAAGGTAATGTCATTTATCCTATTAAGCACACTTCATGGGTTTCCAATTTTGTACCAATAAGAAAGAAAAATGGTGAAATAAGGTTATGTGTTGATTTTCGTGATCTGAACATTGCTTCACTTAAGGACCATTATCCACTTCCCTCCATGGAGTAGATTTTGCAAGTGGTTCTTGGTTCTTAGAGATTTTCCTTACTAGATGGATATTCACGTTATAATCAGATTCTAGTACTAAAGGAAGATGATCAACATAAAACTGTATTTACAACTAAGTGGGGTACAATGGCATATAGAAAGATGCCATTTGGACTGTCTAATGCAGGAGCCACTTTTTAGAGAGAAATGGATATGGTTCTCAAAGGGTTTATTAATAAATTTGTGCTTGTATATCTAGATGATATTATTATTTTTTCAAGAAGTGTTGACCAACATTTTGATCATTTAAGATAGATTTTTGAAAGATGTAGAGAGTTTGGAGTCTCACTAAATCCAAAAAAGATCATATTTTTTATTTATGAAGGTAAGCTTTTGGGATACATTGTATCAAAGGAAGGTATTTCAATAGACCCAGAAAGAATTATAGCTATTCTAGCATTGCCACTTCCAACACATAAAAAGGGCTTGTAAAGTTTTATAGGGAGAATTAATTTTGTTAGGAGATTTATACCCAACATCTTAGCATTATTGCAGCCACTAAAAATAATGCTTAAAAAGAATGTGGTTTTCAAATGGACCAAGGAAGGTACCATAAGTTTTGTAGATATCAAAGAGGAACTTGCATCAGCCCTAACACTAGTTAATCCAAATTTTGATAAGACTTCATACTATATTCTTTTGGAGGTGTTGATACTATCTCATTCATGCTCTGTCAGCAAAATGAAGAAGGACAAGAGCAGCCAATTGCATTTTTCAGCCATATATTGTAGGACTATGAGGTAAGATATTCCTTCGTAGAAAAGCATGTACTTGCAGTTATTAGGAGCCTCAAAAAATTCAGACACATGTTGTCCAATAATAAAATTCATCTGCAAGTAGCTCATCCTACAATTAAGGAATTTTTGCTTAACAAAGACATCAATGATAAGAGGGCAGGATGGATAAACAGAGTTATGGAGTATGATGTTGACATTAAAGTAATAAAACTGGTTAGAGGAAAAGGTCTATGTGAACAAATGGCAGAAGATGCAGAAAACAACCATCAAACAGAAGAACAAGTTACCCTTATACTCACAAATGAAAAAGAGGATGTTGCCTCTGATGAAGAAACAAATGCAACAGGTGATAGCACAGTTTCTGAACCTGATTGGATCCAAAAAAATGATCCACTATTTACTTACAGGTGACTACCCTAAAGGATTGGACAAGTCTAAAAGAAGGTATTATAGATTACAAGCAATTTCTTATTCTATTATAGATAATGTGCTTTATAAAAGATATTTTCATGGAGTTATGCTCAGATACATACATCCAAATCAGATTGATAGAATTTTAGAAGAATTCCATAATGGACCTGCAGGAGGTCATTTAGCTGCAAGAGCAATAGCCCTGAAAATCATGAGAGTCGGTTACTACTGGCCAGATTTGTTCAAAGATACACAAAGGTGGGTAAGAAAATGTGAAAAATGCTCACTTTTTGCAGGAAAGAAAAGACTTGCAGCTTTGCCACTTCAGCCAATACAAATAGAATGACCATTTGCTAAATGGGGATTAGACTTTATTGGGCCTATTAATCCACTTTCAAGTGTAGGACATAAATGGATCCTAACCGCAATAGATTACTTTACCAAATTGACTGAAGCAGTCACACTTAAGGAGGCAAATGAAAATTCAATTTTGAATTTTTATCAAGATCTAGTATCCAAGTTTAGTACTCCTGATGCAATTATATCAAATAATGCCTTAGCTTTTATTGGTTTAAAAGTATCATATTGGTTTGTTAAGAACAATATTTTTCTAAGTGCTTCATCAAATTATTACCCCCAGGGTTATGGACAGGTTGAATCAACCAATAAAAATTTGATTAAGATTATTAAAAGTTCTATTCAGCATAATCAGAGAACATGGCATGAAGAGCTAAAGTTAGCCCTATGGGCTGATAGGATGACACCAAAGAGAGATACAGGTTTTTCACCTTATGTTCTAGTTTATGGCGAAGAGGCCAAATTTCCAATATCAGCAGAGTTTCCAACTCTCAGTTATATAAAAGAACTTGAAATGTTAGAGGATAAGCCAATGAAAATTAGGCTTGCTCAATTGATGGAGTTGGAAGAAACCAGAAAGGAAGCTTTCAGAAAGCTTGAAATTCACCATTCACAGATGAAAAAGACTTTTTATAAATATTTTGATAAAAAGGTAGTAGCAAGGACCTTCAATGAAGGTGACTTAGTTTTCAAATGGGATGAACTTAAAAGAAGACCTAGTAGGCATACCAAATTTGATGCCATGTGGGATGGCCCATATATAATCACTGAGAAGAAACAACATAATGCATTTTAGTTTTCAAAGATAGATGGAGAAATCCTACCCATCCCAGTTAACAGGATCCACCTCAAACTTTGTTTTTGAGGATTTATTTTTCAACTATTAAGTGCTTTTGCACATTTCTTATTTTCCATAATTGCATTTTCTGCACATCTTCCATTTCAGTTTTAGCTATTTTAATTCAATAAGCAGCTATTTGCACAACTTGAGGGATCTTTTATAGAGTTTTGTTTGTTTCATCTACTGTTTTCTATTTTTAGTCGAGTTTCAAAGAGCTAAATTTCAGAAAGGGGGCAATACTTTGCACCCAATGGATTCACTAAAGGCAACTGGTCTGAGTTGATATGTTTAGTAGGCAAACAGCCCTGATAGGTCACCAAAATGTTATCTAAATTTTAAACCATCAAAATTTGATAGGCCTATGATCGACCTTACACATAAAATGAAAGAGAGGTACACAAAAACAATTCTTGTACATCATCATTTATTTAAACTTAAATATATAAATGAAGAATTATTTTCAGAATGCAATCTATTTCAATAATGTACATTTAAAACTGCATTTGAAAGAAACTTTTCATTTACATAAATGTGTAACGACCCACACAAGTAATGGGTACGACTGAGAATGTACAATAAATAGAATGATACAAAAATGGATAAATAGAAAAGAGAGAAAAGGGGATTTGTCCTTTCCTTTCAACGATGAGTCGTTGATGGAATCAAGTTGCATCTTGTATTTTAATGCTCCTAGCACTCCTAGAATGATTGCAAGAGGTGAAGGATAGGTGCGTTAGAGATCATGATCTCATTTTCTTGAACAAATCTACTCATACACATGTATATCAGACTACAAAAGGAAGGAATTAGATCATAACAACAAGAGAATCAGTTATTAGAATGTCAAAATCATCAGAAGCTTCGTGAGCTTCTTGTTTTTTCTAAGTTGTTTTCTTCATGTGCATATACAGGATTTCATTTCAGAAATATCATGTATGTGGGTTAAAATGGGCTCCTGAAGTGGTTGAGCTCAACTTACATGTCACTATTCATGGGGTGACACTAATCAGCTACTAAATAGGAACACAATTATATCCAAAATTCCATGTATTATCACTCAATGACAGAAAAAGATGCCATTCAATGCCAACACAAACTAAAGTGAATAGAACTATGTCACATGGTCAATAGATGACTAGAACCATCATATGAGTGATTATCGAAGTAAAAAATGAACATTACAGAAGTTTAGCCATGAGAGTTATTGGTGCAGGAGCACCTAGTTGAGTCAAAACTTCATTTTTGGGTATTTTATGTTTTTTTGTTTATAAAGTCTTGTGTTAGGATATTTTTCTTGTTTTAGGTTTTTTTGAGTCATGTGAAGTGGTTTTGATCTCATTTTGGGCTTAAGAGATCAAATCTTGCATTTCAGGCCTTGAGTTGACAGTTTTTGGCAAAAATGTGGAAAATTGCCAAAATGGTCTCCTAGTGTCTTCAAGAGCATTGAAACATGTTTTTTTAGTGTTTTTAAGCATATCTAAGGTGTTTAGATAGGTTGATGAGGTTAGACGGTCAAAAATGCCTTGTTGAGCAAGAAAAAGTTGTCATTTTGGCTTAAGAAAGTTGTCAAAATTGTCATTTTCTTGTGAAATGAGTTTTTGAACCCTCATGTCTATACAAGGGCTTGGAAACCAACTTGAGAAACTATATAAGGCCTCCATTTTCCTTGGTAAGGGTTGGTTTTTGTATTTACAAGTGAAAACTCAATAGAAAACAAGTTTTTTTGGCTTTTATGACTGTTTTTCTCTCTTTTTGAAGGGCAGTCCATACTGTAGTTGTACAATCCATATTGTACCTTATTGGAAGTTGAGATGTTGATGTATTAATGCTTTTCATGTAGCTGTTTCATTGGTTTTTCATTTGCAAGGTGTTCATTCAAAAATATTTGTAAACTGTGTATCTGCTGCCCTGCCAAGGGTTTGAAGTTGTAAAATGTGTCAACTTGGTTGATCCAGGTCTAGGATCCCTCCAATGGATTCTTCCAAGTTGAACCATGTGTATATAATGTACATTCCTCTCTTTTGTGCCAGAAGAATGGTTTGAAGATGCATTTGAGTGTGAACTAGGCAAGTTGGTGCAACTAGGCTAGTTCATGTTCAAAACTCAAGATTGTCATCCAAAAGTAATTTGGAATGGACAAATCATTGAGGAAGAGGTTTGGAAATGTGATCAGGGATTTGAAACACCATCTTGATGTGTTAGAATAGCTTACACCTTGTAATAATTCTCATTTTGTAGACAAAACAGTGAGTTCACTATTTTTGTGAAATTTGTTGTCATTTTGCTAAATGGAATGCTTTAAGAGCATAATCCATGCCTTGTATCTTGAAGGAAATGTAATAGGTTGAGTGTAAATGTTTTAATACCTCATTGAGGTACCTTCCCATCTTCCAATCTCCTCATTCTTGCAGGTTCCAAAGACAAACAGGTTGCTGACTAGTAAATGCAGTGAAAAGACAGTGACAATGATTGTTTTTCTTCTTGTTTGTCAAGTGTATGGCAAAATGCCAGTCCAACAAAGGCAGGGAAGGCTTCAATATGGTGTGGTAGAGGTTTCCAAACAACCAGGGAGTTTGAAACAAGTTTGAAGGAGAGCAACTATGGTAGAAGCACTAAAAACCCTACCAAACCCTCTTTTTATGCCATAAAAAGTGGACAGTCTGAAAACTACACTAACCGGGGGCTAAACCTTAAAAATATTTGAATATGCACCTCTAAAACACCATCCCAAACATTCTTTGTGGTTGAAAGGACCATCATTGACCGGTGGAAGCAAAATAAGACCAATTAGGCGACCACGGGCTAGTAGCCCTGCTGCATAACACACAACTTTGATAGTTTCTGCAAATTTCATGTACCTAGTATAAAATGAAACTTGGTGACTTATGAAATGTGATGGAAACATTCCAAGAAATCCACCAATTGTATTTTGGGACTCCTAGATGGTGTGCAGCCTCATTTGGGGTAGTTGAGCCTTGTTAAGGGCTTTGAGTAAGTTAAGGGCATTTGACCTCAAAACAAGATCTTGAGCACCCAAAGGTGAGTAGTACCTCACTCCCCCTACATTTACATGGTGAAAGACCCTAGTACACATTGAAACTGAAGATTGAAGGCCCCAAGAGCCAAGCATGAGCAAGTGTAGTTGGAAGGAAAAGTATTTTGAGTATTTTTGTGCATGGGCAAGAGACATCGCCCAAAAGGGAGTTTGTTAGGCAAGCCAACCATTAAGGATTTGGCATGACAACAATAGGACATATTGGATAGTCAAGTGAAACAGACTTTACAAGTCCTTAGTCAATAAATTGATCCTCTTTTAGCAACTAGCCTTGTGATTGCTTACCTACCAAGCTGCCTATCAGTTATACTTAGTCCAAAGAAAGGTTGAATAATGAAATAAGACAGTAAAGGCAGTAATAGCAGTAAAAAGATAGATTTAAGTCAGTTATTACAGTCATTCATGAATTCATTAAGCAACCTTGATGGTTAACAAAGAGATAATCCTACTAGCTTATAGCCAATACAATCATGCCATATTTAGTACTAGGGATTGTATGCTTAAGTAAAAAGTGCATTAAGAGATTACAAAGCATTGTCAACTGATCAAAAGGTATCTCAAATCATCAAGAACAACCTCAAAGATGATAAATTGACAATAGGGAACAATCATCTCAATCAATAAGATATCACAGTCAAATAGTGTTTGACCACCCATAGATCAATAGATACTTAAAAAGGGAAAAGGCATTAATTCAAACCCTTGCTTATGAAAAGATAATTAATGCACAATGATCATCAAGTATAATCATACCAATCCTATGAATTAGAGACCCAGAAATAACAGCCTTAGCATGCATACAAAGAACAAAGAACAACATGTTTAGAGTGCCTTGTAGTTAGAATATATGTAACAAAGATCATGTTGGGCAAATATAAGTGACAACTTTGAGAAGTGGCATTGTCACATGTAGACTACCTTTATATTCTCCTTGAAAGTCACAACTTCATGATACAGAGGTTTGAGACAATGTATGATACTCATACAACAAAGATCCATACAATCATCACTGATAGAAGAAAGACATAGAGCAAGGATAGTTTAAGAACATAGTATACTTTGTTATGTATGATATTTAAGTGAGTAAAGAATAGTTAAGTGAGTAAAGAACAATAATGTACAAAGGACTAGTAGTCATCCATAAACAATGAAGTTCTATAAGTGCCTTCAAAGATCATACATAAAGTAAGTGTAGTCTCTTCAAGATTCTGCTAGTTAAATCAGGAATATCACAGTGCCTCTCAGACATCAAATGTAGCATAAAGAGAAATCAATAATGATTAAGTACAGAAGACAATGATAAGGAGCATGTCAGTCATAAAAGAAATATTGAACCAATAGTGATTATCCTTTCAACGACAACAACCTAGTGGATATGTAGTGTCAAAATTTCAAACAGTGATAGGCATGCATCCAAGGTTAAAGCATTCAAGGATAGTTCTATGGATAGAAAGAACGTTCATATTTTTAGGTCTTATGACAGTCACTTTGAAGGAGAATCATATCCAGGATTGTAATTAAATCATTGTACCAAAAGAGAGTATTTAGTAAATGAGTAGCTATAGAAGTTACTATGGAGAAGATTCATTTCAGAACTTACATAGACTAACAGCCTAGTTATCAGTAACTAAGGCCAAGTAACAGAACACCCCAAGGAATATCCATGTCACAATCATATCAATAGTCTCCAATAAAGAATGCAGATAATGCAGTCATGATAATAACAGTGAAGATAGTGAAATGACAATAAGACCTTCAAAACACATAACAGTAAGCATAGCAGTTGTCAAAGTAAAGCACCATGAATACTCAACACAAAGACATTATTCAAGGTTTATTAAAAACTGATTGATCACACTTAGATAGGGACACTGTTACAAAAGCACAAAAGACAAAAGACTGTTAGAGATAGCACAATCTATCACAAATAGGCTACAAGGTCCTCAATATTATGCAGCAGAATGGTTAAGGAATAATGTAGATTATTTTCAATTTAGAAGAAGTATGATAGTGAGTTGGCATCCATGTAAAACAACAAGAGCACCAATATAGTAAGACCAAGGTTAAAACATCATCCAATTACATTATCTTGACAAATTACAATCTAGATAGTGATATTGATGAGCAGATTGTATTGGCTCATTCAAAAGCTTTGGAATAGTACATTGAAAAGATCAAAGATATAAAGACTATTAAAAGCATCCCACAATGGCACCCATCAAAATAGTAGTCCTTAACATATTTAAGGAAGTCATAAGGCATAATGAGGACCAAGATTGCAATGCAATACATAGAGCAATAAGTAGTAAACATCTTAGAGGTTACAATCCTAGCTTTACACAAGAAAAAAAAGAAAATAAAAATGATAAAGAACAGTAACATTACTTTAGAATGCACAACCCTATAATAGTCATCTACAACAATAGCAGCCACATGTGTCCTTAAAACAATGGGCATAAGCAAATTGAAGGATAAAGATTGATAGTCACAAGAGTGCAGTCCAGTCAAATGCATAAGAAGTATAGAGTAAATAATCATAGGGGAGTGATGGTTAGAGAAACATCAAGCATAGAGGGACAAAACTCACTAGTACAGTCAACAAGAACTAGAAAAATCCAAATTTAGTCACCAGTTGCAGTCATAAGGAATTACAAAAACATGTTACTGATTAACACAATACACAAAGTTTGCACACAGTCCTAGTAGAAGCACTATAAGTCACATTCATAGAGACAATTTGGAGATAGCAACTTAAGATATAAATTTTGACACAAAATCCTTACCTAGAATAGTGATAGTAGTTTACATTATCATAGACATTTTTCATAACATAAGATATGGAGGTGAACCAAGAGAGTAGTCTTGCTAAATCCAAGTAATCATGATCAAGGAATTCAAGTTAACAATATTTGGGTTCTTTTAGTGTCATTATTTTGAGTTCTCTTTACTATTATTAACAATATGATATTGAGAAACAGAGTAGAGTCGATAGCATTCACTGTTTACAGTCAATACAAAGATAAAAAATGAAGTCATATTGATTTGTTTCACTATCATAATGGAGGATAACTCTGTCCAAAATTCAAAAGACAGTGGCAGCTCGAGATTGACCCTCAAAATCATACCAAAACTCATATCAAATGAAGAGGTCTCAAACCCATACAATTGGTAGATTTCAAGGCCACAAAGCATACAACTGAAGAACAAGTAGTAAATAGAATGCAAGAAGTCTACGATGCATCTTCATGAGCACCATCAAACCCTAAGGTAGGGTTTCACTGAATTATCATGCAGGGTTCATACTTAAGGCTAGAGTACTCAGAGCGGTTATAATGTCATCAAACCCTACGACAACAATTAATAATCTATAACCACAATATTATTCATATACACCTTCAATAGAAATATAGAAGTATGCAACTAAGAAGCCCGAGTCCATAAAGAAATGCATGAATAAACAATCCCAAGCAGAAACCCTAAGTTAAGGGCATGCAAAAAAAATTAGAACTTGTGCATTCTTTCATTCCAGAAGGAAATATTACATAAAAAAGAATGAAAAATCATGCATACCCGCATACCCGACTCCAGAGATTGTTGTTCAGTGCACATAATCATGTAGAAATTCCTCAGTTTGAACCCTCAGAGTGCATGATGGCCAACAGAGGCAGTTTCTCTAAAGACAAAGATGCAAATGAATAATTTTAGGTTTTCTTGAACCTTTTTACCTTAGCATGCCCTAATTGTCATTGAGGATTTTTATGGACTTAAATTCTTTTAATTTAAGTTGTTGTCTATTATATTGTAAGTGGTCGAGTTCTTGACTCCCAGTAGGACTAAAAGTCCTAATTTTCATGCTAGTCGTACGGGGCTTAAAACCCTTTGTTTATTAAGTGCATGTTTTTATTGTATTATTATTATATTTAATTTATTAATAATGATAAAATAATAAAAAGAAATAGGTGCACATGCCAATTATTAATACGATAAATATAATAATAAATAATTAATTATATTATTCATATAAATAGAAGTGAAACAAAATAAAATATAAAGATTATTTTAATCTTTATTTAAGAACTTCTATTTACTGGAATAAAATAATTAATATCGACACTTAAGTTCTCTCTGATGCATGTATGCACAATTGAAAAATAAAATAAATATTAAATTGATAGTATAATGAAATCACTTATAATTTTTATCACATAAAATCAGCAATGAGTTGCATATATGTAATAAATATTAAAAGTTAAGTCATTATTGACTAACTTTAATATTTAATCTATTTTCCCCTTATACACACATGCATCAAACAGTGGGTCAGTTTAGCAACAGTTCAAAGTGGTTTAGGTAGTTGTTAGTAGTTGGAGGCTATTTTGAGAGTCTCTTGGGGTTCCATGTTGGCTAGAGGACTTTTTGGCAGCATTATTGCATCTTTTCATGCAGATTTGGCACCTGCTTTTTAGGCTTTTTCCTTGTGCTCAGATTTTCAAACTGGAGTTCGCCTTTTTAGGAGTACAGTTCATTCTTTTAGAGTTTGCAAGCGTTTTTATTGTATATAGAGGAAAATTTGTTAGAAATTCCTTAGTTCCTGCCTTTTTTTCTCTCTTGCCTTAAGAGAATTTAAGAGATTTGTGGCTCATACTTTGATATATAGAGATTTACAACAGTTTTTTAGTTATATTATTTTTAGCAAGACTCCTTTTATTTGTAGAGTTTCACAAGTTTGCCTTGATAATGGTGTTTGTTCATGATGGATTTGATAGAATTATTTTTGTGTTTCATCTAAAACCTTGAATATCATGCTTTTCTTAGTGTGCATGCATTATTACTTCTTTCAGAATCACAGGTCTTAGTTTGTGTTACAGGTTTTAGTAAATTTGTGCTGAGAAGTTAAACTTCCTTCCAAGTTTATTAATTACTTAACCTTTCTGAGAAATGCTCATTTGAGAGGGAAGTTATTTATTTTGTGTACGCAAAATTTCTGATAGATTTTTGTGAGTCATGACAGTTTTATCATCGTAGTTTGGGTGCATCACCTCCTAGAATAATTTTAGTTTTAAGCCAATCCAATAATTCTTTACTCTTTTCAGTCGGCCCATAACCGAGAGATTCATTTCTCTTTCTCAGTTTACCCACAACTCGAGTTTCGTTTCCATATTGCATAGGAGTGCATAAGTGTGGGTACTAATTTGCTTTGCAGAAACAGGTGCATCCTTCATGACAACACTTACAACATAGCAGATGTGGAAGGTACACCTCTCAAAGAACCTATAAATTTTATGCACCTTCATAGATACTATTCCTAATCTCTCTCTCTGTTTCTAGCTTATTTTCTCTCCCTGTGCCTTTTCTTTCTTCAAATTGGATAATATGGTAGCATATCTTTATTAAAGTATGTGGTATTAAATGATATTATATTATTTAATCTACATTACTTCATTCTTGACAAGCGTTTTTCTTCACTTTATGGTTTGTCTTGGATCCATTTATGTAAATTGTAATAGATTTACATTTTATATGTGCTATCATGTTAAACAATTTCTTATGTGTTAAGTAGGATTATATCATGTTGTGTTTAATTAGAGTTAATTAAATCACATTAGTCATATAGTTCTTCAACTTAACACATTTTCTTCTACATCACCAAAGTAGTATTTAATTAAATACTTAGTTATTTAATTAAATCACAAATGTATCAATTTAACCATGAAGCATTGAGAAATCAATCCCATGGAAATTAAATTAGACATACATGTTCATTACCAAATATGTTACTTTTAATCAAAGAAATGCATACATCGTTTCAAGAATTAAAATAACATGTTTGAGATAAAAGCATAAGCATATATAAATTGATATCAATGAGTGTAACAACATACACATCACTATACATCAAAAAGTGACCCATACTACAAACATGGTCATCTCCTATCTCTAGGACTAGCAGTTGGAGGCTGGTGACTGGTTGTCCCCTTCTGATCTAGCCATGGGGGTGGACCCATGAGTGTGTGTCAAGATGAGGAACGTGAGTGACTCCGTGAGGATCTCCTAAGCTCCCTATTCATCATGGTCCCACAATACATGGATGCCTCTACCTGCACCACTGCTAGATCATGCCCTGTTCGCTGCAACCTCTCTAGAAAACTATTCTCCCTCTCTTGACAAATGTCTATCTCCACCCGAAAGGGGGTGAATATGTCCTCATGTTGACCAACACTTCTCTGAGTTCTATGCACTATCTGTGAGGAGCTAGGAATGTGTGCAGTGGTGATGATGTATGTCACTATATTCTAGATGAGGGAGTGCCACTCCTAAACACCAACTGCAGAGATGATAAGAGGTTTTACATCAGTAACATTCTATAGTATCAAATCTAAATAATTAAATGCATAAATTAAATAATCATAAAACACCTTACCTAGATCAACCTCTCGCCAGTAGGGTCATGAAAAGAGACCTCCTATGATTAGGAACCACTGGTCTCTCTATGCTCATAATGTCTCTGTACACTAGGTGCGAGATGGTGGGGACTAGACTTAGGACCCTTTATAAGGTCCTTCTCTCCTCAGGATGGCATGATCAGTGGATCTAAGGCTATGGTGTCATCTCTGAAGTGATGTGGAACTATATCTGACTTGTCCTCTTCATCCTCCTCACCCTCCTCATCCTCCTCATCCTCCTCCTCCTCTCCATCCTCCTCATCATCACCATCCAGATCTCCCTCTCCTACATAAGGTTCATCTCCATAATCACCAATATCCTACTGTCTTGTATCCTCTTGCTAATCATATGTGTCTACCTCACCCAGGTTCTCAGATTATCAAAGTCATCCTTGCCACCTACATGACTCCATGGTCCAGGGTTCCCTCTAGGGAAGTCCATAGGAAAGATGGCTCCAGGGTATACCCTACCCCACCATGTGACGTACCACTGATGTGCATCCACATTATCAGTATAGTCGGTCATGACATCCTTATCTGACCCATCTGAGTCTATCATCTCAATCTCATCACTGGTAGGCCTTGGAATATATCTTGACCAAGGGGTCACATGTGAGTGTAGGATATATATGTTAGGACCCGGGAGGCAACTAAGAGGGGGGGTGAATAAGTTGTCTTATTAATTTCAACCCAAATATAACTTAATTAAACTTGATGTATAATACCTGTAAACCAAACTTAATGTCGGTTGATAGATTAGCAGTAAATATTAATACCGGTGAAACTTAATGCATGAAACAGAAAGAGAAACAATATCCACAACACATAACACAGAGATTTGTATGTGGAAACCCTATAAGGGGAAAAAAAATAGTGGGAAACCTTACCCACAATCAGATTATACTATTATAGATATTATGTGTACATAAATGGGGTTTGCACATGCAGAAAGGCCAACCCCCTAGAGCTCACTGCTCAATCACAAGATAGGAGTCACACTGACTACAATTGGATGGTTAAATCCAATGATAATGTATTGCTCAAAGTAGTATCTCTAATGCTGGATTTAGTACCGGTTAAGCTCTAATAATAACCTTCAAACCTTCCTTAAACCTTCAAATGATGTCTGCATGAATATCTCTGCTTATACTCGCATATATCAAATACCACAATCTTACTATATCATCTCCTAATCTCACAAATGAGATTTTACATATATACCAAGCCTAAGACCAAATGAGTAGGTCGGGTTACTAAGAATATTACAATTAAATAAGTCAAGATGCAATGCATCATGTCGGCTCAATACATTTACAACAATATTCAATCAATAAATCATCTCCATAACGTGTTGTGCTGATCTGGAATAGATAACGTGTGTCAGTGCATAACCTAGACCAATTTTCCGGTAACAGTAAATATGTCAACTTGATTAGATCAATAACCAAAATACCAAAACCAAGTATCCAAACCATGTCTTCGACATAACCAAGTGATCTCTAGATGATAATAATTCATCCTTAGTGTCAATGAACAATATACCGGTGACTGAACATAAGTCACTAAATATGCTGGTGAACAACAATGTGCCAATTCAACATAACCATAGATCTCCAGAAGGATCAGTGTTGACATCAATGACAAAACTAATGCAACACATCCATAATACCAACAATATCCCCCTTTGGCATTGATGGCAACACTAGATGAAAAAACATCTAAGTGCCAAAGCAAAAATGCCAAAAACGAAAAACCAACAATCTCCAGAATAGATCAATAACAGAAATCAAAAACCAAAATGTAGTGAGTATAAATCTCTGCCCCAATGAATAATATCTCTCCAAAGGATACTGTTTAATGTTTTTCCATAGATATCTCTCCCCCTTTGACATCAAATATCAAAGCAATACAAATACTAGAATATACAACTCAATTCATATAACCAATTACAATAACCAATATTTATAACCAACTACTCCCCCTGAGAAGTAGCTCTCCTCCATCAAAGCCAGAAAAATGATTTCTCTATTAGTCTCTGTTGGTTTGATGCAAAATCCAACTGTCTAAGTCTCTACCAGTGAGGGTATTACCCCAAGCTGCTCTCTGAGATATTCAAAAGTTTCCTTAGGTAAAGGCTTAGTAAAGATATCTGCAATTTGCTCTTTAGTATTCACATAAACAAATCTCACTTCTTTTGCTTCAACATTCTCTTTCAGAAAATTATACTTAATAGAAACATGTTTAGTTTTAGAGTGAAATACTGGATTCTTTGATATATCAATTTCTTCTGAATTATCACAATAGATGATTATCGGTTCTTTGCATTTTACCTTTATGTCCTTCAACATTTTCTTAATCCATAATACCCGAGTACAATTAGTTGTTATTGCAACATATTTTGATTCTACTATTCATAATGATGTACAACTTTGTTTCTTGCTCAACCATGAAATCAATCTGCTACCAAGAAAGAATGCCTCGCCACTGATGCTCTTTTTGTCATCTACATCTCCTGCCCAATTTGCATCCATGTATGCACATAAATCAAAATTTTCATCTTTAGGATACCATAAACCAAGGTTTGTTGTGCCTTGTAGATACCGGAAAATCCTTTTCACTGTTGATTCATGATTTTCTTTAGGATTACTCTGAAACCTTGAAACAATACATACTCCATTCATTATATTAGGTCTTGTTTGTGTCAAATACAATAAACCTCCAATCATAGACTTATATCTTGTCAGATTAACAGGAGTTGAATCATCCTTTAATGTCAATTTATCAGTTTTAGTCATAGGAGTACTTACCGGTTTAGAATTTTCCATACCAAATTTCTTTAATATTTCCTTCAAATATTTTATTTGACATATGAATATACCTTTATCAGTCTGTGAAATCTACAATCCTAAAAAGAATTTTATTTCCCCAATCATAGACATTTCAAATTCTTCCTACATCTTATTAGTAAAGTCTTTACACAATCCATCTTCACCTCCAAAAATGATATCATCAACAAAAACTTCAATAACCAGGATGTCATCATTAGTCACTTTGAAATAAAAGTTGTTGTCAGCATTACCTTTAGTTTAACCAAGCTTCAAAAGATATTTATCCAATCTAGCATACCAAGCTCTAGGAGCTTTCTTCAATCCATACAAAGCTTTCCTTAATCTGCATACCCTATCTTCATCATTTGTTAATAAAAATCCATCAGACTATTCAATGTTAACTTCTTCTTCAAGATCACCATTCATAAATGCACATTTTACATCCATCTAATATACTTTATAGTTCTTGTATGCTACAAATGCAAGAAATAACTTGATTGCCTCAATTCTAGCTATCGGTGCAAAGGTTTCATTGTAATCAATTCCTTCTTTCTGTAAATATCCTTTACATAGTAATCTTGCTTTGTTTCTGATTACCTTACCATCTTCATTAAGTTTATTTCTAAATACCCATTTAGTTCCAATTACATTTTTGTCTTTAGGCCGGCGAACCAATGTCCATGTATTATTCTTTTCAATTTATTCTAATTCAATCTTCCATTGCTTTAATCCAATGTTTATCTTCACATGCCTCAATAACAGATGCTCGTTCAATTTGAGAAATTAAACATACCTCTTCATTTGTCAGTCTCACTCTTGTCATAACACTTTGATACTTATTCCCAATTATCTGACTTTTAGAGTGATTCAATCTTACATACTTGGGTTTGTTCACTTGTTGTTGTTCTTCACTCACTATGGAATTCTTCGATGATACCGGTGTGACTGGATCAACATTTTGTACCGGTGTACTATGTATAGGTTCATTTAAAATCATCTCAACTGTTGGTTCAGAATCTATAGACCTTGAATTTCCTCTAAAGTGTTCATCTATCTTCACATTTGCACTCTCGATGATCTTCTGCAGTCTTTTATTGAAACATCTATATGCCTTTCTCTTAGATGAATAACCAAGAAATATTCCTTCATCACTTCTAGGATCAAATTTACCAACATACTCATCTCTCCTAATATAACATTTGCTTCCAAATATTCTAAAGTATTTAAGAGTAGGAGTATTACCAAACCATAGTTCATAAGGGGTCTTACCAGTTTCACCTTTGATGTGAACTTTGTCTAAAGTGTAAATGGTTGTATTCACTACTTCTCTCCAGTACACATGAGGTAGATTTGCCTCCAATATCATGCTTCTAGTTGCATCTAGAATAGTTGTTTTTCCTTTCCATATTTCCATTCTACTGAGGTGTCTGAGGTACTAATAGTTGTCTTTTCATTCCATTCACTTCACATAATGTATTAAACTCCTTAGATGTAAATTCTCCTCCTTGATCTGATCTTAAACATTTGATTTTCTTACCAGTTTCATTCTCTACCATTGCCTTGAATAACTTGAATTTTTCAAAAGCTTCTGATTTCTCCCTGAGAAAAGTAACCCAACACATTCTAGAATAATCATCAATAATTAGCATAAAGTATCTATCTCCATGTAGACTTCTAGTTCTTTCCAGACCACACAAGTGAGTATGAATTAAATCAAAAACATTATTCGATTTCTCAGAAATACTCTTAAAAGTTGTTCTAACTTGCTTTCCCATTTGACATTCCTTACATACTGGATTATGAGGTTTTACAATCTTAGGTAAATCCCTTACTACTTTAGTAGTACTGATCTTCACAATACAATCAAAATTCACATGACAAAGTCTCTTATGCCATAACCAACTTTCATCAATATGTGCAATCAAGCATATCTTTTCACTATTATTCAAATGAAAGATATTACCTCTAGTTTGATTATCAGGTGCAATCTCTAAACTAGTTTTATTCATGATTTTGCATTTACCATTCTTGAATTTTAATTGAAATCCCTTTTCAACTAATTGACCAACACTCAAAAGATTATGCTTCAATCCTTCAACATAATAAACGTTGTCAATATTTTGCTTACCATCAAAAGATATAGTGCCTTTTCCTTTGATTAAACAAGCTTTATCATCTCCAAATATTACTAGACCTCCATTGTATTCTTGAAAAGATAAGAATTTATTTTTATCACCAGTCATATGATGTGAACATCCAGAATCTATAATCCATTCATCCTTTTCTTCAATTTTAGCTGCCAGGATGTGCTTTACCAGTGATTTATACCCTTCATGGGAGGGAATTTTCATCTTGATGATGGATCATGGAGTGTGATCTGAAACGTTGATGCTAAAATCTTTCACGCAATCGAATCCAAAAATGCTCTCTTGATTATATGATGGATTGTGGAAATCTCTTAGAACTGATTTATACCCTTCATGGGAGGGAATTTTCATCCTGATGATGGATCATGGAGTGTGATCTGAAACGTTGATGCTAAAATCTTTCACGCAATCGAATCCAGAAATGCTCTCTTGATTATATGATGGATTGTGGAAATCTCTTAGAATTGATTTATACCCTTCATGGGAGGGAATTTTTGTAGGGTCTACCCCTGACTTGACTTGTTTGACTAGAGTTGATCTTTAATTCATGCGTGATAAACACTATTGGGAATAGGTTATTTAAGATTATTTATAGGATGTTGATACTATCATTAATGATTGTGTGATTTATTAGACACTATATGCTTATTATGTGATTGACTATCGAAAGATTATATTGATCATGTGATTTGATGAGCATAATTGTTGATGGATTTTACATGCCTTACTACAATCGTGAATTATACTAATCATGCACTTGATGATGTTTTTATGTACTAACCATATTTAATGATTATCTATGATGAGTTGATCTTATTGTGTGTTTGATTGTTGTATGACTGTCTTCGGGATAGAGACAATTCCACATCACTCATTGCGAGTGGGATGTGTTGTTGCAATTCTCTAACCCTTGTCTGTTATAATATATATATGCATATGTCGTATCGTTGCTTTGTGGATGCAGGATTTGCAGGTACTAGACATTGACTCCACCTGGCTCCACAGGTCTGAGCGTGTCTTTAAATCCCAATGGTATGTGGTTCGAAGTTGGCACAATTTCCCCTCACATACTCTAGGTCTAAGTTGTTCACTATGAGTTGTCAGTGTCTTGGCGCAAGTCGTCATGATAGTTAGTAAGTTGGGTTTTTTCTGTATTGTGAGTATGTTAGTATTGGCTAATTATTCTTTTTATGTTGAGATTGACTATTTGATTATTGATGCAAGATTAAATAATTAATGATGTTAATTTTAATTATTTTGATTAATAGCGATTTGATTATTTGGTTATCTAATGTTTAATTTAATTTATTGGATTCTTTTCTTTTTGGTTATTTGATTATTTGATATTTAAATGTTTATTTATTTTAATGATGATTTAATATTTATTTAATTTTTTATTGTTTAGCTTATGATGTGTTTTATATTTATTTGTGATTTGACCTTTATTGGTATTTATTTATTTATTTATTTAATCGTCCATGGTTTAATATTTATTTGGCTTTTAATGTTTATCTAGTTCATTAATTCATTTATGAACCTTTGGTTTATTTAATTTAATTTCCCCATTTAATTTATTTAATTGTGGCTCATGTTTTATTTATTAGTTTGACTTTTATATTAAGTGCGTTGTATAAATAATAAAATGATAAAACATTCCCACCAAATTGTAAAAAGCATGATTTATATTTACCTTACCTACCCTCTTCTCTTATTGGTTGAATTTAAAAAGGGAGGTAAAATTATATTATATGGTGGGGTTGGTAAAATATATTATAGATTGTAATATTTTGATTGGTTGAGATTGAGGCTAGGGTTTTTGGTTAATGTTTGTCTTTTTATTTTCTTTTCCGTGAATTTTTCGTGGGTTGGTTCCTCTCTAATCTATAACATAATCTAAAATTTGTATAGTGAGGAAGGAAATATATGAAGGCATAAATTTGTTGTAAGGTTTTATTCTATAGTTTGTGGGAAATATTTGTATTTCTGGGTTTGCTGAAAGCCTTCTGTGTCTTTTTGAGTCTATGTCGTACATGGAGTTTTGATTTAATATTGGCCTTCAAGTGTTTATTATTTATTTAATGTTGAAGTGAATTTTATTTATTGGGTAATATTATTTTACCCATTAAGTAATTTAAAAGGGGGTAATTTATATTATTTTATTTAAAAGTTATTTTCACCCCGGGTTAATGGTTTAATTTATTTTACCTACCCTTGGATTTGATTGGCTGGAAGTTTATGGTAGGTAGAAAATATATTTTATTTTCTTGAACTTTGGGAAGGTAGGTATGAAATATAATGTTTTTGGAATATTTTGATTGGAGGATGGTTTTGCTTGGTTTTGTTTTATTTTATTTTTATTTTTTTTTTATAAATAGGCCTTCCTGTGAATTCACGGGGGTTGGCATCTTTGGTGAATGAATTTCTGAGATTAATTTTAAGATTGTTGGTGGTTGGATTTAAATTGGATTAAAAGCTTGGACTAGTTTTTCCTGTAGTTTTTTTCTTGTAGGTTAATTTGCTAGTTGCTTGATTGTGTGGTATTTTTTGGATTAATTTTTGTACCAGAGGCTTTATTTGAGGGCTGTTATATTTTCCAGATTTGGCTTTTATCAGTTTTGATGTATTTGGATGGTCTTATGTATATTTTCTCCTCTACACCATTGTGGACATTATAGACCCTCTTCCATGTGAATAGGCCATGGATGATTGAGGTGAATATATATGCTATTTTGGACCAGCAAGTGAGTAGGCCTTGTTGTGATGTTATCTTCTATTTGATGGCAGCATTTGATAGCTTGATATGCCTTTGTTTATTGCTAGCCAAGAGGCTCATTTTGTTATATTGATGTTGTTGTAGCCTTGCATATGTTGTGAGAGTATGTGTGGAAGTTAGTGGCTGCATTGAGTATTATTTTAATGTATTTATGTTGGTAGAGCCTCTTGCGATGTGTTGTTGGGCCATGTTAGGAGGAGTGGGCTTCCTTGTGATGACCGAGGTCATGAGAGATAGACTAGCATAAGGTTCCTTGTAAGGATGCATGAAGTCTAGACCACCAGGGCACATTGGAGTTTTCCATGATTTGTAAACAAGTGATAACATTGATAATGAATTAATTGGGATGGAAAAATTATAACTCACTTAAACAAGATAATGAATAGTTTTGAGTCTCATGACTTATGTCCTAGGGAGGATGTTTTAGGATAAGCATGAGAAGGTTGTGAAGACGGTAAGCTAATCTCCCTTGGTCTCTCATAGGTTGAGATGGCTCCACATGTCCATCAGGCTAGTGCCTTGTGTTATTATGTTACGAGGATGGCATGTGATGACACTCCACTCCTACATGTGTTTGGTTAGTCTTTTTGGTTTTGAGTGTCAGCCTAGATGTAGAGTGTGTGTTGGGACCTTGTGTCATCTCCTAGCACAGGGGGTGGTTCCTTTGGTTCCACATGGTCAGGTGGTTGGTGCTTTTAAACCATTGGGATGTTCCTGTCTTTGGATTCTTCTTGCGTGGATGAGGATGCTTCTTTAGATAGTTCATGGATAATAATTGCAGCAAGAATGTAAATGATGATGTGATTTATGTAATGAAATTCTTATGCAACGGTTGTAAAAGAAGCCATGCTTATGAGAAATGATTATGCTGTTCTAGTTATAGTAATAGCTTTTGGTTATGGTATGTGATTGTAATGATGAACCTTAAGTGGTATTGTAACATATTTATATTAAATTAAATGGATGCATGAGATGTGGATAAGTATTGTTGTTTAAAACGAAATGATGTATTTTGTATTCTTGATGAGCCATGTTATAAGTAAATCGAGTAAATGTTATGATAATGGTATTAGATTTGAAATGATGTCTTTAACTAATGGTTTAAGTAGAAGAAATGTTATGTCTTGATAGGATGTATGATTTTGAGTAATTTTGGAAGATATCTTAGGACATGTTTATGAGTTGTGATTAAAGAATATGAAATTATATCATCATACTTCATAGTTAGTGATCTAATGGTAGGATTGAAAATCTTATAATGTTTGGGATGTAGTAGAATGTTCCTTATGAAAATATTGTATGGATGTTCTTAATGAATGAATTACTAATCTTATTAATGGAAATTACTAGTAAGTGTATGGAAGACGATTAAATGAGTTCTTGTCTTTTAGGAAAGGATTAGAATGTATCATGTGTTATAGTTTAAGAATTATATCTACATTTGGTGGATGCTATTAGTTGTTATGGAATTAGGATATTGTACCTTAATTTGTGTTGAGATGAATTCATGTAGTTACTTAATTTGTAATGAGATGATTGTTGGTTAGTTGATATAGTGTAAGAGATTTTATGAGTACTAAATGAGCTATGGGTTAAATTGTTTAAGTAGACTTTGTGAGTATTGCATTATGTGCTTTTGGAATGATGATGAAGTAATAAGTATGCTATGAGCATGGAATTATAAATGACTATGTAGAAGTTAATTTTAAATGGAAATCATGTTAATGCAATGTAAGGGATTAATCTTGGTATGTGTATGTCAATGTTTATAGTAAAAGGTTGGTAAATGGTAATAGGAACATTTGGACTTGGTGTATAAAATGAATCTAAGTGAAAAAGGAAATAGTGGTGCATTGAAAGATAGAATCTCATATTAAATGAAAGATTAAGAAGGTTGCATATCATGAGTGTTAGGTATTTCTATGTTGCACCTATGTGTGTATAATGATTAAGATTATGAGGTATTGAACTAGAAGAAAGTAAATGCTTATTCTTTATGTAGGTAGATTAAGTAATGTTGTTGAGATACCCTAGGGAGTAGTAGAAATGATTTATTGTATTCCGGTTGTGTAATTGTTTGAATATCTTGAGTGAATTATTCTATGTTCATAACACTTAATTGTTGTTGTGTGCTCACTGCATTGCTTAAGTGATGTTATGTGTTGTATTGTTTTAAAAAAAATTAAATTAGCATGTTTTTAGCTATATTTCTCTGGGGTATTTTGGTGGGCACTACAATTTTCATTCTGATGATGGATCACAGAGTGTGATCCAAAACATTGATGCTAAAATCTTTCACACAATCAAATCCAGAAATGCTCTCTTGATTATATGATGGATTGTGGAAATCTCTTAGAACTGATTTATACCCTTCATGGGAGGGAATTTTAATCCTAATGATGAATCACAGAGTGTGATCCAAAGCGTTGATGCTAAAATCTTTCACACAATCAAATCCGGAAATTCTCTCTTGATTATATGATAGATTGTGGAAATCTCTTAGAACTGTATTAAGCATTGTTCTCAACTTATTAATAGTAGTTACTTTCATTTTGTATGCTGGTGGCAATGCTCTTAAAACTTAAGAAATAATTTCATCTTCACTTAAGGATCCTCCACAACACTGTATTCCCAAAACAATTTCATTAACCCTTTCCATAAAAGTAAAAATTCTTTCATCTTCTTCCATTTTCAAATTTTCATACCTGACCGGGAAGCATTCCAGTTTTGCAATTTCAATAGTGGTATCTCCTTCATTCAATGTCTCTAATTTATCCCAAATATCTTTAGCAATAGATCGGTCTGATAATCTCATGATTTGTTGATCTGACAGTGCACTCAAAATTGCTTCTCTTTCTTTGCAATCATTCTCTTCATCCTTACCCAATGTTGGTGGATTAGGTTGATTTGGTGTAGGACCAACATAGCCATTCTTTGTAACATCACATATGTCTTTTCCAATTCAATTCAGATATGTCTCCATTCTAATCTTCCATATACCATAGTTGGTTCCATCAAGTTCCAGACTATCCTTCTTGAAAATGTTTGTTGCCATAGAATCTCCTCAAGCTGTTAGACTTCTGCAAAAAGAGGACTTAGCTCTGATTAATTTTAGTTGTCTTATTAATTTCAACCCAAATATAACTTAATTAAACTTGATGCATAATACCGGTAAACCAAACTTAATTCCGATTGATAGATTAGCAATAAATATTAATACCAGTGAAACTTAATGCATGAAACAGAAAGAGAAACAATATCCACAACACATAACACAAAGATTTGTACGTGGAAATCCTCTAAGGGGAAAAACCATGGTGGGAAATCTTACCCACAATCAAATGATACTACTGTAGATGGTATGTGTACATAAATGGGGTCTGCACATGCAGAAAGGCCAACCTCCTAGAGCTAACTGCTCAATCACAAGATAGGAGTCACACTGACTACAATTGGATGGTTAAATCCAATGATAATGTACTGCTCAAAGTAGCATCTCTAATGTTGGATTCAATACTGGTTAAGCTCTGATAATCACCTTCAAACCTTCCTTGAACCTTCAAATGATGCCTGCATGAATATCTCTGCTTATATTCGCTTATACCAAATACTACAATATTACTATATCATCTCCTAATCTCACAAATGAGATCTTACATATATACCAAGCCTAAGACCAAATGAGTAGGTCGACTTACTAAGAATATTACAATTAAATAAGTCAATATGTGATGCATCATGTCGGCTCAATACATTTACAACAATATTCAATCAATAAATCATCTCCATAACATGTCATGCTGATCTGGAATAGATAACGTGTGTCGGTGCATAGCCTAGAGCAATTTGCTGGTAATAGGAAATATATCAACCCGATTAGATCAATAACCAAAATACCAAAACCAAGTATCCAAACCATGTCTTCGACATAACCAAGTGATCTTCAAATGATAACAAGTCATCCTTAGTGCATGTGAACAATATACCGATGATTGAGCATAAGTCACTAAACATGGCGGTGAACAACAATGTGCTGGTTCAACATAACCATAGATCTCCAGAAGGATAAGTGTTGACATCAATGACAAAACTAATGCAACACATCCATAATACCAATATATGGGCACGTCTGTAGGGACACACTGCTCAAACCCAAACTGTTGTCGTACTCGGTCAAAGTAGAATGGGACTACAATGTGGCTATATCGTCCCTCCAAAAGATGGTTTCTTTGAATGAAAAACAACTACCTATGTATACCTTCCCACCTATGCATCCTGAGGTAGGGCCTCCATTTGATCACATCCGATGTCAATCTCTCAAAAGTCACCCTCTAATAGAGCAAGTCTTTGAACCGCCACTCAGGGGTAAGAGGATAGGCAAACACCTTAGGCAGCTCCAGAACCAAATCAATGGGAGCCCCAGCTGGTCTAATGCATGTGATATGCTCAAGTATCCATATTTGTAGCAGTGTGCAGGTCATCAAGCTACATCGTTGTCCGAACACATAATCTCCTAGGTCATGACAGAGGTGGGCTAGCATGTTCTGCTCCTAGGAAAATACCCTCCTATGTATCTCCATAGATCTCACCACATAAGTGAGACCTACATGCATGTGTGTGTCATTCCCATGAGGGAACATGACTAATTCTATGGTAGCTATCATCAGTTGTCTCACTAATGGTACCTCACTGGTGGGGTGAAGAAGCCAATTGATCATGATGGGGCCTCTCGTCTCACCAGGCATCTCTCTCCCAACACAGTATATCTTCTCCCTTATGTAGTTGGTAGCAGTACGATTAGCTCGGTACCTCACTATGTAGATGAAGTATGCAGTACACGTCCTCTAGAGTGATCATAATCTCTCCCACTAGTAGGAGAAAGTGGAAGTATTGGCATCCAATCTCTCCATCAATGTCATCAACATCACAAGATGGAACTTGATGGAGGGCATGACCATCACATACCATAGTCCTACTACATGTATCATCTCTCTATCTTCCGACATAAGGCTCAGAATCTGACTCCAAAGGCTCCAAAATGTATGCCCAGCAGTGTGCTCTCTCATGTAGGGGATAATTTGCAAAATAAAATAATCCAATCATTAGTAATCGCTCATCAATCATCATCATCTAATCAAAAACATCATTCTATCTACCCTTAACATTAGCTTCTTGATCCCTTGCAACCCTCGATCACCCCAAGCAGGGACTAGGGCCCTAGGGACCATGGCACCTTGGGAGGACCAGGGCACCCAGATGGGACCAAGGTGCCTAGGGAGGACTAGAGCACCCTATGGAACCATGGTTTCCGGACAGGGGGCATGTGCCTAATCAGGGATGCTGACATCATCATTCTAAAAGTCAAATTCAAATGAAAAAGTCAACACTAGTCAACAAATGGTCAACTCACCTCGTCAAGTGGTCTATCGGCCACCATGCCCTAGCACAGGATCTCTATCCGCGTGGGTCGCTCGAGTCAATGTCGAGGCATAATAGTTGTCACATGGGCCCTCTACAATGAATAGTGCAAATAGTAAAAAAAAGTGATAAATGAAAGTGTCACTTTCATATTTATGAGGTATGCACTTTTCACATTTTTATAATTTTAAATTAAAAAATGATAATTTTGCTCTTTTCACTTAATTTATCATAACTTGAGCTAGGGAGCTCTGATTTTTGTGCCATCGGCGGCGTCGGGATCATGAATTCTCTCTCTTGCTCCAGATTTGTTCTATAAAGCGCTTTGATGTGCAATCGATCCTTATTGTGAATATTTCTCATCAAGATCTTTATCACAATTCGTTGTGGTAAACATGATACCTTGTTTCACCTCACTAGTAAGCAAGTCGAAATAGGGGGGCAATATAGCTACCCACAAATTTCATCACATTCCTTCATAAGCATTAGGTGATTTTGTGATCTAACATGTGGTTTTGTAGGGTGCGGTTTATAACTATGTAATCCAAATACCGTTGGGGGCTTCGTCCGACAACTTATGGATATATCTTTTGTCAAATAATGTTTACTTTTTTGTACTTTAGCTTGCATATGTACATAGTGTCATATGACCGCTAAAGTGGGGGCTAAATTTAGCATCATAAATTGTACACCCTTTCTAGGGTGGTACAATTCCACGCTTGGTTACCACCCGCTTTAGTGTGTTTTGCATCTTGCATTTCTAATTCCCTTTAAGCATTTAATTAATTAATTAAATTAAATCTAAATTCATATTTCATAACTTCATACATTATAAAGTTGGGCCCTTTACCCTAAGTGTGCCTCTTCTTATTTTATTCCTCCAATAAATTATTAAATCATAAACCCTAATTACATCTTATTTCGACCTTTAAGGCCCAATTTCACATGTCAAGACAAATCAAAATCAACCATAAACTAAGGATTCACTCTAATATCATCATATCTAACGACCTTGGAAATTTGGTGAAAAGTTGGTCAGACCATGTGCAAGTGTAGCATGGTCCTCAACATTTTCCCCTAAATTTCAAGGGCATAATTATATAATATTATAATGCTTAACCTTGAGAAATTTGTAGAAAATTCAAATCCTAGGTCGGTCTAAAGATGAAATTAAGATCTAGGGTTTCATACATAAGAGCTCTCTTTCTTCATTTGAAGGCCTAAGAGGTTTTTGGAATAAGAAGCTAGTGATTACAAGGATCTTTCTATGCAGCGAAAGAGAAGATCTTTTAGAGTCTTCAACAATATTCAACAACATCTATCAAGAATTCATCAAGCATTCTTTCATCAATTGGGGGCTTTTGAAGATGTAGGAAAGCAATAGGAGATCATCGACTGAAGATTGGCTTGTACCTCTCCCTTGGGGTTGGGTATGATTTCATGTTGTTTCCATGTCTTTGTATGAGCTTCGTTACATCAATTTGATCTACATTTATGCTTTAGATCACTTAGCATAATTAGTTTAGAAAATTTACTTTGTCAATTACAAACATTTAGGGTTTACTCTTGAAAGCATAGGGTTACTCTAGATTGTTTGCATTCATCATTTTAGGGTCTTGCACACACACAAGATTCTTGCACACACTATTTTACTATACAAGTCGGCTATTTGTTGAGGTAGAAATCACCAAAATAGGGGTTTGACTAAGGCAAAACCCTATATAGCCACCCAAAACCCTATTTTCAATTACAGGTGCAAGTAATGGATCTAATCATCGTTGGCAATTTCAGGTCTGGCAAAGCACACATACACAGTCCCGAGGATCAATTTTGAGCAGAAATCGCTGGGATAGGGTCATGATGCCCTGGTCCTGCCCAAGAAAGGGGTGTGGTGCCTTGGTCCTCCCAATTTTAGACAGATTTTGGCAGGACAATAGTTCAGGATCTTCATATCCTAGTTGATCAATTGTAGAATCAGGACAGGGGTGTGGCACTCCTATCCCTGACATTTTGACTCATATTTCTAGTATAGGTGCACCCTTGATTTACTTCCTAATCTGTACTTTTTAGATGTGTATCAATTAGTTTCAGTTTTGCATTTTCAGATTAGGGTTGTTTGTGTATACTTGCATTCTAGATTGTTCATTCAAATCTGCACTTTTCTTCACTTCTACTCCTCATTTACAACAATGGAATAGAAACCCTAAGAGGTAATCCTTGGCTCTCTCTTCCTCACAAGAAGTAGCCAAAGTGTGTTACATCCCTAGGCTCTTTCGTATTCCACAGTGTGTACATAAGAGTGGGATTAGGGCTTGTTTGCTTAGTCTCACTTTTTCTCCTACACAACTAGCTAGAGGATTTTGAAGGCAATTGTATGCATTGTTTCTTGAGCTTGATTGTGGATTAAAACTTATGGGATTCAAAACTTGATGATAATTAAAAGATAAAATCTAAATTTTTCTGTTGGAGTTATCTTTTATTAGTTAATAATTATTTATTTAATTATTAGTCTATTATACTCTATGTTTAAGCTAAACTTAGGAATCTTATAATTCTTTAGGGTTTTCTCCTTTAGGGTTTCGAGTATCCTCTTATAAGGATTCTCTCTTTGTATTTTCATAATAACTATAATCATTGAATTGCATTCTTGTTGCAAAATCAATATGACTCCTCTTTTTTGGATCTCTGAATTCTGGCTTCCATAGCTTTTTTGGCTCTCTCCTTTTGTGACAGGTTTGCATGCAGGTGATCTTTGGGAGCTGTAGAGTTGATTTTTCCTCAACTCCAATATGGTATCAAAGCTCCAGATCTGCATGCCCCTATTCTCTTCATGAGAGGTTTTGGGCCTTATTTTTCAGATCTTTGTATTCGGGGGTTTGTGCAGTTGCTTTATTCAATTTATGTGGGTAGCTGATTTTTTGGTACATTTTGGTGCCAAAAGGACCTCATGGTTGGATTCAGGAGGTCGATTCCATGAATTTTGATATATCATTTGATCTATTTCGGTGAAAAGGGAATCTGGGCCATGATTTTTTATTGGCACACTTTACGAGGCACAAAAATCCATATTACTGTACCTGCAAATACGTCAGAAAAGAGGGGTTTTTTTCTTTTGGCTAGAACTTGGTCATATGAAGGCGCTTTTTCAAAAACCTTATATCGTCGAAAATCTTTTCAATCTCTATCTAGATCTGGAGGTTTGAACTTTTGATTTTGTTTTTTTGATGGCATTTTTTGCTGTCAAAGCCAGAGGTTCCTTTTTGCACTCCGAGACGCATAACTTGAGCATCCGAACTTCTTTTTTGAAAACTTTATATCGTTGGAAATATTGTTCTATCTTCTTTCCATTCATATGAGTTTTCTTTCCAGATTCTTTTCAAGGTATATTTTATTTAGTTTTTTTCTTTTCAGCACTCTAGTGAATATCTTGGATGTTTTAAGTCCTGGGATCTCTTTCTTTGAGTAGGATGTCTCATCTTTGGTTGTTCTTTCTATTTCTAGTCTTCTATCTCTTTTGATCATTGTGCATTTTATTTATGCAAACACACTGAGATAAAATACTACCATGCATTGTATACTTGGGATCTTGCACATCTTGTGCCTTATTGTACATGCACTACTTATAAAGTTCCATGTGGGGGTTGATGTTTGCCTTTTTTTTGCCATCTACCTTTGTCAAGTAAGTGTTCCTTCCACGAAATTAGCCTCATGACGTGTGTTAAGTGAGTGTTCCTTCCATGACACTATGTACTTTCTCTACACCTTCGATGTTCCTGGTTCTTCGTCATGCAGGTCTTGTTGGCCGTTCTTTTCAGTGTACCTATCCCTCTCCCTTTTCAGCATTATGGGGAGGTTTATCTTGTTGGTTCTAATGCTTCCTTGGTTCAATTGATCAACTCTTCAGGCTTTGGTGTTTCATGCCATCTGTATCTTCAAGTTCATTTGTTTGCCTTTGTTTTCCATCTGATTCAAGTAGTGTCATTTGAGGGCACTCATGCAGATTACAGTCTTCTCTACCTAGTCATGTTCTATTTCAGTGGAGTTTCTTCAGATCAGTAGTTACTCTTCAACAGTGTTTGCAGCTATTTTATGCTTCAGTGATGTTCTTCATTCTCGTCTTTTTGTTAATATCTTTTGGAACACTCTTGTTTGGAGGCTTCTTAGTCCTTCACTTGAGCTTTCATCTCTTATTGGAGAGGATTTTTTTTCCCACAGGGTTTTCTCCTTTTTCTCCATTTTACAGAGATTTTATTGTACTTGGGTACCTCATCAGGCCTAGTTGTCGAGACCCATTGTTACTTTCCTTCATTTTTTACATGTTTTTTTAGTCCTTACTTGTTTTTTAGCTACTCCCTAAGTTCATATTAAGGGGGGGTGTTGGAGTTATCTTTTATTATCTAATAATGATTTATTTAACTATTAGTCTATTATACTCTATGCTTAAGATAAACTTAGGAATCTTATAATTCTTTAGGGTTTTCTCCTTTAGGGTTTTGAGTATCCTCTTATAAGGATTCTCTCTTTGCATTTTCATAACAACTATAATTATTGAATTGCATTCTTGTTGCACGATTAATATGACTCCTCTTTTCTGGATCTCTGAATTCCGGCCTCCATAGCTTTTTTGCTTCTCTCCTTCTATGACAGGTTTGCATGCAGGTGATCTTTGGGAGTTGTAGAATTGATTTTTCCTCAACTCCAATATTTTCAAATGCATTTTGAGTGTATTTGATAGAATAGATGTCGTTGTCATGACATCTAAGCTTAAGGTTTCACAACAAGGGAGAAAATCATAAACATCCAAATGAAGAATTTTGAAGGGAATTGTACCTTAGTGTAAGTGGATTGGAAAGACTTAAGTCAACTCTTGAACTTAGTCAAAAGGTTGAAAATTAAGTGGTAAAATATATGAACAATATAAGTTAAAGTGAAAAGGTCATATTTCAAGTCCTACATGAATTTGATGGAAAAGAAAACATTTGTTGTGGTACCTAAGCCAAATGTTTTCTTATAAAGGAGGAATTGACAAAAAAATATCTTGGACGATCTTGAAGGAAAATTTGTACCCAATGTTTAGGTGGATTGACAATTTGACTTGGTCATGTGATACATAATCTTATATTACATTTAAGATAGTGTAAAATGTCTATGTACAAGTCATGTGTGAATTTGATAGAAGAAATACTGTTCATAGTGACATAAGGTTTTATGTAGCATGTTAGCTAAACAAGGAAAAAAAAATTACAAGCATCTAATAGGAACATCTTCAAGAGGATTACAACCATGGTATAATAGGTTTATAATATCCTAGATTAAAATATTCATTCCAATTTATTTAACGACAACCATACACATCAAATCTAAGATGAAATATATAACCTCAAACCCTCTTCAATCAGAATTTGTAAATAAAATATACTATTGTGAAAAGGGTATAAAGAAGTTGATAGGCTATGAAGGGAAGTTGTTAAGTCAAGCTGGTAAATATAAATTGTTGAAAGCTTCTTTGCAAAACATTCTAGTTTACTATTTGTCCTTATTTAAGATTATACCTTTTAAAGATGGAAGGATTGAACACAGTTAGAAATAATTTCTTTGGATAACCACTGAAGAAAATTCAATAATTACTTTAGTAAAATTTGAGAATGTTTGTAAACCTAAGAAGCAAAGAGGTCTTGGTATTAGGAGACTGCAATTGTTTGATAATGTTATGATGGTTGGATTTGGTTGGAATATTCTTGAAGTTAATAAATATTGGTCTCTTGTTCTCAAAGCTAATTACTTGAAAAATATAGATCATTGATATTTTTTGTCCTCTTCTAGCCCAACTTAGGGGTTAGTTACATAGAACAATTTGCTTAAAACTAAAAATTTAGTAAGCAAAGAATCTTCTAGAGGATGGGAGCTGGTAAAATGTTTTTTTGGGAATGATCCCTATTAAAAATGTCCTTTTTTGTTTTTGGCTCAAAGCCTCTCTAAAATAAGATATCTTCTAATAAGAAATTATGGAGATAAAGTGCATGGGTATATTGATTGGAATGAAGATCAACCTAAGTGAAAATATTTTGGTGGGAAAATGTTGGGACGAAGGCTTTTTGAGGGGTGGTAGATAGTAGGGGTTGCAAAATGAGATTAATCAATTAAATCATTATATTGGTGATTGTTTGTTTTGTTCATTAGATAGGAAATATGAATGTATCTGTCTTTTTTTTTAGTTTGTTTTCTATTCACTCTACCTATAGTATTATTGTAGCATGCTAAATATTTCAGCAAGAAAGCATAAGGAAAATTTTAAAACTTTTCTAAGAATTTTAATTCAAAAGGTGAAATGTACTAAGCATCATCAGAATGACATTACAAAAGAAATAGTTATCTTATGCTTTCCTTCTAACATATATTAAATGCAATAAGTAAATGCATATCAATTAATAGGTGAAGACGTGCAACTACATGTAATTTAAAGTGATACTATTATAAATGAATAAAAAGAATAACGCAACTTGGAAAATGAAATGGTTTCATATTGTAATAGAACAATGGTATTTTAAAACTAATAAGGGTGACTAGTAACAAGATATTAGATTTTTACAAGAAATATTAGGTTCTAAACTATAAAATAAGTACCAAGATAATTATTGAAGCTTATGTTCTTGGATGATTGAGAAAAGAGAGATAAATGTGAAACTTGTTGGAGTTGAATGCTCAACTCTTTAGGTATCAAAGATTATCCATAATCAGTGCTTTTGGAAACTCCTTTAGTGGGCTCCTATGTGGTTCAATGCTATTTTTATTAGCCTTCCCTCATGGTTTATTAGGAGGAGTTGATCTTCCTTGGGCCCTATGGGTCCTTTCTTCTACTAGTACTTGTAGAGCCTTTATCCTCAAAAGGACCTAGAAGCATTGGTTTTGAATCCTCATTCTTCTTCACTCTAGCTTGTATTCCTTTGGTTCCTATTGAGTTTTGGGTCTTTCTTAGAACTTGGAATCTCAAGGTTTTCATTTCAATCATTACCCTTTCTTGTGCCTCGCTCGCTCCAAATTTCCACTCCATGTTCCTTCATTGGGTCTTAAACCTTGGGTGGAAAAAGGAACTTGAAAAATCAAGGTTGTAGCTCAAAGTCCTTACCCACTCCCAACATTTGACCTTTCATTATTCTTATGAGCCCTCAAAGAGACTTGGTACATCATGGTTCTAGTTTCAACCACACTTTCATTACTAAATACTAATCTATTGTTCCTTCTTGATAAGGACTAGAAACCAAAAGTGTAGTTTTTGAAAGTTAATTTGAGTGGGCCAAACTTAAATGCTCTATTCTATCCTAGTTATCGTCTTGAATGTTAAAGGTCTCATCTACCATAAATTGATGTTAAACCCATCTTTCAATATGATTCATTGATTTTGGGTGGGATTGATCCCTAACTACCTATCTATCATCGCTACAATAGCATGGGTTGGTGTTTCATACCCTATAGATGTAAAAGCATGATTTTCTTTATTATTTTGAGAGAGATTGGTGGTCGTATGGTTCTAGATATATGCTTTTGTGGCTATAAAATATTTCTAGGCTATAATTGTAATGTGAAATTGGTGGATGTAACAACATTCCAAACATCACAAGCTTTATACTGGTCTTTATGATCATCCCATTATCCACATATTTCATGATAGACGGATCCTATTTTGGAGTTGTCTAAGGTATACTATAAGTGTGGCATATCTTTTATTCTCCATCTAGAAGTATACATTTATTTCTAGTTTAGATTTAAATCTAGAATAATAGGTACACCATATATTTTTTAAATTTGTGGGTGACTTGTTTTTCCTTTAGCTAAGATATCTTGTTGAACATCTTTAATTGTTATAGTTATAATTTTAATTTATTTTATTCTTTGTTCTTAATTTGGCTTTCCCTCAATTTTAGATATCAATGTGGAAAGTTAAGGTTACTTCTTTTTAGTAAGTTCCATATAATTTCTCTTATCTATTGATGTCCTAACTTGTAGTTCAATATAGATATAAACTGATCAATTCTTGCTTCTTATCTATTAATTGCCCTTTTTATTTTTTTAAACCTATTTGAATAGATATGTTCATAATCCTTAATGTATTTTCTTTCTTCTTGTATCATGTCTCTCGTTTAACTGATGTGTTTAGTGGGGACAATTCTTTATCATGTTGAAGGCATATTTTTCTATACGAATTTAATGGGTCATTTTAGAATGTGCCTAGAAAGTCAAATATATTTATCTAATTTGTCATGGTCCCTTTCCTCTACCATAATTATTGTCACTCCTTATGACTATGCTAGATGCCTAAAGAGATTACCCAATTAGATATGATATCTTTTTAAAAACTAAAAGTTTTACTTGTGGATCCTTGTTAAATATACATGTGTTGGTTATCTTGCGATGTTGATTTGATTGATTTGATAACTATTCTATATTCTTATATCTTCTAGTTTACTTAATTTGTACCTTTATCCTTATGTAATTGTATACCAAAGAAATCATTTTTAGTGTTATATCATAGTCTTACATACATTGTTTTTACGAGTCTATTGTTTCACTTAATTGATCAAATATATTTAATGTTGAAATATTTCTTGATTTAGATGGCATGAAGATGACTCCTAGCCTAGGGTTGTACTTCTTTAAAGGGATGTTTGAATTTATGAGATACATCTTAATTATTTAATGACACATTATTTGATAATGTTTGCTTTCTTTTCTTGCTTATTCTAAGTGTGTCATTAGTCAAGTTGTTAAAAAAATTATCACCACTTGATACAATGCTAATTTTTATTCTCAATCATTTATATTCTCCACACATTTGGTGATTATTTGGTCCAACTATTGTGTCAAATTTTAGAGTTTGTAACTTAGCTAAGGGGTTTAGGAACCCCCCAAATATCTCATTAATAGTTAGTTTAATATTAAATAAATCTTATTCAATACGTGGAATAAGAATGTGAGTGCTTATTTAAATATGAATTTAAATATCCTAGTGTATTATTGTCATTTATTAGTTTTGGAACCTTAGCATTTATATTCATCTATTGCCCCTATAGAATGCTCATTGTTTGCAATATAGGAATTGGTAGGGATTCATAAGATGACTTCTAAAAGTAATAAAATTTGAACAATTTGATTGATAGGATTGTAATATTTGTAATTTCTATATATTTAGATGCTTTTACTAAAGTTAAATTAGAATTCTATGATTGGACATAATTTTTTTATAGAAATATTCAAGATATTAGGTAGTACTACACAAGTTTACTACAATTCTTTCACATCATGTAAAGAAAATTAAAATAAAAAATAGATCCAAAATAAACATATAGACAATTGATGAGATATTTATATGAATGTAATTTTTTTAATCGATAACATGGAAATTTATGTAAATATATATCATGTTATCACCAAAGAATATTATTATTACTTTTAATTATTAATTTAACCACTTAAAAAAAATTAATAACTATAAATTTTATTAAAATAAAGAAATGTCAAATTTCTCCTACGCAGAAACTGTGTAAATAAGATAACTATTGTTTCCCATTCAAAATAAAGAAATTTCATATCCAATAGCTATAACATTTCTTATCTAGAATGCAAGCATAAATCATGTCATAATTAAAGCTATGAGATTTCCACAATCCATTTTGCATTTCTAGTGTATTTTTTTCTGGATTCGATTGTGTGTATATTTTTCCATCAACGTTTCGAATCACACTCCGTGATTCATCATCAGGATGATAAGAATTCCCAAGACATGAAAGATGTTGAGTTGCAGATTTGAGGCAAAATATAAAGAGGAGAGGGGTGGGGGAAGGCACGGGAAACAAGGAGAGAGGAAAGAGAAAAGGAAAAGACCACCTGAAGGATGAGAGACCTAAAACACTCCAAGGAATAAACCACCCACAAAAAAGAAAAAAGGAAAGCTCAGCACCATAATCAAAACCACTAAAGAACATAAAAGAAGAAGAGAAAATGGGATAAAAATAAAAAACTAAAAGAATAAAAAAATGATTATAAATACATAACGGAATAAACACAAAGGCATAGACCAAAAGACAAAAACCAGAAACAAATAAGAAAAGAGAAAATTACAATTCCAAAAGAATGAGCATATAAAAATAAACACAAGAGGAGGTCTAAAATCAAATATAAACTAAATAAACAAATAGGAAAATAGACCACAGGGGGAGAGGGCGATGCATAAATGAGGAAGAAAGAGGAGGAGAAGTCAGGGAGGGGGGCGGGGATGACGCTGGAGGGCAAGAAGAAGAGGGTGCCACGAGATGCTAAGGTTTAACCCATCGTCTCGATTAAGATTGGATGGGTGCTGAATGATAGCAATGGCCTCTTTAACTTTCCTCTTGAAAAAGTTGTTCTCCCTACACAATACCTGAGTGTCCTCCAAACAGATATGATGCTTGGTAGTTGATGAATGCTCAGCTAAGGCTGATTTGAGGGCACGTTCATGCTTAATGTCGGCACTATGCTCTTTTATTCGAGTCATGAACGAACGACCTGTTTCTCCAATGTATGGAGTTCCACAGGAGCATACAATCTTGTATACACCTGACTCTGAAAAGGCATCCCTAGTGTCCTTAAGCGGTGGGGCATGCCTCTTGATGGTGGAAACAGGTTTGAAGGCACAACGGAGACCTTTTTTCCCAAGGATTTTTGAGATTTTGTGAGAAATGCCTTCAACATAAGGGAGAGAGACATACGGGGCCTGCGATGGAGAGGGCACGGGATTCGAGATGGAAAGGAAATGAGATTTGGCTTGGAGGAAGGCCCGAGTGATCTGCTTGTTCGAGTAGCCATTCCAAAGGAAGACTTGACGAAGATGGGAGAGCTCTTGGTCTAAGTTATCCTTATCACAAATCCGATGAGCTCTTAAAGCCAAGGTTTTGAGGATCCCAACTTTCTGGCTATGGTGGTGATGAGAAGACGAATGAAGATATAAGTCAGTGTGGGTAGTTTTGCGAAACACCTGACGACCAAGGGATCCGTCAGGTTTTTTACAAATTAAGACATCGAGAAAGGATAAAAGGTTGTTGGATTCAAGTTCTTTGGTGAAGGCAATGGACGGAGAAATGTTGTTGAGGTGAGTATGAAATTCCTCTAACCTGTCCAAGCCGTGGGGCCAACATACATTGGTGTCATCCATATATCGTTTCCACCATTTTGGCTTGAGGGGGAAAGAATGTAAGGCCACCTCTTCAAAATGTTCCATGAATATGTTGGCAATGACCGGCGCGAGAGGGGAGCCCATGGCTACTCCGTCAACCTGTTCATAGATAACCCCTTGGAAGGCGAAGAAGGTTGACCTTAAGCAAAGTTCCACTAAAGAGGCGATTTCCTCATTGACCTTAAGCTTGACAATCTCTATGGCGTCTAGAATAGGGACCTTGGTGAAGAGGGACACCACATCGAAGCTCACAAGAGTGTCTTGAGGGTCCAACTTAGTGTCCTTGATAAACTGGACAAATTGGTTGGAATCTTTGATGAAGGAGTTGGAGTTACCAACAAGCGGAGAGATTAATTTGGCAAGAAAAGCGGCTAACTTGTAAGTCGGAGACCCAATGGTATCGACAATGGGTCTCAAAGGAATGTTGGCTTTGTGAATTTTTGGGACCCCATATATACGAGGGGTCACTTCCTTAGATGGAAGAAGACGAAGTTTGGTAGAATCATCCAAAGAGGAGTTAGAAATAGCAGATCTAACTGCCTTCAGAATCTTCGGGCACGGGTTACGAGACAAAATTTTGTAACTACTGGAATCTGAGAGGAGGATTTCCATTTTGGCCAAGTAATCTGGTTTGCTCATAATGACCGTGGCATTGCCTTTGTCAGCTCTTGAGATGATAAGGTCATTATTGTGCATTAGATTATTGAAGGCCAACAGCTCAGCTTTAGGGATGTTGAATTTAGGAGGTTTGGCATAACGGAGCGCTACAGCACAATCTTGTCTAATCTCTTCAGCAACATCAAGAGGGAGGGTACGAACCGCATTTTCGATCTCGATGAGGAAGTCGATGTGCGGAATGTTGCGAGGAGTCAAGGCAAAGTTAAGACCTCGCTTGAGGAAGTTGAAAGCGAGAGGATCAATGTGGGCGGGAGAGAGGTTGACCACAAGTTTGGTCTCCCAATTACTAATGGGGTTGATGATAGGGGCTGACCTAGGAAGAGTGCCGAGATCCAAGGCGGGGGGTGGGGGGGCTGAAAAGACAAAAGGACAAGACTGCAAGGAATGGGATGAGTTCACACCGAGGGGAGTGGTCAGGCAAGGTTTACGTGGAGGAAGATAAGCCACGGAGGATGTGTCCACTTCCTCCGTAGGAAGAGCCGGTTGTGGTTGGAAGTGGACACATCCTCCGTGGCTTATCTTCCTCCACGTAAACCTTGCCCGACCACTCCCCTCGGTGTGAACTCATCCCATTCCTTGCAGTCTTGTCCTTTTGTCTTTTCAGCCCCCCCACCCCCCGCCTTGGATCTCGGCACTCTTCCTAGGTCAGCCCCTATCATCAACCCCATTAGTAATTGGGAGACCAAACTTGTGGTCAACCTCTCTCCCGCCCACATTGATCCTCTCGCTTTCAACTTCCTCAAGCGAGGTCTTAACTTTGCCTTGACTCCTCGCAACATTCCGCACATCGACTTCCTCATCGAGATCGAAAATGCGGTTCGTACCCTCCCTCTTGATGTTGCTGAAGAGATTAGACAAGATTGTGCTGTAGCGCTCCGTTATGCCAAACCTCCTAAATTCAACATCCCTAAAGCTGAGCTGTTGGCCTTCAATAATCTAATGCACAATAATGACCTTATCATCTCAAGAGCTGACAAAGGCAATGCCACGGTCATTATGAGCAAACCAGATTACTTGGCCAAAATGGAAATCCTCCTCTCAGATTCCAGTAGTTACAAAATTTTGTCTCGTAACCCGTGCCCGAAGATTCTGAAGGCAGTTAGATCTGCTATTTCTAACTCCTCTTTGGATGATTCTACCAAACTTCGTCTTCTTCCGTCTAAGGAAGTGACCCCTCGTATATATGGGGTCCCAAAAATTCACAAAGCCAACATTCCTTTGAGACCCATTGTCGATACCATTGGGTCTCCGACTTACAAGTTAGCCGCTTTTCTTGCCAAATTAATCTCTCCGCTTGTTGGTAACTCCAACTCCTTCATCAAAGATTCCAACCAATTTGTCCAGTTTATCAAGGACACTAAGTTGGACCCTCAAGACACTCTTGTGAGCTTCGATGTGGTGTCCCTCTTCACCAAGGTCCCTATTCTAGACGCCATAGAGATTGTCAAGCTTAAGGTCAATGAGGAAATCGCCTCTTTAGCGGAACTTTGCTTAAGGTCAACCTTCTTCGCCTTCCAAGGGGTTATCTATGAACAGGTTGACGGAGTAGCCATGGGCTCCCCTCTCGCGCCGGTCATTGCCAACATATTCATGGAACATTTTGAAGAGGTGGCCTTACATTCTTTCCCCCTCAAGCCAAAATGGTGGAAACGATATATGGATGACACCAATGTATGTTGGCCCCACGGCTTGGACAGGTTAGAGGAATTTCATACTCACCTCAACAACATTTCTCCGTCCATTGCCTTCACCAAAGAACTTGAATCCAACAACCTTTTATCCTTTCTCGATGTCTTAATTTGTAAAAAACCTGACGGATCCCTTGGTCGTCAGGTGTTTCGCAAAACTACCCACACTGACTTATATCTTCATTCGTCTTCTCATCACCACCATAGCCAGAAAGTTGGGATCCTCAAAACCTTGGCTTTAAGAGCTCATCGGATTTGTGATAAGGATAACTTAGACCAAGAGCTCTCCCATCTTCGTCAAGTCTTCCTTTGGAATGGCTACTCGAACAAGCAGATCACTCGGGCCTTCCTCCAAGCCAAATCTCATTTCCTTTCCATCTCGAATCCCGTGCCCTCTCCATCGCAGGCCCCGTATGTCTCTCTCCCTTATGTTGAAGGCATTTCTCACAAAATCTCAAAAATCCTTGGGAAAAAAGGTCTCCGTTGTGCCTTCAAACCTGTTTCCACCATCAAGAGGCATGCCCCACCGCTTAAGGACACTAGGGATGCCTTTTCAGAGTCAGGTGTATACAAGATTGTATGCTCCTGTGGAACTCCATACATTGGAGAAACAGGTCGTTCGTTCATGACTCGAATAAAAGAGCATAGTGCCGACATTAAGCATGAACGTGCCCTCAAATCAGCCTTAGCTGAGCATTCATCAACTACCAAGCATCATATCTGTTTGGAGGACACTCAGGTATTGTGTAGGGAGAACAACTTTTTCAAGAGGAAAGTTAAAGAGGCCATTGCTATCATTCAGCACCCATCCAATCTTAATCGAGACGATGGGTTAAACCTTAGCATCTCGTGGCACCCTCTTCTTCTTGCCCTCCAGCGTCATCCCCGCCCCCCTCCCTGACTTCTCCTCCTCTTTCTTCCTCATTTATGCATCGCCCTCTCCCCCTGTGGTCTATTTTCCTATTTGTTTATTTAGTTTATATTTGATTTTAGACCTCCTCTTGTGTTTATTTTTATATGCTCATTCTTTTGGAATTGTAATTTTCTCTTTTCTTATTTGTTTCTGGTTTTTGTCTTTTGGTCTATGCCTTTGTGTTTATTCCGTTATGTATTTATAATCATTTTTTTATTCTTTTAGTTTTTTATTTTTATCCCATTTTCTCTTCTTCTTTTATGTTCTTTAGTGGTTTTGATTATGGTGCTGAGATTTCCTTTTTTCTTTTTTGTGGGTGGTTTATTCCTTGGAGTGTTTTAGGTCTCTCATCCTTCAGGTGGTCTTTTCCTTTTCTCTTTCCTCTCTCCTTGTTTCCCGTGCCTTCCCCCACCCCTCTCCTCTTTATATTTTGCCTCAAATCTGCAACTCAACATCTTTCATGTCTTGGGAATTCTTATCATCCTGATGATGAATCACGGAGTGTGATTCGAAACGTTGATGGAAAAATATACACACAATCGAATCCAGAAAAAAATACACTAGAAATGCATGTCATAATTGTCAAATATAATTTTCGAATGTGATGGATGCTGAGACAATTTTCACTCCAGCCAAAACCAGAACCTTGAGAGTGTAGAAACGTGATGAATTCTAACTCAATAACTGTAATATATTGATCGCTTTGTGAGGCATGGTTGGGAAAAACCAATTACATTCACACCACAAAAAAATTGTAATTGTATATACAAATCTCATTAGTTTGACTTTTTATTTTATTTTATTTTTCATTGATGAAGTAAAAAAAAATTAAGTGTTTGGGGAAATGGTAAAGACCTAGTTCTATAATTCTAAAGAAAAAAAAAATTCTCCCATATTATATTTTCATAAAATAAATTTGTGTCAAATCATATAATCCTAAATTAATATTAGTGAAAATATCTCAAAATATGTAAAGCCATAAATGGATCAATAGTGTGATAGGTGGGGACAACCCCCCTGCGCTAGAGCTATGTGGGTGATGCTTAAAATGGATGATAAGACATTTGCACTATGTTCCATTTATGCTCCTAATGATTATAGAGAAAGGGTGGAATTATGGAATTGGGTATCTTAGCTTGAGGATGTATCATGGTTCTTTGGAGGAGATTTTAACATGATTGAATGTGCTTAGGATAAGAGGGGAGGATCTAGATTTGAATGGAAAGGGCTTGAAAGGATGCACTGGGATAGGATAATTAATAAACTGAAACTTATTGACCCTATTGCTAGTTGTAAGGATGAACTTAATTCTATTTGGTTTACATGGTGTAGTTACCAACAACATAATAGGAGAGTGTATTGCAGATTGGACAGATTTTATTTCAGTAAGGACTTCTTTGAGATTCATAGGGATTCTAAGGGGGAGAAATATTTTGTTATTCCATATACATTGTCAAATCATCGTCCTATTCAAATTACCTTGGGTTTCTCTAACTATAATGCAATTCTGCATTCTCATTCTGACTCCTTTATTCTGAATACTAGACTACTTGAAGATGAGGACATCATATGTGTCATAGGCTTTATAAGGGTTTTTAACAAAGTCAATAGTGCCTCACTCTCATGCTATGAGAAATGGAGTCAAAACATTAGGAGTTGGAAGAATTTGTGCCATACTACAGGAAAGAAAAAAGACAAGGACAGTAGGAGATTGGAGTTGCATTGGCAAGAGGCCCTATCTAAGGTAGAGTCTGAGCTCCAAGACAATCCTGAGGATGAACAACTTACTCATAATCTCATCAGTACTAAAGCTAGTCTGAGAAAGATTCAAAATGCTAATATTATGGGACGGAAGACAAGAGCCAAACTTAGGTAGCTTGACTCAAGTGACAAAGGCTCTAAATTTTTCTTTCAAATGCTTAAGATTAAGGAGGCTAAAGATAGAATTTTCAGCATTTGGGAGGATAACAAAAATTTCACTAATCCTGTGGAAATTCTTGACCAATTTTCTCAGTATTACAGAACTATCTTTGCAAAGTAAAAAAAAATCAACAAGGATAAATTGAATTTATTGTACTGGAAAGTTGCAAATTACTAACAAAGATTTCTTTATTCATTCAATATATTGCTTATACAAAGACCATAGACAATGAAACATTTATAAGATCAAACAACTTTTCTTGACTATGAGATTTTTTTAAAATTCAAGGGTTATTATCATGCTTCATTGTGATAATAGAGTGGCATAGAAAAAATATGGTGGTAAGCTTATGAGGTAGCCTTTGGCCTTGTGGGAGTTTGAATATGTCCTCAAGCATTAGAAAAATGCATAAAATACTTATCCCAAAATTGATGGAAGAGGAGGATTTCTCCTATGTGGGAAAACCTATATCTAAGGAGGAGATAGAAAATTCTATTACATCTCTAAGCAATGACAAATCTCTGGGACTGGATGGATTTGCAGTCGAGTTCTACAAGGCTAATATTAACTGGATTTCTGATGATCTATTGGAAGTATATGAGGAAGAAATTAATAGAGGCACTCTTGGTAAATATATCAATCAAAGTCTTATTAAGTTGATCCCAAAAGAGGGAGACAAAACACTCATTAGAAACTAGAGGCCAATTACCCTACTTAATGTTTCTTATAAGATCCTGGGCAAGGTGGTTGCTGTCGGGTTGGAGAAGATCCTCCCCAAAATCATTAGTCCCACCCAAACTGGCTTTGTGAAGGGAAGGTACATTCTAGAAAACCTTATCACTTATTGGGAGTCATTGAATTGGACAAAGAATATAGGTCAAAATGGAGTTATTCTATTGATTGATTTTGAGAAGGCTTATGATAGGATTCAATGGGGATTTATTCTTCAGATGCTTGACAATTTGGGTTTCTCGAGTTCCTTTTGCAGGCTGGTTCAGACCCTATTATGTGATGCTAATGCTATGGTGGAAGTGAATGGTCTGAGGTCGGATAGGTTTCCTCTCTATACATCCATCAAACAAGGTTGCCCCTTAGCCCTGACCTTGTTTGTTATTGTTGTTGATGCTCTTTTCTATCTTGTCAAGAACAATGAAATCACCCCTAGGGTCAAAGGGAACATTGATATCTTTTTCAAGGCTTCTGCGAGTAAAGTGGCCCTTCATAAATCTTATCTTCTCGGCTAGGAACATACCCCTAACTTGAAAGAGATGTGGGAATGGATAAGGAACAAAATTGACAAGAAGCTTTCCAAATGGAACAGGAACTTTTTTTCATTGGCTGGTAGGTTTCAGGTTTGTCAAAAAGTGCTCTCCTCATATAATATTTACTTTTCTTCTGCTTGGTTGTTTTGCAAATACCAATTCAGTTGCTATAGTGTCCCTCCTAGATTTACATTTTTATTCATGATTCGATAGACTTATCTAGACTTATGATGATATTTTGATGGTGATTATGGATTTATTCCTATGCAGTAGACATTTATGATGCTATATGGACAAATGATATATGATGCTTTAATTCTTAATGGACTCATATGTATTCAAGATTTTTATGTGATTTATATAATTTCATGATATATGATGATACTAACCCTACTTCATGATGATGATTTTATAAGATGTGTTTGTATTGGGTGACTATCTTCATGAAAGGGATGATGCCTTCTCACTCATCATGAGCATGGTAAGGTGTTGTGATTCTCTTTCACTTGCATGTTACTATGATATTGTATATATGTTCTTTTTTGTTTATCTGTGGATGCAGGATTGTAGGTACCAGACATCAACCCCACCTGGTCTCATAGGTCTGAGCGTGTCCTAATCCCAATGGCAATTATGCTCACCTTGTCAGTCTTGTTAGGTGTAAGTGTTGTCCAGTCTTGAGTCGGTATCTCGTTCTATCTATGTATGGTTGGTTATGTGTGTGCATGATTTATCATGGATTGGATTAATTATCCTATGGTTGGATAATGATTATTTAATTAATTAATTAATGTTGAGTAATAGTTATTAAAGTTATAATTAATCAATTAATTAATGGATATGGATATTTGATTTATTATTATTGAATTTATTAATTAATTGGTTTTATTTTGGATTTAATTAATTTTATCCTTTTGATTTTATTTATTGTTAATTGATTAAAAGTAATAATATTATTATATTGCTTTTACTATGCATGGGAGGTGTAAAAATAAAATAAAGTTAATCTTACCTACCCTCCTAATTGATTGGATGAATTTGGAATAATAAGTAAGAAATAAATAAAATATTCTTATCTTGGAACTATACACGATAGGTAAGAAATATTGATTTTTAGATTATTTTGATTGGCTAGGATTTTTGCATAATTTGTCGTACATTTTCTATTTATTTCAAATTTATGGATGGTTGTCGGGTTACCAGCCGATAGGATTTTGATTGAAGCTTTTGGGATTTTGACTTGGATCTTGGTTTGCATTTAGATTTTGGAAGCTTGGATTGTGGAAGCTCTTCTTCAGTTTTCATCCTTGGATTTGCGATCTCTAGGTTGGAGTTCTTCTTCCATTTTTAGTTTTTTTTTTTGAAATTCAGGTCTTCTCTGTGTCTTCCTGTGAAAATGATTTATTTGTGATTGTTGAATGGATGGGGAAAATAAAGACATTATAGTTTAAATCCTTTGGAATCAAAATGAATGAATGGGTGGGGGGGGGATTGCAGATTGGCTCGTTATGTTTGAGTGAGATTCTTGATTTGATTTGTTTGTGTAGTGAATAGTGGATAAATGCATATATGTATATACATTTTCTATGTGTTGCTAGAATGTTCTTATTGGTATTTAAATGTTTATTTGGGTATTATACTCCTTGTGAACTCTGGGTTGTAATAGGGGTTGTTTTTCTATGTTTTGAGTCTTTTTGTGACTATGTAGAGCTCATGAAGATCCCTGTGACTGTCTATGACATGTTTTAATATATTTTTGTCATGTTTAAAGTGTGTTTTATTTTATGGAGTTTTATTTGTTAAGTCTGTTTGGCCTATGGAGATTTGGAACTATCTCCCATGCACTTAGACTCCCAAAATGTAGATTTAGCCATTAGGACTGTACAATGAGTTGCAAACTCATTCTTGTGTGTTACAATTTGTGCATTCTTCATTCCTATATTGTTTTTTATTTCCAACCAACCACCTTTTAATTCTCTTGAGGTCATTTTTGTCTCCTCAGTCAATCTGGGCAGTTACCTTACCTTTAGGAACCTTCAAACTTGAGATATTGCTTACTGAATTGAAAACACCACCAAAACTACCAGAAATGCCACCATATCAACCAGGAATGCTACCCTATCAACCAAGAACACAACTATGCATACCAAGAACACCACTATGCATACCAAGAACACCATAGTTCAGACCCAAAGATTTGACAAACTGACCAAGAGAGCTAACCCACAAACTGAGAAAGATGACCTAGAAGCCCAAAATGTTGACCAATGGACCAGAAACATTGTGCAATCATCCTATTACACTATGAAATGTTCCCAAAATGCTACTCTACATACCAGGGGCACTAACCTGCATACCAAGAGAGCTGAACTGGTTTGGGAGGCCCAGAAAGGTCAATTTTAGTGTTGTAAAGTCCTAGTTTGGATTGTGTGATGTTCCCAAAGGCATGTGAAGTCCGTGTTGAGAAATCTCAATTGATTCATGATGTTCTATGATGTCTCATGATGTATTTTGTGCTCTAGTAAGTGGGATCATGCCCTACCGTTGAGGAGTTTCCTTATGCAAAAGTCGCTCCAACAAGAGGTTCTTGCCTTGTTGTTTGACAATTGTTTCTGTGGGATGTTTTGTACCTCATTGTTGAGTATTTGTAGTAGTTTATGATTTCTTATGTTTCATTTTATTGCATTGGTATTATGCCTATGAGGCATTGGTGACGGCCCTATGCTTGTAATGGCTCATATGTATGCTCTATGTGCAATATGTTCTTTGTAATGCCCCGCCAGGAACCCTAAAGGAAAAACAACAACTAACGGTGAAATAAAAAAATTAAAAGTATAAATCACATTAAGTGCATTAATTACTACATTGCACAAAATAACATAAGTAGAAGACAACACTAGAATTCCTAAAGGGTTACCAACAAAGAATTAAACTAAAAGTTAAATTCCACACTTACGATTAATCCAATTATCCATCATTACTCAATGAACATAATAAACCATATACAATAATAGATTACACCATTTAAATATTGAAAGAGTAACAATATAATTTTCTCTTAAATTAAGCATTTACACAAATCATAAAGATAGTTGATAAATAACATCCAAAACTAGGATTACATTGACCATCAAATACATGGCTTCCAATAATACACATAAAGTTTACATCTTCACCAAATACAAGGTTACATAAATTCATGATACAATTGACCACATAGGTCACCAAAGAACAATAATCTCCAACATGAGATAGGGCATGAGTCACAAACCACAAGAACACCTACGAAGCCAATCCTCGCATGAAGGTATGAACAAGAACATCTGATGGGAAGTGGCACTAACACTCGACCATGTGACCCCAAAATGGAATCACCCCAGTATGCTAGGAGATATCAAAGGACCCTCAAGAAAGCATAAGAAAGACATGAATGACTGAATAAAATGACTCCACAATAAACTAGGTGACTCAACATCAAAATACTCAAGTGATCCTAAAGAGAGAGTGTCATCGCATAGCTTAAGATGGTTATCCTAGGTAGGCCTCCATAGGTCCCGACCCCCATCTTGGATTATCTTGGTAACCTTTCTCGAACCTTTGGCTCCATCTTATTCTCATGCAAACCCTACCAACCCTTCATGAAGACAAGGTGGTCGGTTTGCCATTCCAGGTCTTCCCATTACATCTTGAGCCTATATGAGAACTCAACCATGCACGAGGTACAATATCTTATATAATGTTATAAACTACCCACCCCCTAATCAATTATTAGGTTATCACTTATTAACTGACTTTCGAGGGGTTATCCTACCATCCACTTTGGGCGTGGCCCGCACTCAAAAGCCACTCTCTCATAGGACACTAAAAAAACATGGTCACTCTACGAGGACCCTATGGCGAAGAAGACAACCATAACACCACTATCCAAATACAAGTGGCCAAAACAAAGACGTACTAACTCTTGGTTAACCATAAGGAAAACACTACATGGTTAAGACAACGAGGTCATCATACATCACTTGGTCAAAGGATACCAAATACACCACAACATGACGACTGAATCATAGATGAAAAATAACCACCAATAAAAATCTTTGCAAGAAAAGCTAATTTCACTAAGTATGCACTCAGACAATCTTTGAGAAAATCAGCATCATAAACGCTTGCAATTTTATTGATTGAAAATTAAATAAAAACACCCTACATTTAATGCCTCATTCAAAACGTCATTCAATTCTATATAATTTCTAATTCAATATTCCAACAAAGTAATACAATCCATATTAAATAATTAACCAAATAAAATATGAATTATATTAAAACACATTATCCATTTCCAAAATTAAATCTCAATTTATCAATTTGATTTAATAACCAAACCCTGATTTACAAGCAAATAAAAATAAATCTATATATATGTGTGTGTGTGTAAATATTAACAATTAACTTTAATAAACTAAAATTTTAAACTAACATATAAATTTTCATCGCATTTTAATGCAATAGCGATCACGTTTTACATACTGCGAAGGAATAAAGCATGGCGGTGGGCAAAGCCCTACCCCTGGGTAGTTCTGCTATTGGAAGGCCACAGACACTAGCAAGCACTACCGCCAGTAGTGTTGCTATTGCCCAGTAGTAGTCCTACCGACTGGTAGTGTTTCTACCATCCGGTAGCAATCCTACCGACCGATAGTGCTGCTACCTCGTGTAGCAGTCACTACTAACCGGTAGTGCTGCTACCACCCGGTAGTAGTCCTACCGACCAGTAGTGTTGCTACCATCTGATAGCAGTCCCACCGACCGGTAGTGCTGCTACCTCGCATAGCAGTCATTATCGACTGGTAGTGCTGCTATCCATAGTAGCAAGCCATTATTGTCCCACGTGGTGGGATTAGCCCGCCACATGGGCATGGTTTATTTAATATATATATATATATATATATATATATATATATATATATATATATTTGAATTTAATTTAAAATTGAATCATTCCCTGTACATTTACTAGTAAAAAGAACCAGAGAACAAAATTTCAATTTTGAAATGATATAATTTTAATAAGGAGATTTTGAAAACCAAATACACACAAAGGCCCAAATATATGAAAATCTTGGGGAAACATAAAAGAATTTTAAAGAGAAAGAAGAGATTTAATTAATTTTTACATTCTTCTCACACAGGGAGAATCCTCGCATCATGCAAGAGGCAAATAAATAAATTTTTGCCAACATAAACCCCAAATCTTGGTCAAATAGAAACTAGTAATGACACATAAAACTAAATCTATTCTTTTCTACACAAAATAGAGAAACTAAACCAAGAACTAGATTTTGCAAGAACAATAACAAACAACAAATAGAAAATTGAACCATTTCCTTTCAACATACACATATTTGATTTGAATTCAACAAAATACAACAACAACTACTCTTCCTTTTAATTCCAACATTCAACAAGAATCTTCAAAGAGATTTTACAATTTTTCAAACACACAGGAAGAAAACTCAAACATTCAAAAATTTTAATTGCAAAACAAGAAGAAACTATCCAACTTGCAAAGCGATCCAGGAAGTAAATTTGTGGAAGAACTTCAACCTTGCAAACAATTCCCAATCCAAACTCCTTCCAAATGGTTTTTCCAAATTTTGCATTAAAAAATATGCCTCCCTTCTTCCCGTGAACTCCTAGGAATATATGGGAAAATATATTTTCAACCTAAACTTTTAGGTTGAAAAGTTTTCTCCACCAATCAGAATAAATTATTTTAAAAAAGTCAAAGAAATCAAATTTACCTTTTTCCATAAACAATTCTTTTCAACAAAATAAAATCTAAAACTAATAAAAAGGTAAAAAGGAAAAGGTAAGGAATTTTCAAATGTAAACAAACTAAAAATGAGATTATTATCTAGTCTAGTGTAGATTTATTTTCTACTTTCACAATCATATCACATTGCTTCATTTTTCCTATAAACAAAGCCCATTTCTTCATAATCCAGATCCTAAAAACTTGTATGCATCTACCTTATAGTGAATTTTAGAGAGCATTTAGAATAAGCATTTACATTTACTCTTTTGAACTAAAATCTACACTAGACTAGATAATAATCTCATTTTTAGTTTGTTTACATTTGCATACTTTCAGAATCATATTTATTTTCTATTACCCATGATACTTTATTTCAACATAAGCATTTAAAATTTAAATGGTAAGGAATTTACTCATTTCTTTTTCCAATATTGTGCTACAATAATAACACAATAAAATAAGCAAATGTAACGATTTAATTCTAGCAACTCATTTATTTAATTAAATCGATAACTTAAGAGCATAATAATTAACTATTTACACCAACACAATAACATCATTCACTCAATTAAATAACTATTCAAATAATCAGAAGCATGCAAAACTAGGAATGATCAAACGACGACTCGCAAAATGACAATACCAAAGCACTCTGACTCGCATACCGGTCAAATGGGAAAGACAAGCAACTAACAACACTCACATGAGTGTAACTGTGGGTCAAGTTAGGGTCCAACAACTATCTCCTCCACTCCCATAGAAAAAATAAGGCATGCTCAGACCTGTGAAACTAGGTGGAGACGATACCCCATACCTACTTGGTACTTGTACCTACAATGTCCTGCATCAAAGAACCACACATGCATATATACAAATATATAACCAGACATGACACGCACACCCATGAAGGAGAATCGTGGCATTCCCTGTCTCACCAGAGTGAGTGAAGGAAAATCATCCTCTCGCATCCCATAGACTTGCAAACACGAAACATATAAATAACGCATCGTACATATAAAGTAAATGGCAGTCCATGTCACTAATCCCTAAAAATCTCATTTAACATAAGTAATGAAATACTACATGAAAGCATACACTACATATCTAGTTAAAGCATGAAATGACATCACATAAAGTCTGAATCAATATACAACAATAATGTATCCACTGAACAGTCTACTGAAGTCAAACATAAGTCCAAAAAGGGTATGATTGAGAAGGGGTACTACATTCTCAGTGATGTTATGTGTTCTTGAAAGTCTTTTGTGAGCATTATTTATGTGTTGTGATGTCATTTTATGTGTTAGCCTATGGATTGTAATGTGATTAGGGGGATTGGGCTTCCTTGTGATGACCGGGGTCACATGAGTTAGGTTGCTTGGCACCTAGATTACCAAGGCACAATGGGAGTTTTACTTTTTGTAATTCAATGATAACATTTAATAATTTATTGGGTTTGGGTTTCACCTAATAAGATAATTCTATTTGGTTGGGCCATATGAGATGGCAATCAAATCTCCCTTGCACTCACATATGTTGAGATGGCTCCACATGTCTGTTAAGGGATTGTTTTCACCCTTCTTTTGTGAGGGTAGCTTGTATGACAATTAGGGGTATGGATTGCTCTTCTTTGTGACAATAGCATACATGTCTATTATGGGTGCACATTTACCTTCTTTGTGAGGCTAGCACGTAGGAGTGTGACTAGTAAGGATGGCCATATTCCCTTCTATATGAGGACAACATGTGATGACACTCCATTCCTACATGTGACCATGTCCATATGCCATGATTTATTGTATGCCTCTAGAAGAGTTATTGTTGATTTTAGCCTAGTATTGTCATGTGATTATTGTTGTGTTGATTTCATTATGTGTTATATTGAGTCCCATAGTTTTTAGGTGTCAACCTAGGTCTTGAGTGAGTGTTGGAACCCCATGTCATCTCCTAGCATGGGGGGTGGTTCCTATTTGGTTCCACATGGTCAGGTGGTTTGATGCCTTCTTCCATTGGGATATTCTTCATTGGAGTTGTGTGCATGGATGTGGATTCTATTTCTCACCATTGTTTGAGAAGATTTATAGATGATTCTATGTACTGTATTACTCATATATTCATAATGGCATTGTGTAGTCACATAAATCTGTCCAGTTTAATTAAATGAATATTTGCTATTTATTTGATTAAAAACCCACTACCATCAGTTAATTAAATTAACATTTAATTAATTCATCTTCAAACATGCTCCTATTAATTAAATAAATTATTCAATTTATTTTAATTAATTCATTAAACCAAATTCACAATCAATTAAATGAATAAATCCTATTTATTTAATTTAACCCCCTTTCCTCTTTTAAATAAATTAAATAAAACATTTATTTAAATCATTAAATCCCTCCCCCCACTCGCATTCTCCTAAAAATGCAACTTGCACCTATTTGTTGAAATAAATGAATTTTATTTTAATAAAAATCCTATTTTCCCTCACCCATCAAACTCACTTGCAATCCTAATCCCCTTCTAGATTCTTCTAACCCCTTCCTAATTAGCCTAATCCATCCCCTAATTATTGTCACATTCCTAAGAAACTTGAAGTCACTTCTCAAAGACTCCAATGTCTTTGAAAAACATTTAATGCTTTATGTGTTCAACAAGCTAACCTCTAAAGTCTTCTAAACCACTAATGGCTCTTACATAACCATTTATGGCTAAATCCACTTGCACCCATGGTTAGGGACTTTGACCCCTAACTCAACCCTCATGTGACCCATGTGTCTTCTCAAGCATTTATTTCTTTGACCATGGTTATCCTCACTAACTCTTGCACAAAATTTTATCCATTGAATAAAAGCATTATTCTTTGGATAATGATTTTATTCACTCAACTCAACATTAACCTTACCTCCCAAGTTAACCCTCAAGTCATGTCAAGCATTTAATGCTTCTTCCCTCTCCCCTCAACCCCTCTCATGTTGATACTTGTCATCCTAGGATTGGGTTGAGAGTCCTCACATGGATCATAAACCCTTCAATCTCAACCCTTGTTGAGATTACTCAATCTCAACCATCCATTGCTTCATGTTTCCTATAAATAGCTCCCATTTCTTCATAATCCAGATCCTGAAAACTTGTATGCATCTACCTTATAGTGAATTTTAGAGAGCATTTAGCATAAGCATTTACATTTACTCTTTTGGACTAAAATCTACACTAGATTAGATAATAATCTCATTTTTAGTTTGTTTACATTTGCATACTTTCACAATCATATCACAATCTTGAATCTCCATAAGACATCCAAAAAAAGAGTGCAGAAAGCTACTGAGAGCTACACTCATTTGGGAACTTGGAGAGGAGAGGAACAAGGGAGGAGGAGCTACAAGCATGGTGGAAGGCATTTGGAAATGCCTTGTTGCATTTGTTATCTTAGTTAAATGCTCTATTTTGCTTATAGTGTCTCTCTTGGTATGCCTGTTTAGGATAGTTTTTAATTTGTGATTTCTAACACTAACATCTAACAATTGGTTTCTTGTTTCTTGTTTTGTGTTTGTTTATCCTAAATATCATTCCTTTTTGCAAAGCATCATTTGGTGAACCTGACGTGAATCGAAGAGTAACCTTCTTAAACTACTAATTTTTTTGACTGTTTTAATTGACACACAGGTCAGGCTTCAGTGCTTTTGTTCACACTTTAGCGCTATCGCAATTTGGTCTTTTAGCACTATTGTTTTCCCAATAGAACTATTTTCCCAAAATTAGCACTTTTGTTTATAGTATAGCGCTATTGATCCTTAAGTAGCGCTTTTGTTCCAATATTAGCGCTTTTGGCTCTCTGTGTAATAATTTAGTTCAGTGCTTTTGTACTTGCTGTTGTGCTTTTGTGTTAAATAGTGCTTCTATTCTCACACATAGTAGCACTATTGTAATAGAGCATTGTAAAAAATGCCTTGTAACCAAAAAATCAAAACTTTTTAGGCTTGTAGAGGCCCACCATGTATGCAGATTTTACTGACTTTTTGTTTCTTGTGCATATTTGAACTAACCCATTTTATTTCTTAAGATTTTAGAAATTCACTTTTATTTTTATTGCAAGTTAAAATCAACTCAAACTTCATTTGGTGCTTTAAAACTCACAACAAACTTTGATTTTCTTGCAAGTTAGGGAAGTCAAATTTTATTTGGTGCTTTAAAACTCACAACAAACATTGATTTTCTTGCAAGTTAGGGAACTCAAATTTTATTTTGGTGTTTAAAACTCAAATTTTGATTTTCTTGCATCAACTCAAGCTAAAATTCACAATCCACACTTTGTTTTGGGCAAATAAAAAGAACAATCAACTTTTTTCTTTTTTCAAAGCAATTTACTTCAAGCAAACGTGCTTTTCATTCAGTTAACCAGGATTTCATTTTCCTAGTTTACTCAACATATTGCCTTTAAAGGATAAAAAGAACACCATGACTATTGGAGCAACATCTCCAAATAGTTAGATCATATTGCAATGATAAGTTAAAAAGAACAAGTGTCTTTTGTGTTTGGCACACTTGTGCAAAAAGTTTTTCGAGTGGTCCTACTTCTAACACACACTATCCTCTCCCTTGGTTTTCATGGTCCTAGGTACAAGAGAAAAGTGTTAGTAACACTCAAAATTTTATCTTTTTAAGATAGGCCTACCAAGAGACACCACTCTTGGGAACGACCTCGCGCGGTAAATCCTTCGAGCTGCTATAGAAATCAGGTGTGAGCGAAAGTTGTAGCCTTGGGTATAGTTGTTCCTACAGTGTAACTTGCGGAAAGGACAAATGGGCCCCACCACAAGTTACAAGGCTCTTAAGTGAGTCACTGCAGAATGAACTTATGTCCAAAAACATCGAAAATTACTAAACACCTTTATGTAGTAGCCCACCCATTCTATTGATTGAGGATATTTGTGATAAATTCAGTGCAAGAACATAAATGGTTTTTCTCCCAAGATACTCACCATACATATTTCCTTGAGTAGAAACATATCTTTTTGAAAGGCTACTTGTGGCTTGATAAAAGTGGTGAATCCCGCATCATAGGGATCATCTATTTGTTATGCTCATGCAAGACTTAGTATATCACATCCTTACCTACCACATCGGGATTCATAAGGTATGTAGTACCAAATTTAAAGAAATATCAAGATATGGGCTGAAATTATCACAATTGGCCATTTGACCTTAGGAATAAAGTGTGTTTGAAGTGTCTTCGTTTTGTGTCAAGACCAGTGATAAACTGAGCCGACTTCAAGCTTTTTGGAAAAACATACTCAAAAACATTTTGTAAAAGGTCAAAAAGTTCAAAGATTGGGTTAATTTAGACCCACACTTATTTGTGCCTTTTGAGGCAACATTCTTGTGTTTGTGTGTCTGCTTTGTTTTCTTGTCAAAGAAAAATCAAAAATCAATTCTAAAATAAGTATCCATCCAACACAAAAACATTTTCAAATACCAAACAAAGATCAAAAACAAAGTGCAAAAACAAGTATCAAACTATATGACCATTCTTCACATTTTGAGTAGGAGGAATATTCATCAACATGTCAATTTGAAAAGAAGACCATTGAGCTGAAAGGCTTTCATCAAAAGAAGGAGATTCTTCTATCTCAATAGACAAATCTTTGTCTCACATAGAGCCTTTCTTACGTCACATGCGTCTATATCTTCAAGGAAAATTTAATGAATTTGATCAAGAGTCTTTAAACCGCAAACATTTTACTCAATATAGAGCTTTGAGCTATCATAAAAAAAAAGGAGGCAAAATCAATCTTGACTTCTTTCCAAACATTTGCATCACATATAACATGGCTCAAGAAGAACCACCAACTCCCAAAAGAGAAGAGGAAGAATTCGTTCCATCCGTAACACAAAGTTTTTATTGAAGTTAAAACATTTCATTCATTCTCACATTCACACATCAATCCATTCCAACTCTCAAAACATAAAGAGGTTTTGTCCTAACTTCTTTTTAGTAATTGCTTGAATCAAACACAAAACATATCACTTTTTAGAGTGTCTCTACATCTAGGATAAACTCATCCTAAGATACATTTCTATGTAGGTTAAAAATAGTATATGAGTGCATCCTCTCATTACTAGGTGGCTTGGTTTGTAAGACATCTCAGATCTCTCTAAACCTTATCATATCACACATTGTCAACAAACACAACAAGCAATTCATAGGACTTTGGTAACATCTACCTTTAGTGTTAGAGATCCATATGCTAAACACTTCACCAAACCTTTATCTCTCATTTCATCATCAACTCATCATCATTTTCATCAAACTTCAACAAAAACTTTCAAACAAAATGGCTCAAACCAGATCAAGGACTAGACAACTTGAGATCGAAGAGGAAGAGGAGGAAAATATCAATGAATTCCAAGAAGCTCTTAGAGGCAACACAAATGATGAAATCCTAGTATTCCCACTCCTGAAGCAATCGAAAGGGCACAACACAACCCTCTCTTCAATCAACTTTTTGATGAGATCCTCAAAAAAAATGCGGATTCTCATTTTTTAAGACTTGCCCAAGAGGGAGCTAAACTCCCCCCTGATTTTGATACTGCACAACTAAGGCAAGCATCGGAACGCCAAAGTCATAATGAGGATGAAAGAGGTCAAGATCACATTAGATACAACCTTCATCAAGGAAATCCCCCACCTCCTCCTCCTCCAAATCATATTGATAGGCTGCGGCAACAAGTCAAGAATTTAGCCCAACAACTCCATATTGGTGTGAAAACAAACTAGTTTTCACTTAACGATATTTGTCCCTATCCCTTTGATAGGAATCTACATATGCCAACTTTTCCATGAGGGTTTGAAACACCTAAGTTCAAAAATTATAGAGGAAAAGGAGACCCTCGCGATCATGTTAGAGAATTTCACTCCACTTGCCTAGAAGTGGCATATGAAGACACATACCTAATGCGTCTCTTTCCTTGGAGTTTGGCAGGGACAACCACGCAATGGTTTTCTCGACTCATAGGCGGCACTAGGACGTTCGAAGAACTGATCCATAAATTCCTTTCACATTACTCACATAACATTGAACGTGATATTACCATGGTCGATCTGTGTAACACTAAGCACAAACCAGGAGAGCTATTTTTAGTTTTCCTGCAACGATGGTGTCAAATGTCTAGCAGGCATTCTCTTCAGTTACCTGAACAAGAACTAGTGGAAATATTTATTTCCAACTTGAACGAAGAAATGGAATTCCACCTAGACATGAAAGGCATAGAGTCCTTCAATGACATGATCACCAATGGTTGAAAATGTGAAAGGGCCCTCATCAAAAAGGGGCTCATCAAAATCTACAATGACCCAAAAGATGCTCCTCACCCACACTTCAACAGTGATAAACCTAATTTCTAGAATAAAAACAAAAACATCATCAATGATGGGGTTGTAGATGCAAGGACTATCAAGAGTGCACAAACTGTGGTCCGATTTGCTGGGAAAAACCCCCCACCTAAGACCAACATGGTTCCTCCCCCACCACATCAAGGACACAATGTTCAGCAAGAAGAACCAAGGCAAAGATAGCAGAATTATAAACCAAAATGGACATACACTCTCTTAGGGGAACCTATTGAAATGGTGTTATGTCAATTGGTCTCATCAAATTATGAACCTCAGGTCAAACCTCCATGGTGGAGGGATAATGAACATTGCGAATTTCATCAAGGGAAAGGGCATAAAACAAGCAATTGTCATAGATTGAAAGATCTTGTTTAGGATCTTATTGACCGAGGTGAGATTGAAATTGAAGGACATGACCCAAAAACCACAAACAATGATCATCTTATGTTTAAAAATCCACTTCCATCACAAGATCAAAGGGATCCCTCCACATCAGGATGAAACACAGATACCAATGATTATATGTGATCTGCTTATAATTACACTGTGAATCACCTATATGATGCTGATGAAAAAATTGCAACCATTACCATCAAAAACCCAAGCGCTACTTGCAATCTTGTTACGCGTCATAGAAAGATCACTATCAAACTGGCTCCAAAAGGCACCACCTTCATACCAAAGCAGTACAACCTTGTGGAACAATTAGATAAAATGCCTGCACTTATATCCATTTTAGAGTTGTTGAGCTTATTTCCATCTCATAAAACAATCTTGGATCAAGCTCTCCAAGAGGCGTCAGTCCCTACCAACCTCAACATAGATCAATTCCAAGCTATGGTTGGTAGTCTGAGATCATGGGCATGTCTCACTTTCTTGTAAAGTGATAATACATCCTTCCAACAACCTCATAACACCTCAATCCATATTGAAGGATTCATCAACCAACACTGGATCAAGCGAGTCTTGATTGATAATGGAGCAAGCCTAAATATCGGTACACTACAACTGGTCACAACATTGGGATATGCAATTGAATTAGTGGATCCTCGCAAAAAGATAACAATAAAAGATTATGATGATGCAGAGCGTTCTTCAAAAGGAGCGGTTGTGTTACCAATCCGCGTAGGCCCAGTGGTAAAACACATCATATGTCAAGTTCTGGACCATCCTCTGTCATATAATTTATTGTTAAGAAGACCTTAGATACACACCATGCAAGCCATTCCATCCACCTATCACCAGTGTATCAAGTTCTCGCATAATGGTGTAGAAATTATAGTCCTGGGTGATGCAAATCCATTTGCATATTGTAACAATATCAACCATCAGCCAAAGATTACCATTCCCAACAATAGAGAAGTTATCCCATCCATGTCCTATGTAAGTCCAACCTCTCTTTCCAGTTCAAACACTACTATACCCAAGCAAGAGAAGCTAAAAATGAAAATGGCAGAGGAAGGTCCTGGGGAGTACAATCTAAGCCAACTCTTTTGTGTTGGATAAATTCCCACTTCTCCTAGAACTCATGGTAAACCACAAAGGTTACTTCAAATGCCACTGGTCAAACCCGCATGCACTTTGATGCCTTTTATCCTTGGAAAGAGTCAAGTAGAAGAGACCAGAGATGAGGACTTAGCAGAATGGATCTATAAAGACCCCATCACCACAGACATCCCACAACTTAAGCTTCCCACAAAACAATATGGAAAAGGCCTTCTCATTATGCAAAGAATGGGTTATGATGGTCAGAGTGCTTTGGGACCTTGCAAGCAAAGATGACATGAACTACTACAACCATAATTAAAGCCTAAAGATAACACTAGATTAGGCTTTCAAAAGGAGATTCTTCCTAAACTCATATTCAAAGGGAAACTCAACAAACCTATATATCAGCCTACTACAAACATAAAGAGACCGCATTTGATTATATCAGCAGCACCAAGCACTACATCGACTACCCCAATAAGGCTAAGAACCCCAACAATACCATACACAACACCAATCATCCCACCAATCAAACCAACTACTCCATCAACAACAACAACTACCTCAACAACACCATTAGCAGTATCAGAACCCCCAATGGTATCGACAACGCTGACAATTCCATCAAGAGTAGCAAATTCAACACTATCGATACTCCCAGTATTGGATTCACTGATCCTAATAATCCTTCCTGTAGCACCAATCATTTCATCTACAAAGGTCCATCACCCGATCACACCAGCAATGTTTAACTCAAAGGATATCCTGGTATGGTATAGCAATCAAATATTGGAAAGCGTCTTAGAGACCAACTCGCATGAGTGGGAATTTGATTCCATACATCTTAATACTTCAGATGAGGAAGATGCATCCCTACCTCCACCTCACAAGGAAATCCATATTTACGGAGAAGCACAGATAAAGACCTCTTGGATTCCTAAACTGGAAACATCTTCCACAAACCCTATGCCACATCCTATGCCCGATTCGGATAGGGAGAGTACCATCAATGACCTTCACTATAATGTCTTAACCCTCACTGACACATCTTACGAACTTAACCTGATTGATGAGATAATGCCTATTAAACATCCTGAACTCATTGAATGGAACCAATCTAATCCCCCATGCCTTGACCAATTCCAAAATGATGAGGCGATCATTGAATTTTTGGAACTAAGGGATAACATACCAAGTGGGGATCACAAAGTTGGATTCGCCATTGAACTAAATAGTGCAACATACTTTGGGGTGGATGCCAAACCTTTCAATAGCAAAAATATAATGATAAAACATGGATCTTCTAGTGAAAACCACACTATGGCACTGATGGATCCCAAAAAAGTAAAAAGAAAGAGCATATCCAATGGTGAAAACCTCTTTGAGGCACCTGAAGATGAAAGGTTTGACATTCTCCCCTCTAGTACACAGCAGGAACGATCAACAATCCTCATTGAGGAAACAAAAGAATTCAACGTGGGAACTCTTGAGACTCCTCATCACATACATCTGGCATCTCTTTTTACTCCAAAGGAACAACCTAAGTTTGTAGAGTTCTTCCAGAAGCATCAGATCAACTTTGCATGGTCATATGCAGACATGCCTAGTCTTGATCCTAATTTAGTCATGCATGACCTCACCGTAGCAGAAGGAGCTAAGCCTGTCAAACAGAAGCTTCGCAAGATGCACCCTCAGATTGTGGTACTAGTCAAAGAAGAACTTAAGAAACTCCTGGATGTTGGTTTTATTAGACCAATTGATTATGCAGATTGGATATCCAACATTGTACCTAATGGTAAACCAAATGGGGGCATCCGTATCTGTATTGACTTCAGAGATCTAAACAAGGCATGTCCTAAGGATGATTTCCCCCTACCAAACATTGACATGATTGTCGATCTAACAACAGGACATGCCATGCTTTCTCTCATGGATGGCTTTTTAGGGTACAATCAGATAAAGATCGCACCAGAGGATCAACATAAAATGGCCTTCACATGTCCATGGGGAACATATTGCTGGAATGTAATGCCTTTTGGTCTAAAGAATGCAGGAGCAACCTATCAAAGAGAAATGACCACCATATTTCATGATATGATGCACACCATCATGGAGGATTATGTTGATGATTTATTGGCAAAATCCTTAACACGAGAAGGTCATCTGGAAATCTTAGATAAAATCTTTGATCGACTAGAACAGTATCATGTTCGACTCAACCCAAAGAAATGTGTCTTTTTAGTAACCTCAGGGAAACTTCTAGGATACATTGTCTCAAACAAAGGCATAGAGGTCGACCCAACAAAAGTCAAGGCAATCATGGACATGCCACCTCCAAGGAACATTTGTCAACTAAGGACACTACAAGGGCGACTACAATCCATCCGAGGATCCATTGCACAACTGGCAGATAAGTGTCACCCCTTTATGCACCTGTTACACAAAAACATTCGCTTTTAATGGGATGATAGATGCCAACAAGCATTCCAGATGCTTAAGGATTATCTCATGAATACACCATTGTTGATCCCACCAGATCCAAGTAGACCACTCTTACTCTATATTTTAGCAACAAATACAGCATTGGGCGTACTACTGGCACAACACAATGCAGAAGGGAAGGAGTGTGTTGTTTACTACATCTCTCGCACACTGGTTGGCTATGAACTCAATTACACACCTATTGAGCGAGCTTACCTAGCAGTAATCTTGGCAGCCACTATGCTAAGGCACTACCTGTTAACACATAAAGTACAACTCATTTCTAAGATTGATCCACTAAAGTACTTACTCAGCAAAGCAGCATTGACAGGTCGTCTGGCCAAATGGGTGATGATTCTGAGTGAGTTTGACATCGAATATGTGGACCGTAAGGCTATCAAGGGCCAAGCTATTGAAAATTAGTTGGTCGATGCACCACTCATAGGTGATCATCCTCTCATTTCCAATTTTCCGAATGAGGAGATATTCATGATCACAGCAGCACAACCATGGAAACTATACTTTGATGGTTCATATACTAGGCATGGCTCGAGGGCAGGCATTTTTTTTATTACACCTCAAGGTGATAGCATCCCAAAATCTTACAGGCTAACTTTTTCATGCACCAATAACATGGCTGAGTACAAGGCCTTGATCACAAGACTCCGACTAGCTGTATAATGGAAGTTAAAAGAACTACAAGTATATGGTGACTCCCAACTAGTCATTCGACAAGCAACAGATGAATATCAAACCAAGGATGGTAAACTCATGCCATACAAGAAAATGGTGGACAAATTAAAGGCATCATTTACTACTATCACCTTTGAGAAAATACCTCGAGATCAGAATCAAGTTGCTGATGCTATGGCTACCATTGCATCTCTCCTAGATCTTCCATAGAATTCAACACGCTATGAGTTCTTTGTAGAACAACTTTGGATTCCAACTTATGATATCCCTGAAACTGAGATGATATGTCACCTTGTCAGTTCTGAATCCCCATGGTATGGTGAGTTTTACACCTATCTATGCGACCACACTCTTCCTCCTAACCAATCAAATAACCAATGTAAAATCTTCATTTGCCAAACTGCTTGATACACCATCATTGTCGAAACCCTATATCGACATAGTCTTGATGGTACTCTCCTTTGATGTTTGGAATGGGATGAGACAACAAAGGCCTTGGAAGAGGTCCATGAAGGAATTTGTGGGATACTATTGGTCGTCGAGGGAAAAAGACTCCTACGATTTTGTCTGAAAATGCAAAAAATGCCAAGTTCATGGAGACCTGATACATGCACCAGCACAAGAATTACAACCGATCACAACACCATGGCCCTTTTTTCAATGGGGTGTTGACCTTGTGGGTAAGATCCATCCATCCTCATCCAACGGCCATAAGTTCATCATTATCGCTATTGAATATTTTACAAAGTGGATCAAAGTTGTTCCACTTACCCAAGTCACCGACAAGCAGATCGCCTCATTCATCCTTAATTATATCATCTGCCAGTATGGTGTACCCATGTCCATCATCATAGATAACAGACTTCCCTTCAAAAATAAAGATGTTCGTGAACTTTGTGAGAAGTTTCACATCCAACCCCGCTTTTCCACTCCCTATTACCCACAAGGCAATGGTCAGGCCGAAGCGTCAAACAAAAAAATATTGAGAATCCTCAAGAAGACAATCAATGATGCCGACCATGAGTGGCATGTTCAATTAAATCTAGCACTATGGGCATATCAAACTAGCATTCGAACCCCTACAGGCACAACTCCCTACTCATTGGTCTATGGCATAGAAGCCATCCTACCTATTGAGGTTGAGATACCATCTCTATGAGTTTCCTTGCATAATCTCATAGATGATGAAGCATACAAAGTATCACGTCTTCAATACTTGGAACTACTTGATGAAAAGCAACAAGTTTCATACAATCACCTCAAAGCCTATCAGTAGCGCATGAGAAGAAGCTATAATCACCGGGTTAGGCCTCATACATTTGAGGTAGGTGATCTTGTTCTTAGAGAAAATCCTTGTAACCAACCAAATAGAGAACATCAGGGAAAGTTTGAATCTAACTAGCTAGGTCCATATGTTATCACGACTGTATTTGGGTCTGGGGCATATCAGTTGGCTACTTCAGAAGGAGAACCGCTAGCAGATCTGATCAATAACATGCACCTCAAACGGTTTTATACATAAGCTGTATAGAGCATCAGGCTCCAACACATATCAGAAAAACACCAAAAAAATTTAGATAAATGTCTTGAAGAAAATTTAAAAAAATAAAAAATAGTAAAGAAAAAATCATGCATCCAAACGGTGAACAACCACTCCGGTGGCACCTTGGGTAAGTACGATGGTGAAAACCTGGCAAGCAGGTGCCAGTCATAAAGGCTATGGCTCCATTGTCTTTCAGACTTGTTGCTATCACATTCATTGCATCCACTCATCCACCAATCAAAACCATGGTTTGTTATTGATCTGCAATCAAGGATAGTACTTCATGCATCTTGCATCCTGCTTTTTCATAGTCATGTCTAAACTGGGGGCAATACTCTTAACCTATTGATGGAAGTGGATTCTGCATTACTGGTGATTCATAGAGTTCTTCATTCAGAACTCTCACAAAATTCCAAAAAACATTCAAAAACAATCACCAAATACCAAAAACATTCGAAAACACTCAAAAATCCAAAAACATCATAAAACATCAAAAAATTAACCAAAAACATGGCAACACACTGTACATACACAATCAAAAATAGACACCAAGAAAACATTTTGAGTTACTCAAACAATGATCACTTATCAAACCAACCAAATAATCAACATCGACACGCACTCTATTTTAACAAAGATGAATCCTTCATTACCAAAACAAAGACAAGATGACATTTTCTTTAACAAGAAAATTTTGTTTAAGCAATCAAGTACTTGGTTGATTTTAGGTTATTTGTCATTTATATTAGGTTCCTATGCTACTCTGCGATATCCACAAGTGATTAGAGTGGTCGAGATGGTTCCTAAGCATTGTTTGTGTATCTTCTGTGAATTATTCCAATTAAGTTCTTGGGCATGTACTAATGGTGTCTACATGGGAAGTTCACTAAGCTACGTGATCATATGCAAAATACAGTCATAGATCACTATGGCTTGCTGACTTCAGCGTATACCTCGACCATATGAACATGAACCATTATGGAGGGTCCATATTCTTTATTCTTTATTTATGTTGTTTGTTTGCAGGTACAATGCTCCATCCTTGGTTCCTACTGCCTCATTCAAGATTGATACTACCATGCTCAATGATGAAAATAAAGCACTATGTATCGTCATTCCATCTCATCTGTTTATATTTCATTTCATTGCATACCACCCATCCATTTGATCATTCATTATTCATATTCATGGTTTTGTATGCAAGTGTGAACAAGATAAATATGATAAATTATCTGAAAAATGAATTTGCCTTGGATACAATCACGACAGAGTTCTCTGATACATCATCAGTGCATCATGCAAAGTCTAAACAACCTTGCATTCATCTATCATGAACACATCATCATTTCATATCATTTAGTTGCATTTAAATACACCTAGTTCATTATCATATGCTTGCATATAGGTTTTATTAACTTCATTCTTAAATATTCATTCAAGTACATTTGCTATCATCTAGTTGCATTTAAATACACCTAGTTCCTTATCATGTACTTGCATTAGTATCATTACATCATTTCATCATTGCAAACTCATGACATTTACATGTACATTCCTCATCATTACATGTTATCATTATCAAGCCATTATTATGTATTCATTTTAGTAATCATTTTAAACTCATCATTCATCATCATTTACATTTGATTGCCATGCATTTGTTTAGATTTCCTTAAGTTGCATACATTCATTTATCTATCCATTAGATAAAAGTGCATTCATCTATCCATCTAGTATATTCTTATACTTATTCATTCCATCTTACGTCCAATTTCATTTAGGATTCATTATAATGCATTCATTATCCTTTTAATTGCATTAAGGTGTAGTTATTCATTACCCATGAGTTGCATTATCATTACATTAACATTTCACTTAGTCATATTTTACCAACATTTAGAATCATAACAAAAACCATTTGTCTCACCATTTGGTTTATACATTTTACACATACATTCATTCAGATATCATCACATCAACATGTGTACTATACATTTGTTTATCCATATTGCATTCATCTAAAAACCATCTAGATGCATTTAAATAAATCATTCATTTCATTAGATTTCATCATAATCAAACATCACTGCATATCATCATCTCATCATCTCATCAAACATCAAATATAAAAGTACTATATATATCATCATTTAGCATCATTTCATTATACATACATCATCATCATGGCATTACACCAACAAACCACACATATCAACCTGCATCCACATGTCAGCATCACATTCATAAAACCAAGCATATAGACATCATATAAATCAAACATAACATGCATATAGGAATCATCTCATCAACACATACATATAGTAAGAACAAACATTCATCTAAGCATAAATCATAGATTATCATCCTGCATACATCCATACATATCATCAACATGCATATCATCACAAAATATGGGATCTCCTCATATATCATATCATCTCGCAAAAACATACATGTATCAAAGTACAATGAAGTCCAACATATCGACTACCAAGAGCCATCCAAGACATAGTCCAAAATGATAATGTAATAACATACATAAATGCTCTCTCAAATGCCACTCTGACCAGATGTTGCACCACCATCACCACCTGCACTACCCCGCTGTGGAGGACCCACCACACCACCACTGCTCTACATCCTCTGAGACCACTTTAATCTCTCCCAACGCATCTGTGAATAACTTAGTGCCCACCGAATAGATGGCACCTCCTGCTCATATAGACCCCGCCAGTAATCAACCTCTGCACCTGCTCTACATAACTCTCTCGCTAGGGAATCAATCGATGGTCCATGTCCCTGTACTCCCTCCAAAGCTCGAACTCTCTCCTTTAACTGGATCACCCTATCAACTATCTGATCTCTCTCCCATAGCACTATAGTCAACTCTGACTCCTGTGCAAACAACTGCACATCTCTAGCTGCCACGTCCACCTCCATATCCTCTAGCCGAGTCTGCAAAAATAATATCATATGATCCCACAGATCTCCTCCACCAATAGCTCCCTCTTGTCCAGTCGCTCCCTCCCCTATATCCATAGGTGCCTCTGCCTCCCCCATATCCCTGCCACCTAATCTAACTCCTTCCTGCAGCAAAGGTCCCTATGATACCCGCAATGGCTACCTGCCTCTCCCTCTCCGCCGCAACCATCCACCTCCACCACCTCCACCTCCAAATCCCCCACCTCCTCCAAATCCACCACCCCCACCTCCTCCTCCTCCATCACCTCCTCCTCCATCCCCTCCTCCTCCGTCACCTCTCCTTCATCCACCTAATACAGGTCCTCAACCTCCTCTCATCCTCCGTCTCTATCCCCTATCCTCCTCAAAATCAAGAATCAGCTCCGCTAGATCTGATATCCGAGGAATCGAATGTGTCGCAATGTACTGAGTGTACTCATTTGACACCCCTGCATCTACCATCCTCGGCCTCATCTGCCATGGTCTCGCCTGTAGAGTCTGAAACTCTACTAATGCCTGATCATAAGGTAATACTGGCCCCCACTAGAACCTCTCACGGACCACCCGTGCATACTCTCCAGAACCACTCGACAATCCCTGCCTCCGTCCAAACTGTCTCAGCACTTTCCCAGGTACTTTTCTCTCCACATTGTAGGTTGTCCTACCAATGAGGTATCATGTCATAAATACGTAAGGCAAGGCCTCTACATCATCCTCCCAGGGCTCGCACTCAATATACGGCCTCCAAATCACTGTATCTAAATTGTCAAGTGCCTGCCACCACCACTCTAACTTCCCCAGGTGAGGCTGACTCATCATACTGCCATACATGTATACATAGGGCTGGTCCACGGCCCTAAATCTTAGACTCATTGGTCGAGTCACAGGTAGGTGCTCCCATGCCCAGATATGTAGCAGAGTGATCCCCACTCCCAGTGAGCTCACTTGTTGGTATACTACCTCATGCAATTCCCAATATAAGTGCAACAACACACACAGTCCCCATGCAAAGCGGGTCCCCTTAGTCATCATCTTCTCTATCACCTGGCCCCAACCAACGACCAATCCATGCGATCGTCGATCTGGGCATAGCAAGCCCCCAACAATACCTAATAAAATAGCTGGTAGTGGCTCATACAAAGTAGCTATATCCTCCCAAGCTATCGAGTCATCATCAATATACACATCCTCATCAAAAAACCATTGTATAGCCACTGTCCCCCAGGATCGGTCATATGTCACTAGCTCTCCTCGAATGGGAATGTGAAGGATGCGCCACACATCCTCTAGTGTAACTATCATCTCCCCCTGCGCTAAGTGAAACGTACACGTCTCACTGTGCCACCGCTCTACCAATGTTGTAATCAAACCATGATTCATCCGAATCACGGGCATATGCATAACATTGTACAGGCCTGTCACTACAATACAATCCACCTCGGCCTCTATCAATCGATCATACAACACCTGTGTGGCTAGATGCCTCTTGCGCATCTGTAAGATGCGAAGATCCTCCTAAACACGTACATCAACCATCATCATCAGTTATTTTTTTTCAAACTTTCTTAAGTTTAAACCTAGACTACCAACAGATACTTTGATCCAGTATCTTCGGGTCTCAACAAGTATGCAATCATGGCATACCTAGACTACAGCAGGTATTTATCCTAATGACCTAGTCTCAACAGGGTTGCTCTGGTTCAAAACAACTCACCTCTCCATCTATCCATCATTGGCATCAGGAGATTCTTTTTCAAAACCACTGGGGCATCTATCTTCCTAACAATAGCACTACTCTACAAACAATAGCGCTAATATGCTGACAATCGCGCTAAACCAACTACACAATAGCGCCAAACAAAAAATAGCACTACAAACACTATGCAAAAGACCATTTAAAAACAAAAGCGCTACAAGAAGGGCTCCATAGCGCTAAACACACAAAAACACTAAATCAACTATGCAATAGCGCTAGAAACCACAAAAGCACTAAAACCACTATGCAAAAGCACTATAGCGGCACAATAGCAATAAATAAATTGACAACAGCGCCAAAACACCATTTTAGTGCTATTGTTTTGACTCAACTTGGACAAGCTAAAAAACCTATCAAAAATGCATGAAATACAAAATTTCAAATTCACATATCGCTGGTTTGTAGTTATCTGGCCGCTGGAATCGACGAACTCGCTCTAGCTGATGATCTGCTATAGGTACCGGCATCCTGACTACTACTTTTTCTTTCAAAAGGTCACTATCAGAGCTATGAAATCACTATGGAGATGAATGCAAATGACCCTGTTTTTCCCCCTCCACCCCCATATATACCTTCCGTCGTAAACCTAATTTTCCCCTGCTCACCGCCGTGGTCCCCGTGAACTTCCCGAGCCTCACATTTCTCCATTTTATCTCCGATTTCTTCTATTTTTCACCAGTATTGCTAAATTCTTCTCTTCTATATCCCTGCCAATTTTCATTCTTTTTCGAGAGATCGCCCGATTTTTCAAAATTTTCAGCCCATCTCTCGAGGGGCCATACCACCCATTAAATTAACATTTTATGGGGCATATTTCTTCAAACCTATTTTTCTTTCTTTGAAGTGACGCGATAAACCGCACCGTCTCAAAGAGGGGCAAATGTAGTCACATAAATTTGTTAAGTTTAATTAAATGAATATTTGCTATCTATTTGATTAAAATCCACTAGCCATCAGTTAATTAAATTAACATTTAATTAATTCATCTTCAAACATGCTCCTATTAATTAAATAAATTATTCAATTTATTTTAATTAATTCATTAAACCAAATTCACAATCGATTAAATGAATAAATCCTATTTATTTAATTTAACCCCCTTTCCACTTTTAAATAAATTAAATAAAACATTTATTTAAATCATTAAATCCCCCCCCCCACTTGCATTCTCCTAAAAATGCAACTTGCACCTATTTGTTGAAATAAATAAATTTTATTTTAATAAAAATCCTATTTTCCCTCACCCACCAAACCCACTTGAAATCCTAATACCCTTCTAGATTATTCTAACCCTTTCCTAATTAGCCTAATCCATCCCCTAATTATTGTCACATTCCTAGGCAACTTGAAGTCACTTCTCAAAGACTCCAAAGTTTTTGAAAAGCATTTAATGCTTTATGTGTTCAACAAGCTAACCTCTAAAGTCTTCTAAACCACTAATGGCTCTTACATAACCATTTATAGCTAAATTTATTGCTTTGACCATGGTTATCCTCACTAACTCTTGCACAAGAGTTTATCCATTGAATAAAAGCATTATTCTTTGGATAATGATTTTATTCACTCAACTCAACATTAATCTTACCTCCCAAGTTAACCCTCAAGTCATGTCAAGCATTTAATGTTTCTTTCATCTCCTCTCAACCCCTCTCATGTTGACACTTGTTATTCTGGGATTGGGTTGAAAGTACTCACATGGATCATAAACCCTTCAATCCTGACCCTTGTTGAGATTACTCAATCTCAACCATCCATTGCTCCATTTTTCCTATAAATAGAGCCCATTTCTTCATAATCCAAATCTTGAAAACTTGTATGCATCTAACTTATAGTGAATTTTAGAGACCATTTAGCATAAGCATTTACATTTACTCTTTTGGACTAAAATCTACACTAGACTAGATAATAATCTCATTTTTAGTTTGTTTACATTTGCATACTTTCACAATCATATCACCATCTTGAATCTCCATAAGACATCCAAAAAAATAGTGCAAAAAGCTACTGAGAGATACACTCATTTGGGAACTTGGAGAGGAGAGGAACAAGGGAGGAGGAGCTACAAGCATGGTGGAAGGCATTTGGAGATGCCTTGTTGCATTTGTTGTCTTAGTTAAATGCTCTATTTTGCTTATAGTGTCTCTCTTGGTATGCCTATTTAGGATAGTTTTTAATTTGTGATTTCTAACACTAACATCTAACAATTGGTTTCTTGTTTCTCATTTTGTGTTTTTTTATCCTAACTATCATTCCTTTTTGCAGAGCATCACATTGTATTAAGGAAAGGATCATGTACCTTGTAAAACTAAATCTATGTAATGTGATCTTGTAAGATTAGGAAATTGTATGTAATAAAATGGTATTCTTGGAATATGACATGAGTTATCCTATTGTATGTTAAAAGAAATTAATCTGTGATTCTTAGATGGAAAATGTACCTTGATTAGATATTATGGATGTATGTTAATGTAATTGCATATGAAAGTAATCCTAATGTTATGCATAAGATTCCTAGATCTAAGATAGTCTTAATGGAAGAAATGATTGATTATGGGATTAGTATCATGATATTAGGAAGGATATGTGTTAGCTTTATGATGTTAGAATGGATGTATTATATGGAATTAGGAACATTTGTTATTAGTGCTTAAAATGAATCTAGTTTATAGGGTGTTACTCTTAAGTAGTGACGTTGAGATACCCTAGGGAAAAGATGATATGATATGTTATCTCCTTGCGTAAATTGTGCTAAGATGTTTTATGCAATGTAGTAATTAAGATTATCATGTGATTATAATTGATGCTTTTAGTAGATGTTGTATTTCATATGCATTAGATGGATGATATAGTTGCATGTGTTGTTAAAGGATGTGCATTTTAAGAAAAAAATTGTCTCCATTGTAGATAGATTAGGTGTTTTTCTCTAGGGTATTTTGGTGGGCATTACAGTCACCTTCAAAAGAAAATTAGAGATTTTTTATGGTCTGATGGAAAGGGGAATAAAAAATAGCATGCGGTTAGGTGGGACTGGTGTGTCCTAAAAAAGGATATTGGAGGGATGGGACTTAAGGATCTCAGGACTCAGCGGATAGCCCTGGCCTTTAAAATGGATCTTTAGGGATATTTGTGGAGATGAGCCTTAGAAGGTTTTGATTAGAAAAAATATCTTGATGTATTTTCCTAAGAGCGCTAAAAAATGGAAGGGCCTCCCTTCCTGTGATTTGATTGCAGACAAATTTGAAATCTCCCCCTTTGGATCTAATATATTCAAATCTCTATGGAAAGCTTGGGAGGTTGTGAAACATTACATCATAAATAATGAGTGCTTCAAGAATAATAATTGTTTCTCAACTAATAGATCCATTCGGTGGAATATTGTTCATAAGGATAAGCCTCTTGCTACATTATAGGGTTATTTGTTTTTAAAATGACATAACAGTGACATAAGGACTTTTGAGGATATCTTCCATAATAACTCTTTGATCACATGGGAAGCTTTGGATTGCAGATTCAAGGTGCCCTCCTCTTAGTATAGGATCTATGTTGTCCTAAAAGATGCTCTCCCCCCCTTCACCTCACACTATCCTGTTACCTTCTCCCTAGCCTTCCCTTCCTCCTTTTGTTGACATGATAGCTCCCCCCTTCCTTGCATCAAAGCTAAAACTATTTACGATACTCTGAAACAATCTTCCATTGTTATTGACCACCTTAATTCTATGTGGAGTTTGGATTGGAATAAGGAATAGTGGGTCAAATCTCCTAACAAAAAATGGGTTGGCCCTGTTGAACCTAGAAAAAAAAATAAAATTTGGAGGTTGTTGTTGCATAGACTCTCCTTGAAGTATGTTGATTGAAATCTGTACTAGTCTAAATCTTCCCGCTTACCAAAAATTGTCCAACATGTGTTCTTTGACTATTACTTTGCCAAAGAAATTTGGAAAATATTTGGTTTTGATTTTGAGGCTAAGAGTATTGTCTGTATTGATGTTATCCTTGGCTACATTAAATGCTGCAAGAAATTGGCTAACACATTTTGGTCTTGCCTTTCTTTGGAAATTTTATGGTTGATATGGAAGTTTCACAATTGTAATATGGTGGAAAATGATGAGGGGAGATCAAGTGGAAATATTTACTCCCCTCAATAGAGGGATGAAATTTTTACAAAGGATTTCCTAAATTTTCACACACATTACATTTAAAAGAGGGGTTGATTTCACTAGATCCAATCCCAATGGTAGGAGATTGAATAATAAGTGAATTACAATAAATTTTGGGAATTATTAGGAAAGTAAATTAACCTTCTTTTACAATAGACAAGTTGAATTAAACAAATTGAGACTAGGTGCAGAAATAACAAAGAAACGATTATATCTTGAGATTGAGATGCGGGATGAAGTTGTCCACCTGGAATTAGTAGTAGAATGTTGAGACGAATATTCCCCACAAATTTGAGCAAAAGTTACAGGGACTGTGTTGAAGTTTCATACGGTCCTCCGAAAAATCCATGCGTCGAAAAGGGTTTTTTTCTCTCTGAAAGTGAAGCCTAAAACTCCAATTACAGTCGCGCACCTACAACCTACACACAAAAAAGAGAGGGAAATGTTGTTGGGATTGGGGATTTTCCTTCAGGTCAAAACCCATTTTAGAATTAACCAAGTGATTGTAAAATGCTACAAGTAAATGAAAGGAAATGTTTGAAGTAAAATCCACCTCAAGGAGGGGATGTAATTGAAATGTTGATACCTTTGTAGATGAGTTTGCTTGAATGGATATGTGAAATAGGATGTCTTGAATGTTGATAGAAATCTCCTCTTCAATGGTTGAATCCTTGACTTGATTGCAACACCTAGCCTTGAAAGGACAATTGAAATGCTCAATGCTTGAATTTTTGAATGCTTGCACTTGATTTCACTTTATGATCAACTTCGCTTATCATCGACTTATCAACTTGTGAAAATAGGAGGGGAAAAGCTCCTTATATACTTGCCAATTAGGGGTGTTTAGGTATTTTCCCATCTTAGGCCGACATAGGGAAACTTTTCCCGGTCAACAATTGACATGCTCAAGGCAAGATAGGACCAAAGGGGGCCCAAAATAGGGCTAGGACAAGGGCACCACACCCCTATCCTAGGAGGACAGGGGTGCCACGCCCCTATCTTGCCCTAATTTAGAATAGGGAGCAACTAAAGGATAATGCAGCATGATGGAAAATGTAAGTTATTGACGGCATGAGCATGTTTCGAGTCTCCGATTAGGCTTAGGGATTCATCCGCTAATGCAAAGACACAAATGCGGTCAAAAATTGCAAGGGTCACAATTTTATGACGCTACATTTAGCACCCACTTTAGCAAGAGTATAAGCGTACACCAATACTACCGATAAATTATAAGGAGACAAGATTGAAAATACTTTCACCACGTCAAGGAGGCAAGATAGACCAAACCCCCAGTGGACTAATGATCTTACGACTTCGATTGACAAAGTAAAAGGGAAGATCAAGAGGGAGAACCATGACTACAAATAATAAAGTTTCCCTCACTATGAGTCATGAAAAGAAAGGATACCAAAGATTACAAAGAAAAGCCAAGTTCACTAAGTAACTTTAAGTATCAAGAAAGAAAATATGAGTGGAGTGTATGCCCCACGTTAAAGCGATCGCGCACACCTTATTGAGAGTGATTGTTGTAAGGTAGGATACACCTAAGAGAGAGAAAGAGAGGGAGTATGTTATCGCAAGGATCTAGCCCCCAATCGAGGAATAAACCCAAGGATAATGAACACAAAACAAAAAGCACGAGGTGGCTTTGCTTTCCTCGAGGTCAGTATGTTGTATGATAACTCATATATATCATGTATATATATGCATAGAATAGTCCTCATTCCCCCAAGAAAGGAAACCACCTTGGAAGAAAGGTAACACATATTGTTTTTTGAGTCAACATGAAAGAGACCAAAAGAGATCTCAATGCTTTGCATCATCCTCAAGTAGACATCACTAGGGACAAAAAATAGAAGAATAGGGATACATGTATAGAAGAATGGTGACAAAAGAGAAAGAAAAGAGAGAGGGAGAGGATCTACCATACTAATGCAGATAGTCTAGCATGACATCCACCTCTCAATTTTACTGATCACTATTTTGGGAAGGCAGGAAACATGCCAGAGGAGCAACATCGAGCATAGTAGATGGAGCTATCACAAGATCCAAACAAGGACTATGTTCATGTGCTAAGTCACTTTGTTCATTTCTAGGAGCTAGGATTAAGGCTTTTGAAAATTCTGTAGATAAATGTTTGTCAACATCAACATATTCATATTCATTATCATAAGCATTAGGAGTTGCTTTGCCATCATGAATAAAATTTTCACCTATTTCTTCATCAAGATTTATAAAAAGAGGACTTCTAACATGAATAGAAGTAAAACAATCAAATGTTTTTTTGCAATTTATTATTTGGAGATTTAGGTTCAACATCTTGCTGAGGAGAAAATGGAATCATGCCAATTGTTGGTGTTTTGGGAGATTGAATAGTTTGAGAAACAACTTCACGAGCTCTAGCATGACTTTTTTGTCGGTGTTCTCTCACACAATGTTTCCATCTAGTCTTAGCAAAAGGCTGAGAAGACTAAGCTATATTTGTTGAAGGAGAAATATTCTCATCTTTGGTAGTTGGATGTTTGGATTGAGGTCTTTTAGGTTGGACAAGAGGAGAGGTAGGTCTCTTCTCTCTGTAAGAGGAGGGAGGTGGAACTGCAACATATAAAGGAGGAATGTTTGGTGTAGGAAGGAGACCAGGTCCATCATGAGGAGGAGGTATGGGTATAAAATTAGGAGGAATATTATTGTCCTTCTTGGTAGAAGGCATGGTTTCAGCCATAGGAATAGGTTGGGAATATTCTTTAGGAGGAAGATTAGTTCTATCCATTAGGGGAAGAACTTCATCTTCAAGAATGATGGGAATATCAAGTTTTGGAGTTCTAGGTTGCCTTAAGGATAAGATAATGTATTTCTTCCATTTTTGATAAGATTGAAAGAGTATCACTTCTTGGTGGAAGAGATCCAAATTGTTGAGGCCAAAAGTAATCAATAGGAACACCTGGGCTTCTTTCGGTTGGTCAAAATAAGTTACGGTTAACAATTATGATTTCTCCATTGTGGGGAAATTTCAAACACTTATGAATTCAAGAAGTAATAGCCTTCATGGAAGATAGCCAAGGGTAGCCTAACTCACATCGAATTATTCAAATGAAGTAATGATAACAAAGTTGACATCTATAGATTTAGTATGAACCTCAATAGGAAGTGTGATAGAACCAATAGTAGGACAATAAAATCCATCAAATAACTTAACGACCACATTAGTATCATCATAGATTGGTTGATGAAAATGTAAAGTATAAATATATTCTTCAATGATGATATTAACTATGCAAGAAGGATCAATAAGCACACCACGACAAAATTTGCCTTGGATTTTCGCAACTATGTATAAAGGGCCATCAGGTGCCCTAATGGTCTCACTAGGATCAAATGGGATACATGGGTCCTTAGGTGTTTCTTGTTCCTCTACCATATTAACCACATTTGGTGCTATGAAAGTGACATCAAAGGGAGAGAAAGAAGTGTGATCAGTCTCAATCACGTTAGAGGTATGAGAGGGTAAAGGATCAGTCAAAATCTTAATATTTTGGTTAGGAGGAGCTACTGATTTGTTTCCCTTATCATTTACACCTACCACAGATATAGTATTATTCTCAATCAAGTCTTGAATCTTACATTTTAATGCAAAACATTTTGCAGTATCATGACAAGGTTGATGATGAATTTGATAAAAATAATTATTATCAAAGTTAGGTTAAGTTTCTTTAGAAGGATCAACTGGTTTTATTGGAGGAAGTTTAATAACATTTCTTTGTAACAACTGAGACATGATACTATACAAAGATTCATTCAAAGGAGTAAATTCTTTCTCTCTTTTGAAAAATTTAAAAATAGGAGGCACACCTATTATAGCATTTACATTGTTGTTGTTGATGGTGTCATTGAATTTGATGAAGCCTTTGTTTGGTTTGAACTTCACAAATGGTTGTTGATCACTCTCACCCTTATCACTCGAATCCATAGAAGTAGATTATTCCATTTGACTCACAGTCAGTTGATAATTATGAAGTGTAGCGCACAACTGCGGAAAAGAAGTAAACACAGAAAAGAAAAGATTTTCCCTAATGTCTTTTTGAAAATTAGAAATGAAAATTATTTGAATATCATTATCAGGCACTAGAAAAGAGATTTGAGAATACAAATGCTTGTATCTACCAATGAAATCAGACACTTTTTCTTTAACACCTTGTTTATAATGCAACAAATCAGTCAAAGTGATTTTAGGGCCTATGTTGTTTTGAACTTGTAGAATGTTGATTATTGGAAAGAAGTAATAGAATAAGAAGGCAAAGAGAAATACTATTGTAAAGCCTTATCTCTTAATGTTCCAGTAAACAATTTGACAAGAAATCTTTGATCATAAGCAAAGTCAGTACACAAAGTTTGGAATGTTTTGATATGTGTTAAAGGATCACCTTTTCCATTATAGAGTTACAATTGAGGGACTTCAACATGTTTAGGAGGGACAACTCTAACAATATCAAGAGAAAGTGGGCTTGCAACATCAAATGTGGGCACACTAAACTTGGATTGACTCATAGAAGCAATTTTTTGTTTCAATGAATACACAGTATGAGCAAGGTTATTAATGGTTGATTCGGTTAAAGAATTTATGTTAGACATGTTTGATTGAGAAGGTAGTGTGATTTTATTGAAAGAAGGCATTGATTGAGAATAAGGTGGTGGGATGCTATGGTAATTATGCATAAGAGATGATTGAGTAGGAAATGGGACATTAAAAGGAGGAGTAAAATGATTAAATGAATTGCCCCCTTGTGTCACATTTATTGGTTGAGAGACAATAGTAATACTCATTGAAGACATAGATAAAGATGGAGGATTGAATGAAGAAGAAGAATTGCACCCATGACTAATGGTTGTAGGTATCACATTTTGAGTTGAAGTAGCCATGATGTTTGAAGTGAAAGTAGGAATACTAGGAATAGAAGTGGTCAAAGGAATAGAATGATTTATTTATGTAGGAAGTTGTGAATAACCTAGGTTCTTAGCACAACTCTTCATAGGCATAACATTAGAATCAACAATGTGAGCAATACCATGCAATAGATCAATTTTATTCTTATCACTTTGAATCATGCATTTTAGACCTTCAATTAATGGAAGAACTTCACTATTAGGATATTCTTGGGACATCCATTGTTGGAAATTGTCAAATTGATTGTCCCATTTTGAAAGTTGATCTAAAGAAACTCTAGTCAATGCTTCATCTTCATCATGAGAATCGTCAATTGGGTAGGTAGAGATATTATTAGGATGGGAAGAATTAGCAATATCCTCATTGTAGAAGTCACCCAAATTAGGGTTTTAGGACCTAACCACTGAATTTTGAAATTTTGAATTTTGGGAAAAGAAGGGAAATTGAAAATTTGAATTTTAGGCAAGAAGACAAGTCTAAAAATAGTCACAAACCTGAAAATTAAATGTAAATCCAATTTTTGCACAAGTTCAAGTTGATGTTTAAAAATTAGGGTTTTGACAATTAAGCACTTAATTTTGTAAGTTTGATTTGCAAATTGAACAAGACAATGAAAGAATTGAATTTGAAAAGCAATGCAATTTTCAGATCTGAGATAATAGATACCAATTTTTTCAAAACAAAAGTTCAATTTCAATTTTAACAACTAGGGTTTTGAATGAATTAACCACTAAGTTTGTGTAAAATGCAAGAAAATTAAACTTGTAAATGAAAAATATGCAATAATTTTCAATGTAAAGCATGTAAGACGTCGGGTTCACCAAAATGTAATATGGTGGAAAATGACGAGGGGAGATCAAGTGGAAATCTTTACTCCCCTCAAAAGAGGGATGAAAGTTCCACAAAGGATTCCCTAAATTTTCACACACATTACATTTAAAAGAGGGGTTGAATTCACTAGATCCAATCCCAATGGTAGGAGATTGAATACTAAGTGAGTTGAAATAAATTTTGGGAAGTATTAGGAAAGTAAATTAACCCTCTTTTATAATAGACAAGTTGAATTAAGCAAATTGAGACTAAGTTCAGAAAAGACAAAGAAATGATTATATCTTGAGATAGAGATGCAGGATGAAGTTGTGCGCCTGGAATTAGCAATAGAATATTGAGACGAAGCTTCCTTGCAAATCTAACAAAAAATTTGGAGGGACAGTGTTGAAGTTGCACACGGTCCTCCAAAAAATTCACGTGTCGAAAAGGGTTTTTCTGTCTCTAAAAGTGAAGCCTAAACCTGCAATTATAGTTGCGCACCTGCACCCTACACACAGAAAAGAGAGGGAAATGTTGTTGGGAATGGGAATTTTCCTTTAGGTCAAAACCCATTTTAGAATTAACCAAGTGATTGTAAAATGCTGCAATCAAATGAAAGAAAATATCTGAAGTAAAATCCACCTAAAGAAGGGGATGTAATCGAAATGTTGATACCTTCATAAAAGAATTTTCTTGAATGGATATGTGAAATAGGATGTCTTGAATGTTGATAGAAATTTCCTCTTCAATGGTTGAATTCTTGACTTGAATGTAACACCTAGCCTTGAAAGGAGACTTGAAATGCTCAATGCTTGAATAACTGCTTGAATGTTTGAATGCTTGCACTTGATTTCACTTTATGATCAACTTCGCTTATCATCAACTTATCAACTTGAGAAAATAGGAGGGGAAGATCTCCTTATATACTTGCCAATTAGGGGTGTTTAGGTATTTTCCCTTCTTAGGCCAGTATAGGGAAACTTTTCCTGCTCAATAATTGACAAGCTCAAGGCAAGATAGGACCCAAGGGGGGCCAAAATAGGGCTAGGACAAGGGAGCCACACCCCTATCCTAGGAGGATAGGAGCACGATGCCCCTGTCCTGCCCTAATTTAGGATAGGGAGCAACTCAAGGACATTGTAACATGATGGAAAATGCAAGTTATTGATGGCATGAGCATGTTTTGGGTTTCTAATCAAGCTTAGTGATTCATACACTAATGCAAAGACTCAAATGCACTCAAAAATTGCAAGGGTCACAATTTTATGATGCTACAACAATGATGAGGTTTTTAATGGGAGGAGTAGGAATCTTACTGAGTCTTTGAGGAGACTCATTTTGCATCTTATTGCCATGTGGGTTTCTATTGTTCTCAGGTTGGATGAAGAGAAATTTGATCAATGGCTATGTTTTCATCAAGGAGACCTCTCATGGATTTACATGGGATTGGGGTGACCAAAAGAAGACCCCATTTGAGCAGGCCTTGATGAACTTCATGCATCATCTTGAGGAGAGGAAAGTTAGAGAAGACCTTATCAGGTAAGAAGAGGAGCAGATTCGGCAATGGGTAGTACACCCGCACAAGGAACAAATTTTGAACGGGTTGCTTGGATCCCCCCCTTGGGAAAAAAATAGTCATCCTTTGGGAGAGATATATTTTTGTTAATTTTGTGTTGAGCCTTTTTTGTGATGTATTTTTCTATCTATTTTGAAGGGTACTGATGTAAAACTGTATGTATCTGTTAGCTTTATACTCTCATATACAGCTGATATCAGACTAGCACATCCTCCATGTGCGTAATCATGTAAAAAAACTGCTATTTTGGCTCTCTTATACTTAATAGAAAATATCTCAAAATAATATTGGATGATTCAAAAGAAAAATTATATATTGCACAAAATGACAAGAGAAAAATATAAACAAATATATATAAAAACACAAATAGTTATAATTTTGTCAACCAAATGCTTTATATTTATTAGTTCTTAGAAATAATCTTAAGAATCATATGTCATTGTTTGAGGTTTGTATAAATTATTTTGAGATAAAATATTAATTATATAAAATAGTTTTTTCTTTGTTTTATTCAGAAAAAATATACAAAGTTCAATTATTCTTTTGGATAAAAAAGGTCTTTCATTTTTAAATATCTAGGTGTAACAAGATGTGTTATGCTAATTTTGTAGCAATTGAGATGTTCTATCAAAATATAATTACAACTTGGCTATGTTTCCCATTAAAAATTGGAAAGGTTGTCTACCAAGTAATTTTTTAAATGACAACTAATTCAACTATTATGTTAAGAAATACAAGTACATAAAAAAATCATCCATTTCTAATGAATGCAAAAGTTTAAACCTCCTATAAATGTGCACAGTTTCTTTTATTAATTTCACATGACGAGGAAAATATAATAGATGGTACAAGAAAAAAATACATCTAATAAGACTAAACAAGATAAAATACCACCTCTAATCAAAAGATAAAATAAAATAAAAAAATATACAATAATCAATATAATATAATTATATAATTTTCACTAAATAATATAATCAACTAATGCTTAAAAATAACTTATATGCAACAAAAATTGGATAATGAAATACTTTAATCCCATGAAGTATCTCAATAGTATTTACATATGAAATACAACAAAGTTCTGTGTCCAACAATTAGTTCTTGAATAAATTTTTTATTTTTTATAAATTACTTTTCATGTTTAAACATATTGGACATCATGGTAATTTGAATTGATTAACTTTGTTCAAAATAATGCATAAGATAAAAAAAATTGCTTTACTATAATCAAATCAATTTAATATTGTCCTCACTAATGAGGAAATTCTCAACTCTTGATAAAGTACCACATACAATCTTGGCATGTGAGATGATTGTCCATCCCATCCTATAAATATTAGGTCAAACAATTTGTCACAAAGAAGTCAAATAGATGTCTTAATGCTTCAAGAAGTTAAAGTACGCCAAACTTGTCTCTATACTTTCCTTTCTACTAATTGGAATTAGGCCAAAGTTTTGCATACAAACCACTTTGAGGGTTTTGGAGGAGCAGTGTTGGGTCTTACTTCATGTATAGCTAAATAAATTATTGCCTTTGGATCTAATCCAAATAATTGTTGTGTGTGGGCTACCACCCTAGTGCAAGGTACTCTTCTTGCATTTTTCTCTATTTATGCACCCAACTCTTTTTCCAAGAGAGCTACCTTGTGGGATTGGATAAGGGCTCATTTATCTACTACAAATTGGGTTCTTGGGTGATACTTCAACATGGTAGAACACCCTACTGATCACTTGATTTTTACTCTTTCAAACCGCCTCCCTATACTCACCACCCTTTCTCCCAATGGATTTAACACTCCACATAATGATCTCCCATATAAATTGAACAATCTCATCTTCAAAATAAAGTGTATTGATGGTGTTCTTGTCATTTGGAAGGTTGAACCTAAATTTCAAAATGATAAATGGATTTTCTAGTGGCAAAGAAATATTTCTTGTTGTGCTCTTTTCCTATGAGAATTTGGTAGGAAAGTAATAGATAAGCGTCAAAGAATTGAGAAATCCCTTAAAGGAACACTTGTTTGAAGTAGGAAATGATTGGACAACAATCTAGACAAGATTCCTTTACAACAAAAACTTTCCCAAGCTAAAAAATTTCTTCACAAACTAGCTACTCCTAAGGGGGAAGGTACATAATTCACAACTCATTTACAATGCTTGAAAGAAGGTGTTAAGAGTACCTTTTTTACTTCCAATACATACAACTCAAGCATGAAAAGGGACATAATTTTGTGTTGCAGGATAGACAATTGAGATGATATCATGAAAATATTTTTTGAGCTCTATAACACATTTTTATTGATGATTCTAATAATGATCCCTCAATTCTCATCCTAGAAAACAAATTAAAAAAATGTATACCTCGTAGAATCCAACATGATTATGATAAATTTATTGATCATTATCTCTCCTTGGAAGATATTGAAGAAGCTATGTATAGTTTGGCCTTAGACAAGAACTCTGATATGGATGGCCTTCTAGTGGACTTCTACTACATGCTATGCCCTCATATTAGAGAATATTTCTATAATTTCTACTTGGAGGTATTGAAACTAGACCCCTACGAAGTATAATTATCAAGGCCTTATCAAACTTATTCCCAAGGGGAAACACGAAGACTCAATGAATGGGTTGCGACCTATCACATTTGTCAATACTTCATATAAGATCATAGCTAAAGCTTTAACCAAAATAAAAGCAAACTAGTTTCCTAGCAGATAGATTTCTTCTTGACAACTTGATCCTTGCTTAAAGGAATAAGTTTAATGAGCTCAACAAATAGCTGAAGATACGTTAATAATAAAATTTGATTTTGATAAGGCCTACAATCGTATAAGATGGCCATTGATCCTCAAAATACTTAAATAATTGGAGTTTGGAGCTAACTTTTATGCCCATGAACCACAATGATGTTCATGGATACTAATGCTAGATTGGCCATTAACGAAGCTCTCTCAGGGTCACAATTCTCCCTCAAAAAATCCATTTGCCAAGGATTCCCACTAGCTCTTTTTCTTTATGTGCTCACAACTAATGCTTTGGATGTTTGTTCCAACATGCCCATTCTAACTCTTGAATCCTTGGAATATCCATTAATTTTAATAGTATTTCTCTTAATTCTCACTTTGTTGATGGGAATATGATGTTCTTATAGAACACTATTGAAGGCATCAATAATTTGTTGGATATATACTTGATTTTTATTGTGCTTTCTTAGGTTCCAAGTTAGTGATACATAAAATAGAATTATGGATGATAAGTCTCAATCCTCATTCTTCATGGATTCAAAAAGAGTGGAAAGAGATCAAACATGGATGTAACTGTTTTCAAATTTCTTAAAATTTCCTTTGGGGTAGGAGTTTCTCTAAAGGATATGTGGAGATAGTTTTGTTTTCATGCTTGAAATCATAAAATTAAGCTAATTAAGGAATAAGTACGATCACATATCCTTATCTAATCTAGCTAAAATCAAACACAAGGTAATAGAATAAATGAAAAAAATAGAAGATATATGCTGATTAAAACTGCCTATTCCACATTTGTGCTTCCATTGGTCTTCTCCAAATTGTTGGTGTGGTTCTCAGGTATTGAATTGGGATTTCCTACATAAGATGACAATTATTTTGAAGAATGTGATCTAGCTTTGGCTTGAGAAATTGATGTTGTTTATAAATACTTTCAAGAGAGATGGGGAGGGATTTTGAACTCAAGTCCTGATTGGGAGTGAATTGATTTAGATTGATCAGTTAATAGAGTTGATTGATTTGTTAACTTAGATTGATTGACTTGTTAACAAAATAGATTGGATAGATAGTTGAATAGATTAGCTAGTTGACTAGATCGATTGATCAGATGATTGAATGGATTGGAGAGATAAGTGGATTGATCTATTAGTCAAAAAAGGTGATTGATGAGTTAACTAAGGTAACTAGTTGTTGAAGATTTTCAACATGTGCTGTAGGATTTTGAAGTTGAATTTGATTTTCATTTTTAATTTGAATTTGGATTTTGTTTTTTGAATGATGAAATTCAAATGCACATTTAGTTGAAATTTTGTGAAATTCCAATTTGATTAAATTTGAATTTGGAAAGATGAAATTAATTGAAATTACATTTGGGGAATTGTGAATTTGAGAGAAATGAAATTAGATGGAATTATTTGAAATTCGGATTCAGGGAATTGGAGGAATAAGTTAATTTCTTTAAATAATTTAAATAAACTTATTTAAACATTAGTTCAATGTGATTAATTAAATAATAAAGATGATTTAATTAAGGGAAATAATCAAAATAAATTAAATAAATAATATTTAATTAATATTTAAGATAGGGTTAATTGATTAATTAATTAAAGAATAGAAATATGATGATTAGAAATTTTGAATGTGATGATTGAGTTAGTTTAGAAGAATAATTAATTTAATTAAAGAATTACTTAATTAAATTGGAGGAATAATTTATTTTTTTTCAATAAAAGTGGGCAAGTCACTAAACTTTATTATTATATTTCATAAATTTTTAAAATGGGTTCAAACGACATACCGGCAGGAAAGAACCCGCAAGACAACCTCTGGTTGTAGCAAACCACCCAAACCCATACATCTGAAAACTATACAAAGAGGTCCCATGGGACATGTCTAGATACAAAAACCAGCTCGTTGCAAAATAAAGAGCTGGATAACAAAAGAAATCCACCAGTAGATTGTGTAGCAACACTAAGGAGCCAATAACTAATGCCAATATGGGAGCTTCAACCAATTACAAAGTGAATAGCTTGATATCAAAGAGAAACTCCTCAAATAGGATGAATAATTAGTGTGTGATTAATGAGACATTTTTAGGTGTCTACAAGTTTCTTAATAAATTCAAATACAAATTATTGGCAATTGGAAAAATCGCTTTCTCAGAATAGCTGGGTTTATTCAAGTGGCCAATGTAATACCCTAAAATTGGTCATCTAAACCATGGGCCCCTAATCTCGACATCACCAAGGTCCTAACCAAAGGCAATTAAATCAATCTTGAGCACATTAATTAATTCTTCAATCATCAAATATCACATGGCAAATCAATTACTCAGTATTAATTAAATATTTATTTATTTAATTAATCATTCCAAGAAAATCACTTTTTGATCAATTATCCTATTTAATTTATTAAATATCCTAGCATATTTAATTAATTAATAAATTTTCCATTTAATCATGCAAAAAGGAATTAATTTATTACAAAAGAAGAATTAATTACAAAGCAAGAGTTAAATTGAAAATAAAATAAAAGAATTGAATTGAGAGAGAAATCAAACTTGAGATATTATTTCTTTTTCTAAATTGAGAACTAGAAATCAGAAAAGCAATTAAAAAAGCAATTAATTGAATTATTGAATTAAAACTCAAAGCTTTTGAGAAAAAGAAGTCCAGTTGCATTGAAAAGACTCTTTTCTTGAATAAATCAAAGAATTATCTATCTTTATCGCAAATGCATGGAATTAATTAAATCTTATTATTTCCAATGCAACTTGGACTTCTTATTTGAATGCATTTCAGTTAAACTATAATTGAAATCTATCGCAAGGTTAAGTGAACCTAATTTCTCAATTATTTTCAATTAATCCTAAATTGTGCTTTTTCATCATCTCTCTTGTGAATTTCTATAAATTCAACCCTTAGCTCTCATTCAAAACTACCCCAGAGATTTTTGAGAATACGTCATTATTATGATGATTTTGCTCTAGAGTCATTGATACATTGTTGCTTTTTTAGATTATTTGCATCCATATTTAGTTTATCTCATTATTGCTTGAATTCATTATTGCTTGCTTATTCATCCATCTTGCATCCATCATTGCTTTCTTATCATGATCATATAGATTAAATCCTTTGTCTTGGTGTAGTCTAGTCACTGGTATTGCTTATACAAAATCTGAGAGCAATCTTATACTTGCATCTTTTAGAAGGCAATTAGTCGCTTTGTTATGGTTTATTGATTATTGATTGTATTTTACTAACCATACATGTAATGACTTAATTGAAGTGTTGTGCATGCAGCTATAGACTTATTCCACTTTTCACACACACATTTCTGGTGCCCACCGTGGGGCAGAAAACTGCATTTTTCGGCCTCTGAAACTGACTTTTTTAATTTTTTGCTATTTTTCAGATTTATTAGATCTCAGATTTTCGGCCGTACAATCTCTGTGTAATCTCGTATGACATTTCCCATAGGCTGAAATGACAAACTACAGGTGTCGCATGATTCCAGATCCTATCTCGTACGAGCTCAGATCCTGACTCGTACAAGTTCATATTATGTCATACAATTCTGCAAATTTTGGTAAAAAAGAGAAAATTTTATTATTATGGTTTTCTGCTTAAAATTGATTATTTTGATGACTGACCCTGGTTGTTTATCTGTCTATCTTGAAATTTTTCACAGCCTAATTAGTTTTTTGTAGAATGCTTGTCAAAGACTATGCTTGTTGCACAAAGACAATATGACTACTGATTCATTGTCTTTGCAGGTTGCCTAAGGAGAATCGACCAAACTTTGTGTATTCTTTCAATTCATTTCTAGGCACCTAACTTGCTATGTGGTTAATGAACAAATCTATTTTTTCATGTTTTTAGAAAATTCTGAGAGGTAGGAGAGTATGCTCTTGTCTGCATAGACAATCAGAAATCTAGACCCTTGAGGCTTTTTCTTTGTTTGAGATTTGTATATCTTTAGTAGGATTTCCCTCTCAAGGAGCTAATACCTCTTTAGCCAGTAATGGTCAGTGAGAGGGGAACGACCTAAGTGGGAACGGTTAAACACCAAGTACTCCGACCCACTATAAAATAAACATGATTTGATGAAAATCAAGTCAATGGAAGTGCTCGGGAATAGCTCTCCTCCGTATCTTCGGGTATATTAAACCTTGGTTTTCAAGGCTGGGAGACCTCTTAATTGAGTTTATACCTCGACGCACCGAACGGATCCCTTACTAAGTCCAATTCAAAATTAGAAGCTACACGGTTCATCTCTGAAAGGGGGATAATCTTTGTGCAAGAGAGATAGTAACTCTCCCAAGATACTTGTCATTTCATGCTCCCATTAGCATTTGGAGTCGGCTAATATGGCGTTGAGAATCCATTGCGTGAGACTTAGCGGTCGTATTCTAATTAGCTATTGGGTGTGTACCTGAGTCTACAAGAAAAGGTTTTCTTTCCTCACCAAATTCCTTAGGGCTTGCATGCTGTGATTGGAGTTACTATTTATACTACGTGTTTTATGTGTTTTCATCCCTCAAACATAAAACTAAAATATCAAAACTAGAGAAAAACAAGAAACAAACTCTGCGATCAAAAACTCTATCCGTGTCAGAACCAGTCTATCCTAAAATCAAAATTTTGCTCAAAACTAGTTTATCCTAGTAAAAAATCAGTCCATCTCAGAATCAGTCATATTCAGTTGCCATACTCAGTAGTCAGAAAACTCAAAATTTTTAGTCTCTACCCTATGAACAGTCGTATGAGTTTGCTTATTTATCATCCTACATCACATCTTGTCTCGTACGAGTTTAATCATTTGTCATCCTATAGAAGATCCTGTGTCATACGAGTCATTTTCATTTGTTGTCTGACTCTGTATCCTGTGTCGTATGAAATAGAACTGCCCTGAGTATTTTGTCATCCTAAACATACCCATTTGTCATACGGCATGAGGCAGCAACTCATACGAAACAAAACTATTGTCATCCTAAGGCTATTAAATTATCGTCCGGTTCAGAAAACCCTGTCATACGAATCTCTAGTTTTTATCATAACAGAATAGTCGACTTGCCTAAAACAGTCTACAACAAACATCAAACTGGTTATCATTATCCTAAGCATAAATAGATCAAGATAGTATACCTTTGCCATTTGTGTTGCACGATTTGGTCGATCATCCTTGAGCTAGTTCAATCAACTACTTATCAAACCTAAGTCACTTAGATAAATGTCTTACACAAGATACATCATTCCTGAAACTAGACTGAGTCTTAGTCACTACTCTAGAATCAACTTAGATAAACATCTTATACAGGATAGATCTTTCCTAAAACCAAACTAAATCTCAGTCGTTTCTCTCAAACAATATGTTAATCGAACAAACTAGCTCTGAAATTGATCTTGACCTCTGCATCACAAACAGTTTTAGGTCACACTAATCCATAAAAATGACTATTCAAACCAGGAGTTCTCATAGGAAAGAGGCTAAAGGAAAAAGACAACCCTTTTCATTTAAAGATAATCCATTTTACGAAGAGGACCCTCTGACTGATAAACCTTCATCACCAAGACTACCAATTTTTGACGAACCAGAATCTCCCATTATACAATGATGAAAACAACCTTAGTGTTCATGATTCTGATAATGATTCCTCATCAAGTGAAGCTGAAGAAGACATAGAACCCCCAAAAAAAGAGATACTTGATTGTCAAAAAGATAAAGACTTTAGAAAAATGATGAAAGCTATCTTGGCTAGAGAAAAGGAAGACTATTTCTTAGAATTGGCAAAACAAGGTTCCAAACTTCCTACTGGATATGACGTTCAAACACTTGTTACTAAAAAGGAAGAATCACCTATACTCATGGTACACAAACAACTACAAGCCTTGAAAACTAAGATCATAGAATTGAAGAATAAAGATAAATCCCCGAAACAATATTCTCTGGAGACAATATGCCCTTTTCCATTTGACAAAAAATTATACATGCCTCCATTTCCTTCACGAGTGGAGATCCCAAAATTTGACAAATATGATGGTACCACCAATCCTCAAGATCATGTCAGGGAATTTTGTGCTGCCTGTATGGAGTTCATGCATGACCAAACATATCTCATGCACCTTTTCCCGAGGAGTTTGGGAGGACAAGCCATGGAATGGTTCTCAAGTCTACCTAAAGGAATAAAAACGTTTGAAGAATTAGTCCAACTATTCTTACAATAATACTCATACAACATTCAACATCTTATGACTATGATTGAACTTTGCAATACTAGACAGAAAACAGGAGAACCTCTTCTTACTTTCCTACAACATTGGAGAAAGATGTTCTCTAGGTATTCCCAACCTATTCCAGATTATGATAAAATGGACATATTTGTGAACAACTTAGTTCTAGAATTGAAATATAGAATCCAAATGCAAGTACACCCATTATTTAATAAAATGTTAGATAATGCCATTCGAATGGAAGATGTACTCATAAAGAAATGGGATATCTAACTCTAAAGAGAAAAACAAGTATTGGAAATTTGGCAAAGACAATAACAAGAACATTGTTAATGATGGAGTAGTAGACACTATTAAAACCAACTCCAAGCCCACAATATTCAACTTGGCTAGTGGCACACAAGCACTCAAAGCTGCTGAAGCTACAGTAGAAAATCTTCCAAAGAAAACAAAAGAATGGTTCAAAGAGAAACCCTAGCTTTCTAAGCCTAAGCGTGATTTCACTCCTCTTGAAGAATCATATGAATCCGCTTCTAAAACTCTATTGGCAAACAACTTGATAACACTACCAGATAACTCCCAACCATATGATCCAGAAGTTAAACCAAAATGGTGGAGAGAAAATGAATACTGTGACTTCCATCGAAATAAAGGTCATAACATAAACAATTGCATGAAGCTTAAACATGAGATTCAAGATCTCATAGACGCCGGTAAAATTGTTGTCGGGAATCACCTGACCAATGCTGATCATAAGGCTTTTAAAGAACCCTTACCTATTTATGAACAAGGTGATTCATCAAATACCAAAGGAGGTGCTAAAGTAAATTATACGTATACCAACAATGACAACGTTATCAACATGATTGCACCTTCCCAATCTGAATATTGCGATGTGATTATAGTCCAAGATAAACCAAATGAATCAACTACTTTCATTGGTCTCTCCATCACCAAAACAGTTGAGCAAACCATTAGAAGCTATGAAAACACAAGCTTCAACTCTGAATATCATATATGATGGACTTTTTGTACAATCTTCTACTTCCCTGGAAGATGAAATAGAAGAAGATGATGTTCCAAACTGGCTTTTTAAGGAAGATAGTGAAAACAAAGAAGTATAGCATTGTGAGATTTCCTCAACACAATATGGTCCAGGCTACAAAATGATTCAATGCATGGGATATTTAGGTACTGGTTCCTTGGGAAAACATCAAGAGGGTATAACTAAACCAATTTAGTTGCAAACAAAATCTACAAATGATAAGGCTAGACTAGGGTACAATCCAACAAAGACGTCAGACCAAAAACATGCTTCTAAGTCTAAATGGGAGAAAAGGATACTGCCTTCAACGTCATAAGAAGTCAACAATCAACAAAATCAAGCAGAATGTGAAAAAAAAAAAGAGGAACTACCAATCAAGAAAGAAGAAACCATCAACACTCAAGTTCCAATAGTATCAGCTACAACACTACAAGAAGTTGAAGTTCCAGAGGATATGAAAGACGAAGTACAAACAATCACAGAATCATTTGTACCACTAAAAATTCTAGTCACATACACTGGTAGGCAACAAGTAAATGATTCAGAAACTGACTCAAGCGAGTATGAATGGGCTTCAAACCACTTCTTAGATACATCTAATACAGAAACTCCAGAAGAGTCTACCGATATCATAGATGATACTCAAGAGATGATGCACTTAAAGCTAGAAAATGAGATACATGAAATCAGACTAAGAAGCCAAGAAGACTATGAACAAGGACTAGAGGAAGGAAGAATGCAAGAAAAGTTTTCATCTATTATATCTCCCTATAATAAGATAGAACAAATTAGGTATGGGATCACACAAGAAGAATTGGAAGCTATAGAAGAAGAACCAATATTTTGTCCATAGGAAGTTGAATGGGATAGAAGACAAAAAATCACAGAACCATAAAGGTTATGTCAGATACAAGGGATAAATAAACCAAATCATGAAGGAACTTGCAGCATAAAAAATGTAGGTATTGACACTATACATACATTCACTCAATCACTTGAAGGAGAGTCACCCACTTCATCCTATGATTCTGTTAACTTTGACAACAGTCCTATTTATGACAATACCTTACATCCATCTAAAAGGACACAAAGGCCCACTGAGCAAAAGAAAGCAAAATCAAAATTTATATGGATTCCTAAGGCACTTGTAGAAGCAATGCGTTCCAAAAAATTGCAAAAGCATAAAAAATCAAGAACAATGTGGATCCCTAAGCATCTCCTCGAAGCACAACTATCTAAAGAAAAATCCAAATCAATAACATGCACCTTAAATGATACTATATCTAAGGGTTGGGTTAGTTCAGGTTTTGATTCTGCATTGCATATCATTTTATTCAAAGCACTGCATTGCATATAGTTTCTTTTTCAAATGCATCTCATTAATAAAGTTTTTGCATTCGCATATAGTAGCATTAATAAGACAAGGCAACTATCCACATTTATCATTTGTTTGCATTCAAGAAAAATAAGGGTCATCTCCTTTCTTAGATATTCGGACATGAAGTCTTTGACGTCCTAAGGTCATTCATTTTCAACGTTACCCTATGATGACACTTTACTTATGGTTGGGTAGTGATTTCACTATTTGAGACTTGTTAACCCAAAATCTATCAATTGCTATATCTCAAACACATTTATAAAATCTCTAATTCATTATGGACACCTAGTTGATCATATGACTGATGAAAAATCTAAAATTCTACTTTAGCACCCTTGTAATTGTCACACCCAAGTAGGTTTCATTACTTACAAGTCAAGGCAAGAAAAAAAATAAAAAATGCTATGCCAAATATTCATCTCAAGGCAAAAGAGAAATGATATATAACTGAAATATCATGCATACAAGTGCGACAAAATGCTTGACTATGGGAACATGTGAGTAACTCCATCAAGGCTATGAACACCTATTGGCAATGGAGCAATATTTGAGAAATTGCAGTCTATAACCTCGTTGGAGCTCTCAAGGCTTGCTGGTAGCGAGGCTCTATACGAGATGCTTTTGAAGTTAGAATAATCCATGTAACTAGTCATATAGGATGCTAAGGATATTTAGTGAACACAAGAGCGAGAATTAACTCATTTGCACCCACATGGGCAAAAGAAGATCAAAGTTTCAAGAATCTATGGGGAAGTTTTCTGTGTCTCCATTTGTAAATCCTAGTCACTAAGTGTGTTAATTTGGATGTTCCAAGGGACCTTAAGGATTGATTAACTTCTTATCTATGAAATGTTTTGTACCTCCAATTCAATTGGTGTATTACAAAAAGCTAAACACACACAGTCGCCCTTGTTCAAATAGGAAATGCATCTTCATTATGCATATTGCATTAACATAGGTCATATCAAAAATTCATTGTCTCCACATGCATTTTGCAGATCATCATGTCATATAGGTCTGCATACTGGGGGCACAGCTGAAAAAATCCTAAAAATCCTAAAAAGTCCTAAAAAAATCCTAAAAATCATAAAATGTCCTGAAAAAAAAAATGTAAAAGAGAAAAAGCCTTGGTGAAAACGTGGAAAATAGGCACCTTGGTAAAAAAAAAAATCTATGCCAAGCAAGTGCAAACCTTGCAAACAGGCACCTATTGTACTTAGCACTCCATCTATCAATGCAACATTGGCATTCCCCACTTTCATGCATCTTTGCTTTTGCTTGTACATATATTTTAGTCACTTTTGTGATATCCTAGTTCGTTGGAACCCTCACGGCTTGAAACTGATCAATGTCCTAGTCTTAGGTCAATCAACAAAGCACATTACATGTCCTAAGCAATATCAACCAAGTCATCTTTCCGTCAGCGAAACCTAGTCATCCAATCTGAGTCAGTCACCTGTCTCCCGACTATTGAAGAGTTTTTATCACTGAGTAAACAAGCAATACAACATGATGAAAAACAATCACTAAACAGTTTGAGCTATGAATGACAATTTTCTTTGTGTTGTGTTTTATATTGGTTTTCGATTATTATCCCTCTGAGTAACTCGAGGGAGTCTATCTTGACTAAGAGGAGCAAAGATTGGGGGCATAACATTTTCTTATTTTCTGCTTGTAGGAATGATCCCAATGATTTGGAAACATCTAAATTAGCTGGGTGTCTATGATAAGAGCCTTCACATCAAGGTGAAATCACCTCACATACCTCGACTTCGCTTATTTATATGCAACAGGGAGGTCCATATCATTTCTTTATTTGTTTTGAGGGAATTTCTTTATGATGCAATACGGGTCCCTGTGAAATCTGTCCAAAGATATGAATGAAAAAAGGATCATTGCGGACAAGATAATAAAAATTGCACATGAAAGGAAACAGACTCTAATCTGCCTGTTATGTTCGTTATGCTAAGTGATGAATATTAAGCATTTTAAATCCAGTGACTAGGGTTAGGTTGCATTGCATTTTGCATCTCATTTTGCATTTCATTCCGCATTTTGTGAAATTAGAGTGATTTTGGTATGATAATAACAATCTCTTTATTTTTTGACTGAGAACTGGAAGTGTAGATGTATAAAAATGACCATATTCCTAAATGAATATTTTATGTTCATTTCTCTATTTAATTAAATCCAATTTAATTAAAATACCCGCATTCCTCTATTTAATTAAGTAAATTACTCAATTTATTTAAATTAAATTCACTATATCCATTTAATGAATAAATCATTTTATTCAATTAAATTCCTCCTATCCACTTTTAATTAAATACAAATTTAATTAAATAGTTATCCTAAATTGAATAAATCTAATTTATTTAATTTCCCTAAATTACAACCAAATTGAATTAAATCATTTAATTCAATTAAATCCTATTATCCCTCCATCCACTTGTAAAATCCTACATCTCCCACTTGCCTTCCTAAACCCCTTTCTAATCCCTTCTAGACTCTTCTAATCGCTTCTAATTAGCCTAACCCATCTTCTAAACTTTGTCACATCCCTAAGCAAAGGGAGGTCACTTCTCAAAAACCTCAAAGTCTTTGATAACCATTAAAGGCTTCAAGTCTTCAAAAACCATTAATGGTTAACTCAAACCCTCTTACATGGTTAAATTATTTCTTTTAACTCAACCTTCATCCAACCCAAGGGTCTCATCAGGACTTTAATGCTTTGACCATGATTATCTCTTAATCATTTGCACAAAGGTTTATCCTTGGATTAACTCTTAATCCAATGGGTAAGCCTAATTTAGGCTTGACCCTTACCTTCTAGATAACCATAAGGTCTTCTCAGGCATTTAATGCCTCCAACCCCTTCTCTCAACCCAACCCTATGTTGACACTTGTCACCATTTCATTGGTGCAAATTGCAAACATGGATCCCCAACTTTCAAACTCAACCCTTGATTGAATCTTTCAATCCTGACCATCAATTGCCCTGTTTTTGCTATAAATAGAGCTCTCATTCCTCCATTTTAAAAACATCCTTCAAATTTGTAGTATCACAATTATGCTCAAATACATTCAAGCTTTCATATCTTATTTTATGCTCATCATTTTAGCCTCTTTTAAATCACGAATTAATCTAAATATGCATGCTTAGAATAGTTTATATTATCATTTAGCTCAATCATAGACTAAATATATCATGTTAGGATAGTATTTATACTAACCTTGTCATCTTATCATCTAGTTTATAGCATTTCTAAAATCATGCATAGCTTAGGATGCATTTTATTCTAAAATCTATCAAAGCATCCCTCGTTCTTGCATTTGCCATCCCTAAACCATTTTGCTCAGTGATCTAAGAGCAAAAACATTGGTTTGAGGGACATTGTAAGATAGAGAACCATGGGACCCACCTTGGGAAGCTGAGTAATACTTCATTGCTCCATAGCTTGCATCAAGAAGTCCTGTGTGTGTGTGTGGACAACTCTTTTAGAATATTTTCACATATTGAATTCTATTGACCCGCTTTTCCCGCATACATTTCTGGTGCCCACCGTGGGGCCCTACCCCATATTTCAAATCGATTTTTAAAATTAACCACTTTTGCAGGTCCGTGAGAAACAAGAATCAGCATGTGGGAAACATTCCCTAGCGCATCCGGTTAACAGTCTAGTGCGTCCCGCCTACTGTTTAGCACGTGGGGTCTCTACTCTAGCGCGTAAAGTCCTTTCTTTAGCGCATATCCTCCACTAATTTTTTTCCTGTAGGTCTCAGCGCGGAAGAAAAACAGAGTAGCGCATCTGAAAAATAGATTGGCGCTTTGGATTTGTCAGATAGCGCATCCAGTTTACCATCTAGCACTTCAATTCCATCATCCAGTGCATACAAACCTTCTTTTAGCGCGTCAAATCAGCACTTTTCTTGCAGGTCTCAACGCGGGAGAAAAATAGAGCAGCGCTTCCAACGCATAGAGTAGCGCATCCAGAAAATAGTGTAGCGCATTGAGATATAATTTTAGTGCTTTTAGGTTATATTGTAGTGCTTGCAGTCCTTTCTGTAGCGCATCACAGATAGAAAACAAAAATTTAAAATTGTAACCGAACTAAAATTTAGACTTGTGGAAGTCCACCGAAATCTTGATTTTCTAACTGTTTGATTGAAATTTTGCAAGATTCTGACCATTTCTTGCAGGTAGAGCGAGAAATTTGCTTTTACCGATTTATTTTGTTGACCACCAACATCAAAAATTTTGCTTTGTTGACCAATTATTTTTTATAGATCAGATAATCATTGCCTTAAAAGGATAAAATAAACACCATGTTTTTATGGAGCAACATCTCCATATAGATTTTATCAAATCACTGAATTGAAAGGCTAAAAAGAACCAACTTGATTGCGTTGTCTCGAAAGTGGAAGGAATATGCTCTCCCTTTAACTGGGTGATCAAAAATCTAGACCACTCTTACAGCTTTCTGTACTTCAAGCATTTACATCCTTTAGCAGGCCTGCCTTCTTGAGGAGTTGCAATCAACTCTTAAAGCTGTTTATGGCCGGTGTGAAGGGAACGACTTAAGTGGGGAATGATTTTAACGCCAAGAATTCCAACCCACTATAATCAAATGTGGAAAGTGACGAAAGTCTTTTTCAATGGTTGCGCGCAGTGATTAGCCTTCCTCCAGTATCCTTGAGATACGTAAAGCCTTTGTTCTAAAGGTTGGGAAGCCTCCTGAGGGAGTTTATCACTGACGGCCGAACGGGAAGCCTGATTACAAACCGTAGAAATAGAAGCTTTGAACCGAGTCAGTAACCAGATATTTATAACATCATAGTGCAAGGGTGGGGAAGAATCCGCCCCCAAGATTACTCACCATATATCTCCCAAGATAACTACTCAACTGTGAAGCAATTCACTTTGGGTTAATTTCTGGCAAAAGGCAAAAAAACGGGCACCCTCTAGGGGGTGACACGGCTGTTTGAGTTGACGGAGTATCGAGACTAGTGGGCTATGATGTTATTTATGACCCTTGACTAAAGAGTCTTTTTGAAGTGTATTACTTGTATCAAAACCTGTTAAAACATTGGGGATTTGAACACATCCTCGTAGAACATACACTCTTTGTTAGTTTAGGCAAAATGGTTGTACTTTTTGTGCCGTGCTTACATTTACTACTTCAGAAAATCATCCATCGAACTTGAAAATTTCACAACAAAAGTTCAAAATTTGAAAAAACTCAAACAAAGAAAAAAATTAGGGTAGATTAGCGCATAAGAGCAACTTCTTAGCACTTAAGGTACTTATATTAGCGCATCCAAACATTCAGTTAGCACGTCGGTTCCAAACAACAGTGTTTTATCCCAGGTCAAATCAGTGTTGAAACATTTAGCGCATCAGAAAAATAGTCGAGCGCGTGGAAGCAACAACTTAGCACGTGGAATCCAAAAATTAGCGCATAAAGTTCAACAGTTAGCACGTGACCGAACCAGAATAGCGCATATCTTTTTCAAACAGCTAGAAAACAATTTCAAAATAGTCAAAACTTTAACGCGTGTGGTTATTATTTTAGCACATAGAGGCATTTCAGTAGCGCATGTAGTCTCTGTTCTAGCGCATGATCAAAAACAGAAAAACAGAGGGCAAAACCGGGAGGAATTTTAAAATTTTCAAAAACATTTTTAGAAACTTTCTCCATCAAACATCATTTTTCATCAAACAAGAGTAGCAAAAACAAACCGTTAAGACTATTTCTTAAGCCAATTTGTGTCAAAACAAAAGTTGTAAAATCCTAAACGAATCGCGTGATAAAAGATGTCTCTCTTATCATAATCCGAAAACCTCATCATCAGTATTAATAGAATCCTTTACCATCTTACGGATTTTATGTCACAAAAACACTTGTTTCAACTCTTCAAATTGTCAAATCAAGTCTCCATATCGGGAAACTTTTATCCATATCATTTGACACACTTTGTCGTGAAGGGGCATCTAAACCTTCACTCTGATAGAGTAAAATTTGAAATTTTTCAAACAAGATCAACTAAATCCAAACCAATCAAAGGAAACCATTGATTACTCATGCATGACTAATCCTCATATTCTGAGAAGAAAGAACCTTTATTGTAACATCACGTTGAAGAAACAACAACCTAGTTTTTCCAAATTCATCAAAAGAAACAAGTTCTTATACATCAATCGTCAACTATTCAAATCTCATCGGGTATTCCTACATCATGTCGAATGTTATATCCAAAACAAATCTAGCGAATTTGACAAGGAACCCTTGAAAACAAGAGCATATTGTCAAAAGTCTGCTTTTAATCAAACCATAAACCGCAGTAGAAAAATCAATCCAGCATTCTTGCCCGACGACTGTATCACTTATAACATATCTCGACCAGAACCAACCACCCCTGAGCAACATATCAACGAGGCTTTTGTCCCTTTTATCACTGAAAGTTTCTACTAAAATGTCTGTTACTCACTCTCAAAGCAACCAACAAAGCGAGACACATGCTGAGTCTAGCATGAATCGAAGATTGTCAAATCCTTTTGAAGTTCCACCCTTAGAAGAACCTGAAATTACTGAAGCACTTCTTCAGGAATGTCAAGAAAACCCTTCATTCCAAAAGCTTGTAGAAAGGCCCATGGAAAATGACAAAGAAAAATATCTGCTCATGCTTACAAGTAAAGGCGTTAAACTTCCTGAAGATTTAGACTCAAATATCTTTAAAACTGGATCTCGACAATATGCATATCAAGAACAACAAAGAGAAGAAAAAACTCATAACTTTGAACAACACATACTTGAGCAACACATTCCAGAACAACGAATACCAGAAATGCGTATACCCGAACTAGAAACACCAGAGCAAAATATACCATTTACCACACCTTTTCAGCTAAGAACAAATACAAGGGAAGAACTTTTCCCTCGACAAGAAAGTATACCTTTGGCTGCCCTTACTCAACAAATGCAAATTTTACAAAGACAAATACAAGATATGCAACAAGGGACAACAGTGCGGTACTCTTTAAATGAAATCTATCCTTATCCATTTGACAGAAGATTGAACATGGTGCCTTTTCCTCCAAACTCAAACATTCCCAAATTTGATAAATATGATGGGAAAAGTGATCCCCGAGACCATGTTCAAGAATTTTGCACACTGAGCCTTGAATTTGCTCATAATGACACCTATTTGATGAGGTTATTTCCCAGAAGCTTGGGAGGGCAAACCATGGAATGGTTATCCAAAATTACACCACCTGTCAGATCATTTGATGAATTGGTTAACAAATTCATAACCCAATATTCCTATAACATCCAACATGCCATAACCATGCTAGATGTTTGCAACACCAAACAAAAGAACAACGAAACATTCATGGTGTTCCTTCAACGCTGGCGACGCATGGTCTCCAGATATCCTCGAGATATTCTCGAAAAGGAGAAAATGGAAATCTTCATCGATAACTTGAATAGTGAAATGAGCTACAGACTAAAACTTCAATGCATACCATCTTTCGCTAAATTGATTGAAAATGGCATTCAAGTAGAGGAAACCTGTGTCAAAAAGGGAACACTTAACTTTTACAAGGAAGGAACAAACTCATCAAATTACAATAACCAGAACAACACCAACCTTGACAAATCTCGATTTTGGACTCGAAACAAAAACGAAGGCACCAATGAAACACATGATCCTAAATCTAAACAACCAGTGCTTGCATTATTTGGAAATCCTCAAAACACAAAAAATCCTAAAAATGCTAATCCAAATGCTAACACATATGCGCAAAACACCGATCAAGGACAACTCAACACAAACAACACCAATGATACTCAAAGCAAAAACATGAATCTAGGACCTAACAACAATTCACGCAACAACACAAACAATTTCCAAAAGCGTATCTTCACACCACTGGGGCAATCACTAGAATCACCATTCAGAGAACTTTTGGCACACAAGATTCTTTTCTTGCCTCCAATCAGCAACTATGAACCTCAAATCAAACCACCTTGGTGGAATGATTCACACTATTGTGATTACCATCGTAACAAGGGTCATCAGACGAATGATTGCATGAGGTTAAAACACGTGGTGCAAGATATGATTGAACGAGGCGACTTAACAATAGATGGTCTCAAAACAAATGGTGATCATGGAGCCTTTAAAAATCCTCTTCTAAATTACAACAAAGATGGAGCTTCAACCTCGAACGATACATGCGGAGCTCGTATCAACCATATCTACAACAACACCATCAATCACATATTAGCTGAAGATCATCAAGTAAATGTCATCACCATCCGAGATCAGCGTGATCATGAATCTGTCAATGTAACGACCCAAACTCAAAAATATGTCTTGAAAGGACATATTGCACCTACAACTACCACACCAAAAATTCAATATGACTTGGTTAGCCAACTTCGTAAAACTCCAGCACAGATATCTATCCTAGAATTGCTAAAACTATCACCAAAGCACAAAGACATATTAGAACAAGTGCTATTGGAAACCAATGTACCTCAAAATTTGGATACAGACAGATTTCAAGCCATGGTCGCCCATATGACTGGACCTCATAACCTCACCTTCTCAGAAAATGATGATGCTTCCTTGATCCATCCAAATAATACTCCTCTCCATATCGAAGTCATTGTTTGCAAATACCGGGTAAAAAGAGTCCTAATAGATGGAGGAGCTGGCCTTAATATATGTACTTTAAAGCTTATTCGTGCATTAGGCTTCTAAGAAGAATCCATTGATCCCTACAAGAAGATTACCATAAAGGCATATGATGATGAGGAAAGGTCCTCTAAAGGAATTGTGATATTACCCATTCAAGTAGGACCAATACAAAAGGATACTATATGTCAGGTCTTGGACATAGACCTTACCTACAATATTTTATTAGGGCGACCCTAGATACATGAAATGCAAGCAGTACCTTCTACATATCACCAGTGTGTCAAATTTCCTTATGACGGACAAGAGGTCTCCATATCTGTTGATCACAATCCATTTCAACATTGAAACGCAATGGGGGTAGCCCAGGACAATTTGGCTCCTCATAATAGAGAAAAGCAACGATCTTCAACATCAGATCAACAAACAACAAAATCCAACTCCTTATGGGGAGACTTCAAACAAAAAATGCAAATTAAAGACCAAGGTATGGGGGAATACTCTTTGGAGCCCTTATGTTTGGCCAAATTGCCAACATCACCTAGATCTCATGGATTGCCTACTAAATCAACGCATCTGGTCACTCAGCCCATCACCAAATTTGATGGTACCTTCATCCAATTGGGTACTCTGGCACATGAATCAGAAGACAAGGATATTCTTAGCTGGTTATACAAAGATGAGAAAGAAGATAATAGAGCAGCTGCTCTGGACATTGTTCTACCTACACACCCATATGGAAAAGGATACTTAATCATGCAGCAAATGGGATATGACGGTAAAGGACCTATTGGGAAACGCCAGGAAGGAGTCACTGAACCTATAAATCTTCCTTCCCAACCCAATAGAAACAAAGCAGGATTGGGTTGTGAGCTCACTTTCTTACTAAAAAGGCCACCCCAACTAGCTATAAAACCTCAATGGAAAGTAAAGACGAAGTACAAAGAAGAATCCTGGCAGGAAGCACTCTTTGAATTAGCAGAAACAATCCGCAAGGAATGGGAACGTCAAGATTAGAAGTTATATCAGGAAAAGCTTCTGAAACACAAAAGGGCCATATCTGCAGCAGTAGCTCATATTCAAACACCAATATCTCAAGAACAAATAAAATCATCTCCAGATATCATTATTCCTCCCTGAGGAAGCACAGTCTATGAACAAATACAGAAAATAGAAGACAGGTCTGACACAGAATCAACAAAAACTATCAAAATGGTATCTATCATCAAAGATTTGTTTTCACCATACAACATACCAGTTTACAGCACTGATAGAATCTGGGATGATGCCTCGGAGACTGATTCCAATGAATATGAATGGGGTACCTGCTCCAATGCTACTACAGATATCCCTAATGATACTAATTCTATATCTCTTTCCCAAGAAGAACATAACACAGAAGATAGACCTCTTAAATTTGGACTGTAGAATATCTATGATGCCACAGAAAGCGAATAGGAACATTATGAACAAGTCTATACCATTGAAGACCTCGACGAAATCCTGAACTTCTTTAAAACCAAGAACAATCACGATGAAAACTCTATCCTAACACTCACAGTAGCCGAACTTGATCCACCTAATGATTCCTTACCGCTTGTCTTTCCTGACCTCATCGACTGGGATGAACCTGAAATCCATGATATACCAATTTTCCCAAATGATGAATCTATTATCCATTACCTATGTACCGTAAATCTGGAAACAGGCTCTACCAGTGAACAAAATAACGATGTCTACAAACTAGGGAGTGCCAAGTCTCTCAGTCGCAAAAATGAACCAAATAAAGGATCTGATGCTGAAAACCAGTCAATGGCAGCTCTAGATTACAAAAAAGTAAAAATAAAGGATGCATCTGAGGGTGAAAACCTTTTTAAGGCACCTAATGATGAGAGACTTGAAACTCTTCCTGAGCACTTTCATGAGCGATCACCCATATTGATTGAGCCCACTCAATCAATCAACATTGGCACCACAGAAGCAGTCAGAAACCTACACCTTGCAGAATCTCTGACAAAGGAAGAAAGATCAGCATTCATCATTTTCTTTAAAGAAAAGCAAATTAATTTTTCTTGGTCATATGCTGATATGCCTGGAGTGGATCCACACTTAATCATGCATCACTTGTCCATCTCTTCAGGAGTTAAACTAGTCAAGCAAAAGCTACGAAAGATGAATCCATAGGTGGCACTCATGGTCAAAACTGAACTAAAGAAATTATTAGACGTCGGATTCATCCGACCCATTGACTATGCAGAATGGATTTCCAACATCGTTCCAGTATCAAAACCAGATGGTAGTATCAGAATATTCACTAACTTTAGAGACATCAACAAAGCTTGTCCAAAAGACGACTTTCCTCTGCCTAGTATCGACATAATTGTAGATCTCACAGTAGGCCATGCAATGCTTTCACTAATGGACGGTTTCTTAGGATATAATCAAATCAAAATAGCCCCAGAAGATCAAGATAAAACCGTGTTCACCTATCCTTGGGGAACGTACTATTGGAATGTTATTCCTTTTGGCTTAAAGAATGCAGGGGCCACTTATCAAAGAGCAATGACCACAATATTCCATGACATGATGCATACATTTATGGAAGACTATGTGGATGATTTACTAGCTAAATCCTTCACCAGAGCAAAACATCTTGACATCCTAACAAAGATCTTTGATCGATTGGAGAAATTCCAAGTCAGGCTCAACCCTAAGAAGTGTGTCTTCAGGGTTACATCAGGCAAGTTACTAGGCTACATTGTCTCAGCTAAAGGTATTGAAGTAGATCCAGCAAAGGTACAAGCCATTATGGACATGCCACCACCAAAGAATATCAGTCAACTCAGATCTCTACAAGGACGACTTCAATCAATCAGGCGATTCATCGCTCAGCTAACAGATAAAAGTCTACCATTTAACCATTTACTACACAAAATTGTACCATTCAAATGGGAGACCAAGTGTGCTGAATCTTTTTACCAAATCAAACAGTACCTAATGAATCCACCAGTTCTAGTACCACCAGTCGCAGGAAAGCCTCTTATCCTATATATCTCAACAACAGATATATCACTGGGGGCACTATTGGCACAAGAAGATCAACAAGGGAAGGAACGCGCCATATATTATATCAGTAGGACATTGAATGGCTATGAACTCAACTATACATTCATTGAAAAAGCTTGCCTAATAGTGGTCTTCGCATCTCAGAAGTTCCGACATTATATGCTAGCACACACCATTAAGCTAGTCGCAAAAATTGATCCTCTCAAATATCTACTTAGTAAGGCAGCTCTTATAGGCCGATTCTCAGTGAATTTGACATCCAATACACAGAAAGACGAGCAATCAAAGGACAAGCAATTGCGGATCAGCTAGCTGAAGCATCGCTACCAGGAAAACACACCATGAAGATTGAATTTCCGGACAGGGACGTTCTTGCTCTTTCTACTAAACAATGGACCCTATACTTTGATGGATCCTATACACAACATGGTTCGGGTGCTGGCATTCTGTTCATCACTCCTGAAGGACACACTATACCAAGATCATATAGGCTTATGTTTCCATGCACAAATAATGTGGCTAAATATGAGGCTTTGGTTATAGGCATCAAAATGGCCATAGAATGGAAAATCATAGAGTTAAAGGTCTATGGAGACTCACAAATAGTCATCCATCAAATCAACAATGACTATCAGACAAAGGATGACAAGCTACTACCCTACAAGCGAATGGTGGACGACTTCAAACAGTATTGTGTGCACATCACCTTCGAGCAAATACCAAGGTTAAACAACAAAGCAGCCGATGCAATGGCTACTATCGCTTCATTACTACAAATTTCAGAGCAACAGAGTCATTACAAGTTCCTGGTAGAGCAACTGTTCTCCCCCGCCTATGACCACTCTGAATCCCAGGTTATCTATGCCTTAACTAGTTCAGATTCTCCATTATATGGACCAATATACGACTACCTCAAGCACAATATCTTACCAATTGACCAATCCCGTAACCAAAAACGTAACTTTATCTGACAAGCTGCTCGTTACACCCTTACCACTGATACTTTATATCGTCGAGGTCTAGATGGTACTCTTCTTCATTGCCTTGATCGTAATGATTCCGATTCTGCTTTACACGAGCTTCACGAAGGTATTTGTGGCACACATTCAAGTGGCACTACTCTTGCTAAAAAGATTCTACGGATGGGATACTACTAGCCTACGATGGAGAAAGACTCATACCACTTCGCTAAGAAATGTCCTAAATGCCAGATCCATGGTAATCTGATTCATGCACCAGCATAGGAACAGCAACCATTTACAACATCTTGGCCCTTTTGTCAGTGGGGACTAGACTTAGTTGGCAAAATTCATCCTTCATCTTCAAATGGACACAAGTTCATTATAACAGCAATAGAATACTTTACCAAATGGATAGAAGCAGTTCCCATGACCACAGTAATAGAGAAACAAATTGCCTCTTTTATCCTCAATTATCTGATCTGCAGATATGTTTTTCCAAGTTCAATCATCACAGATAATGGACGGCCTTTCAAAAATCAAGATGTCCAAGAACTATGTGAAAAATTCAAAATCCAACATAGATTCTCTACACCATACTACCCACAGGGAAATGGTCAAGCAGAAGCATCTAACAAGACAATACTGAAAATCCTCAAGAAAACAGTGAATGATGCAGGCAAAGATTGGCACGTACAACTCAATCCAACACTTTGGGCATACAGAACCAACATCTGCACACCTACAGGAGCAACACCATACTCATTAGTATATGGATTAGAAGCCATTTTACCCCTGGAAGTAGAAATCCCATCTCTCAGAGTCTCTTTGAAAGGCTTAATCCTAGATGAAGAGTATCGAGTTAACCGACTGCAAGAGCTTGAACTATTAGATGAAAGATGTCAGCATGCTTATACTCATCTCAAAGCATATCAACAACGCATGTGCAGGAGCTACAATCACAAAGTCATCCCCCGCAACTTCAAGGTTGGTGACCTAGTCCTCAAAGAAAATCCAAGAAATCAGCAAGATTGAGAAAAGAAAGGGAAATTTGAACCTAACTGGTTGGGTCCCTATGTTATCATATCAGTCTATGGATCAGGTGCCTATCAGATCACAAATTTAGAAGGAGATGTGCTCGATGAACCAACTAACAGCATCCATCTAAAGAGGTACTACACTTAAGTAACCTAGTGCACGGAAAAAGCCAAAATAAGCAAAAAAAAAGTCAAAAAATCCAGAAAAAGCAAAAACATAAAGTACAATAAAAACAAAGGGTGAAAACTTGGTAAACAGGCACTCTTGTGAAATAATGGCTCCTCTATCTATATCCCTACCATTTTATCCGTAGAAACACTACCGGCCATTGCCCGACACTTAGCACATATCCATTCAGGACATACTTAGCATAGTCACTATCCTGGTTTATCCATATATATCCTCTTACCACTAATCCACCATGGCTTGGAAATCACTGTACATATTCACATCAAGAGGGACACTCAGCTAGGGGCATTCCAATCATCTAAACATGGTAAACACTCAAGACATCAAGACTACTTGCAAAAACTCAAAAACATGACATCCAACAACCAAAACTACACTTCATCACAAAACCAAACAAAACAATTCACAAAAATACCAAGGATGGATGATTTTCTAAAGTATTAAATGTTGCATTATCGCATAAAAATCTTAACTAGTTCTGCATTTTGAACTTTTTGAATTATTGGATCCTCTTCCTTTTCTCACTAAAAAGCTTCAAAGCTAGAGATCATGAGGAACTTCAAATAGTTTCTTAGTCTTCTGTCTGGGAAGCGATCACTTGTACTGTGTGAATACTGGCCTCGAGACGTGATACATCGAATATCACTGAAGGCCTGATTCCACTTCATGCATACAAATGATTCAATCTTGTCTGTTTACGCAATACGCACTCAGGTCATCCTGGTTCAATTATACCTTGACGCTTGTGCTATCTTGCAAAATCAAACATCATGTAAATTTTTCTCAGGTCATTATGGTTCAATTATACCATTATACTTGTATAAATTTTCAACATATCCTAAACAAATCAATGCTCAATGATGATATCTACAAAGAAAGCAAACAAATGGCTATATCAGATGGCAAATACAGAATGATGATGCTACCAAAAACATAGTTTGCATATCAATTTACAATTAGTTGCATATCATTTTACAATTAGTTGCATATCATTTTACATTTAGCATCATATCAAATCACACATCTCATTTTCAAGATACATCTCATAGCATATAAAAGCATACATCCTGCATCATACATTACATCATATATTTAAGCATTGCATCATCACATAAATGAAATAACCCACATAACATGCATCCATATAAACACACCACATGATCAAAGAAAAGGGTGTTGTATATATATATCTCAAAACTGATCAAAATGTACAAAATGTATCAACACTGTGTCCAGTACAAAGAATAAACAATGATAAAAAAAAATACAACAAAGACCACGTCTCTCAAGTATGACTATCCCCTGACGGAGATGGTCTAGCTCCAGATGCACCCGCCCCTGGATCCCCAAGAGGGTCCTGTCTCGGTGGCCCTGTCACACCTCGGCTCTCTGACTGCGACCCAGTATCTCGAGATCGACTAGATCTCGACTGTACAAAGCTCTATACTCGCCGGTCTCTGGGTACCACAGCCTCATAGTGCCGCCTATAATACTCTGCCTCCTGAGCTCTCAACGCTAGCTCTCTCAGGGTGTCTCTCATAGGACCACCCGTTGCTGCTCTCTACATGCTAGACACCACCTCCTCCGCTCGTCCCCTCCGCTCTATCTCCATATCTTGCTCAGTAGTGAACTGAGCAATCTGCTACTGATAGGTCAAAATCTGTGCCTACAGCTGCTGTACAGTCACCTATAGGGTCTGGATCTGTGCATCCTCAACATGTGTAGGGATTCGCACCCATAGTGGTACTTGTGTCGGGGCAACTCCTCCAACCCTGCCTGTCCTCGGTGCTGGAGTTGGGAGCACATCTGTCCTCCTCCTCTGAGCTGGTCGCCTCGCCTCATCATCACCCCCCACCGCAGCTAGCACCTCCCCCACTCTCCCCTATCCACCAGCTCCAATAGCCAATCCACCTCTCCCTCTATCTATCATCCCCTGTCTCATCGTTCTCTCCACACCCCTATCTCCTCTCCTCACTCTACCTCCCCGCCTCCCTCTATCTCCTCTCCCTCGTCCATCTCCTCCATCCTCTCCATCATCATCATCATCTCCCTCTCCCTCCTCCCCATCAGAATCAAAAGCTGGCCTTATCTCATCAGGATCAGATATCCCGGCCACCGCTCGTGCGGCAAACAATCGGGTGAACTCATCCATCATGCCCGCATCCTGAATCTCCGGGGCATAATCCCATATTTGCCCGGCCAGCCCAACAAACTCCTCCACCGCCACTGCACTATCAATGGTCGGCCCCCAATCTGCTACATCCTATCGCCGCCGTGCATATAGGCACGCTCCCTGTGGAATACCCTGCTGGCGCCCAAACTGCCTGAAAACTCGGGTCACCACAAATCTCTCTATCACGAACGGGGTCCTCCCGATCTGGTATCTGGTCATGAAAACAAAGGGCATCTCCAGCCCGTCCTCTGCCCACACCTCACATCCTGTATATGGTCGCCAGGTGACCATATCTATGTCATCCAGCACTCTCCTCCAATGCTCTAGTTTGCCCAGCTTATGCTGGACAACTAGACCCCTGTATCCGTATGCATATGCACATCCCACAGGCTTGTCCCTGTCTGCTAGTGGCCTCGCTGCTGGAATGTGCTCCCAACACCATACCTGTAATAGTGTCACGCCAGCTGACAAACTGCCGTAACCGAGGTATACCACCTCATGTAGACCCTTGTATAGATGGGCCAGCATAGCTAATCCTCATGAAAACTGTCGGCCTTGTGTGACCATCTCCTCCAAAACTAGCCCCCATCCCACCGAGAATCCTTTTGACCTGCGATCAGGACAAAGGAATCCACCAATGAACCCTGCTAGTACAGATGGCAGTGGCACATAATCCAAGTCCAAAAACTCCTACCATGGGATCTCATAGCCACAGACTATCTCGTCGTGGAAGATACGACGCAGTGCCTCTGTACCACCCTCCTTTGACTGCTCATATGGTAGTAGTGCACCTACTACAGGAATGCGCAGGATCCTGTAACAGTCCTTTGGAGTGATTGTCATCTCTCCAGTGGCAAAATGGAAGGTGTTCGTGTCACTGTGCCACCTCTCCGCCAATGCTGTCAGTAGCCCTCGGTTCATAGTGAACTGAGGCATATCCAAGAGAGAGGTCAACCCACATCTCTCAATAATATCCAGATCAGCCTGTGACAACCGCGGTATCAATGTCCACGATCTAGGAAATCTCTCTCGCGACTGAACCACACCTAATCACTCTTGTCAACAAGCAAAACAAATCCAATATCAGTTTCCACATCGAAAACAAAGATATCAAAATCAAACTCACATCAACAAAATGAAACAATTTTCTCATCTACATCAAGTTCAAAATCCTATCATTTCATATCAACTTGTAAAACAACTCAAGTTATCAAAAACCATATCAAAACTTGTAACACAACTCAAGTCTCCACAATCACATAAACTTGTAAAACAACTCAAGTTTCCCACCCATATCAGCTTGTAACACAACTCAAGTTTCCAACCCATATCAACTTGTAACACAAATCAAGCTTCACACATTGAATTTGAAACACGGTACGCAAACAAATCATATTTTGATCAAAACACCACATTGATATCTATACAAAACTTGAAAAATCGCAAATCAAAACAAGTTATATCGACATTCATATTGGGCAAATCCATAAAATCATGACAGACATACATGACAAATTTACAAATCGGCTCATCTCGCAAAAATTTCCCAGATGCGCTAAAACAGATTCCCGTTGCGCTAAACTTTACCCACGCACTAGGCTATTTTTCCTATGCGCTAATCTATTTACCCTATGCGCTAGATTGACTCTACGTTCTAAAACCTTCCTCCCATGCGCCACCTAACCTACCCTATGTGCTAGACTAACTCTACGCACAAATCTATACCCCCCAGGCGCTATCTATTTGCCCCTATGCGCTAGGTTAGCCCTACACGCTAAACCCCCTTACCCATGCGAACCCCTGTGACCCCTATGCGCTAGGTCTACCCTACGTGCTACCCGGCTGACCCTACACGCTACCTGGCTATCGCCATGCGCTATTCTACATCTACGCGCTAACCTAAATTTCCTATGCGCTACCCTATTTTATTTCAGACGCACCCCTGAACTAAGCTGGATGCACTACTTCATTCTTCGTATGTGCTAATCTATGACGTAGACACGCTAAAACGTTAAAACCGAGTTTTGAAAATAAAAAAAAGACTAAAAATGACCAAATAAAAAATCAAAAGTAGGTCAAAAGCGTTGACTTACTAGTGGTCCATACGCGGCAGGTCTCCGGTACCTCCGAACGCGCTCAAAACGGTGTCTGGAATATGGAATAGGCATTTTCTCTGTAGACCAAATTCTCTTTCTCCAAAGTCAACAAGGCACAAATGAATCAAATCAAAGCTCTTTTCCCCTTTTATAGGAGGAAAATAAAATTAAGGTTAGCCAAATGGACTTGTAACATGGTTGCGGTCTCCCCTATACCTTACACGTTGTACATTATCAGGAGATGAATCAATTTACACACATTTTACATCGACGAAATCCTACACATCCAAGCAACTCATCAAATCAAATAAAAAATTTTCAAAAAAATTTATTCATCTCCCGAGGGGGCATCACCATCAAAATATCGAATCTGGGGCATCACGCATCAAATCAAATCAGGGGCACCGCTGGCAAATCAAAAGAGTGACACAAAAATTACATTTGATCATAAATCATGATAAAGCATCATTTTCTTTGAAATAACATGTGCACACACATCACTTCAAAGAGGGGCAAAATGTAGACGTATAAAAATGACCATATTCCTAAATGAATATTTTATGTTCATTTCTCTATATAATTAAATCCAATTTAATTAAAATACCCGCATTTCTCTATTTAATTAAGTAAATTACTCAATTTATTTAAATTAAATTCACTATATCCATTTAATGAATAAATCATTTTATTCAATTAAATTCCTCCTATCCACTTTTAATTAAATACAAATTTAATTAAATAGTTATCCTAAATTGAATAAATCTAATTTATTTAATTTCCCTAAATTACAACCAAATTGAATTAAATCATTTAATTCAATTAAATCCTATTGTCCCTCCATCCACTTGCAAAATCTTACATCTCCCACTTGCCTTCCTAAACCCCTTTCTAATCCCTTCTAGACTCTTCTAATCGCTTCTAATTAGCCTAACCCATCTTCTAAACTTTGTCACATCCCTAAGCAAAGGGAGGTCACTTCTCAAAAACCTCAAAGTCTTTGATAACCATTAAAGGCTTCAAGTCTTCAACCACTTAATTCCCCAAAGTCTTCAAAAACCATTAATGGTTAACTCAAACCCTCTTACATGGTTAAATTATTTCTTTTAACTCAACCTTCATCCAACCCAAGGGTCTCATCAGGACTTTAATGCTTTGACGATGATTATCTCTTAATCATTTGCACAAAGGTTTATCCTTGGATTAACTCTTAATCCAATGGGTAAGCCTAATTTAGGCTTGACCCTTACCTTCTAGATAACCATAAGGTCTTCTCAAGCATTTAATGCCTCCAACCCCTTCTCTCAACCCAACCCTATGTTGACACTTGTCACCATTTCATTGGTGCAAATTGCAAACATGGATCCCCAACTTTCAAACTCAACCCTTGATTGAATCTTTCAATCCTTACCATCCATTGCCCTATTTTTGCTATAAATAGAGCTCTCATTCCTCCATTTTAAAAACATCCTTCAAATTTGTAGTATATCACTTATGCTCAAATACATTCAAGCTTTCATATCTCATTTTATGCTCATCATTTTAGCCTCTTTTAAATCAGGAATTAGTTTAAATATGAATATTTAGAATACTTTATATTATCATTTAGTTCAATCATAGACTAAATATATCATGTTAGGATAGTATTTATACTAACCTTGTCATCTTATCATCTAGTTTATAGCATTTCTAGAATCATGCATATCTTAGGATGCATTTCATTCTAAAATCTATCAAAGCATCCCTCGATCTTGCATTTGCCATCCCTAAACCATTTTGCTCAGTGATCTGAGAGCAAAAACATTGGTTTGAGGGACATTGTAAGATAGAGAACCATGGGACCCACCTTGGGAAGCTGAGTAATACTTTATTGCTCCATAGCTTGCATCAAGAAGTCCTATGTGTGTGCATGGACAAGTCTTTTAGAATATTTTCACATATTGAATTCTATTGACCCACTTTTCCCACATACAGGAAGCATCATCATTTCTTATGCTAAGTGGTCTCTTTTTCATCATTTCTCCGATCGAGTACTTGTGTTTTGAGATGTTGTAGTTGCATACATGAACATCTTATATAGATTTATACATTTCATTAGGTACTCATTTGCATTCATCTTATTGCATAGAAAAATTAAAAAAATTGCATTACTCATTACTCATTTTCATTCATTTATCTGTATATGAAAAGAAACAAAAACATACATTTATATATATCTGCATTTACATACATTCATGCTGAAAAGAAATGCATACATATAGAATAAAGCATATAGAAAACATCCCATAATCAATCGACACAAGTACAATGAAATCAAATTAAGATCTCGTATATCATCATAAAAGTCTCAAAGTACAAATGATATCGACTGTTCTGATTCCATTTTCGGGATCAAAATCGAAATACGAGATCATTTTTCTAGTCAAATTCACAATTTGGACCCCTTAGTGTTTCTCTCATCAAGAGCCCATTCTGTCTTCAAATTACGCTCATTTTTCGATGTTGAGTCTCAATTCATTTCAATTTCAATTCTACAAATCAACTTTGCACTCACACGCCAAATAATTCTTCTGAATCAATTTATGCTCAAATAACTTATCATTTCCAAAAATTGCCTAAAATCATGTACCCTCGCTATCTTTTGATTTCGCTCTTGAGGGGGCATACTCATGACCTTATGACCTCATATCTTCAAATGTCGAGAAATTTTTCAAATCTTCATCAAAAGTCAAGTAAAAATATTTTCAACTAAAGAAAATAAATCAATTTATATCGCTAGGGACATATTAGTTTCATCGCTTCAAATCAAGCTGATATTTGTCTTTTATCTGAATCAATCTCTTAACGTTAATCAGTTTCATCACTTTACATCAAGCTAATTATTCATTTAAACTCAATCAAGGGTTTAAAGAGTATCTTTGATCACACTAAATCTAAGCAGGTGTTCAGTATTCATTTCTTGATCAACTTGAACAGTTCATCTTCATCATATCTTGATCAATCAAGTTCAAGATCGATTTTATCTTCGCTCGCTGTGTCTAGTTCAATCAAGTTCTAGATCAGTAAGATCCACTTCTTGATCAATCAAGTTCAAGTTCGGTATCTTCACTCTCTATCATTCCTAAGCTTTTAAGAAGAAGCTTTAATGAGGGTCTCTTTAGATCAACTTTCCACATTGGACAATCAAGTTGACAACTTTCAACAATGGATGTCCCAAGAATACCCTAATAGTGAAGCTCTTTCATTAATTGAAGGTCTTAAGAGCATGCTTCAAAGTGATAAGGATGAAATTGATATATTGTGTGGCATTGCACATATTGTTGATTCTAATGTCATGCTTATCAAGAGTTGTGCCAAAACCCTAGGTTACTCACAACCTTCAACACAAGTCAATTCCTCTATTCCTTTGACTAATCCTATGACTAGTGTTCCTACTTTCACATCTAACATCATGGCTACTTCAACTCAAAATGTCATTCTACAACCATAGGTCATGGGGCCAATCCCTCTTCTTAATTTAATCCTCCATCTTTACCTATGTCTTCCATGAATATTCCTATTATTCCTTAACCAATCAGTGTGACACAAGGGGGCAATTCCTTCAACAACTTTATTCCTCCTTTAAGTGTCCCTTTTCCTACCCAATCTTCACCAATGCCTACTTATCATAATTCCCCACCACCTTATTCTCAGTCCATGCCTTATTTCCACAACATCACACCACCTTCTCAATCACCTATGTCTAACATCAATTCTTCTACCGAACTGACAATTAACAATCTTACTCAAACCGTATCTTCCTTACAACAACAAATTACTTCCATGAGTCAATCCAAGTTTATTTTTTCGACCTTTGAAGTTGCGAGCCCACTTTCTCTTGATATTGTTAAAGTTGTGCCACCTAAACATGTTGAGATCCCTCAATTAGAACTCTATAATGGAAAAGGTGATCCTCTTACACATGTCAAAACATTTCAAACCTTGTGTACTGATTTTGCTTATGATCAATGATTGATTGCAAAATTGTTTACAAGAACATTAAGAGATAAGGCATTACAATGATATTGCTCTTTGTCTTCTTATTCTATCACTTCCTTTCAATAACTAGCAAATGCTTTCATCCAACAATTTCAAAACAACATTGGTCCTAAAATCACTTTGACTGATTTAATGCATTGTAAACAAGGTGTTAAAGAAAAAGTGATGGATTTCATTGGTAGATATAAGCATTTGTGTGCTCAAATTTCTTTTCATGTGCTTGATAATGATATTCAAAGAATTTTCATTTCTAATTTACAAAAAGATATAAGGGAAAAGCTTCTTTGGTCTGAGTTTACTTCCTTTCTGCAGTTATGCACAACACTCCATAATTATCAACTGGCTATGAGTCAAATGGAGCAATCCACTCCTATGGCTTTGAGTGATAAGGGTGAGAGTGTTCAACAACCATTTGCGAAGTTCAAACCAACAAAAAGCTTCATCAAGTTCAATGATCCAATCAAAAACAACCATGTGAATGCTACAACAGGTGTCCCTTCTATTTCTAAAATTTTCCAAAGAGAAAGGTAGTTTACTCCTATGAATGAATCTTTTCATAGTATTATGTCTGAGTTGTTGCACATAAATGTTATCAATTTTCCTCCTATAAAACAAATTGATCCTTCCAAACTTGCATCTCCTTATTTTGATAACAATTCCTTTTGCAAATTTCATCATCAACCGGGTCATGATACTGAGAAATGTTTTGCATTGAAAAATAAGGTTTAAGACTTGATTGATAATAATACTATATTTGTGGCAGGTGTGAATGATAAATGGAATAAATCAGTTTCTCCTCCTAATCAAAATCTTAAGATTTTCACTAATCCCTTGCCATCTCATACCTCTCATGTTATTGAGATTGTGCCTAATTCTCTCACTTCTGAAGAATTCACCTCTATGGCTCCAAACTTGGTTAATATGGTAGAAACACAAGATATGCCTAAAGATCCTTATATTACATTTGACCATAGTGAGACCATTAGAGCACCCGATGGCCCTTTATACATAGTTGTGAAGGTTAAGGATATCCCTTGTCATGGTACCCTAATTGATCCCTCTTGCATGGTTAATGTCATAACTGAAGAGTATCTTTTCACTTTACGATTGCATAAGTCGATCTATGATGCTTCTAATGTGATTATGAAGTTATTTGATGGCTTCTCTTGTCCTACCATTGGTTCTATCACTTTTCCTATTGAGGTTCATGCTAAATCCATGGATGTTGACTTTGTTATCATATCTTCTTTTGAGCAATTCTGTGTGAAGTTGGGCTATCCTTGGCTATCTTCCATGAAGGCTATTACTTCTCCAATCCACAAATGTCTGAAATTTCCTCACAATGGAGAAAAAATCTCTTCCATCAAGGAGAGATGCTTTTTTTCAATTTTATCAAAAATGAAAAAACAATATGATCTTATCTTTAATTCAACCTATATCACCAACACTTGACATTCCTATTATTCTTCAAGATAAGTTTCTTCCCCTCTCAGATAGAACTAATCTCCCTCCTAAGGAAGATTGTCCACCTACCCCTATGGATGTGATTACCTTTTCTTAAGGAAAACAACAATATTATTCCTAAGGTTAGACCTATACCTCTTCCTCATGATGGACCTAGTCTCCTTCCTACACCTAATATTCCTCCTTTCTATGGTGCAGTTCCACCTCCTTCCTCTTATCGAGAAAAGAGGCCTGCTTCCCCTCTTGTTCAACCAAAAAGACCTCAACCTAAACCTTCTACTATCAAGAAGAGAAACATTCCTACTTTTCCAAGTGTTCCTCCTTCTTCTCAGCCTTCCACTAAGACTCAATGAAATTGTTGTGTGAGAGAATGCTGACGAAGACATTGTGTTCGAGCTCGTGAAGCTATCCCTCAAAATACTCAATCTCCTCAGACTCCAACAATTGACATGATTCCCTTTTCTCCTAAGCAATATGTTCAACCAACATCTCCAAATCATAAGTTGCATAAAACATGTGATGATTTTACTCTTATTTGTGTTCTTGCTCCTCTTGCTTTAAACTTTGATGAAGAAATGGGTGAAAATGTAATTCATAATGGTAATGCAACTCCTAATGCTTCTGATAGTGAGTATGAGTATGTTGATGTGGACAAACATTTATCGGATGAGTTTTCATAAACCCTAATCCTAGCTCCTCAAATCGAACAAAGTGACTTACAACATGAGAATAATCCTTGTTTGGATCTTGTGATAGCCCCATCTGCTATGCTTGATGTCGCTCCTTTTGCATGTTGCTCTCCTTCCCGAAATAGTGATCAGCAAGGTCAGGAGGTGGATGTCATGCTAGATTAGCAATATTAGCACTGTAGATCTTTCTCTGTCTCCTTTCTTTCTCTTTTTTGACCACTCTTCTATGTGTATCCCTATTCTTCTATTGTTCCCTTAATGTCTACTCACTGCAAAGCATTGAGATCTTTTCTTGGTCTCTTTCATGTTGAGTCAAAATACATCCTCTCTTCCCTTTCTTCTAAGGTAATGTCCTTTGTGGAATGAAGATAATTATATGTATATACATACATGATATACATGAGTTATCAAACAATATACTGACCCCGAGGAAAGTGACACTACCTTGTGTTTTGTGTTCATTATCCTTGGGTTTATACCTCGATTGGGGGGCTAAATCCTTGCGATAACGTGCTCCCTTTATTCTCTCTCTTTTGGGTGTATCCTACCTTAAATAAATCACTCTCGATAAGGCACATGTGATTGCTTTAACATGGGGGCATACACTCCACTCACATTTTCCTTCTTGTGAATGCTTAAAATTACTTAGTGAACTTTGTTTTTCTTTGTAATCTTTGTATCCTTTCTTTCATGACTCATAGTGAAGGGAACTTTGCTACTTGCAGTCATGGTTCTCCCCTTCTCTATCTTTCCTTTTACTTTGTTAATCAAAGTTGTAAGATGCTAAGTCCACAAGGGGCTTGGCACATCTTGCCTCCTTGACATGGTGAAAGTCTTTCAATCTTGTTTCCTTGTACTTTACCGATAGTATTGGTGTACACTTATACTCCTGCTAAAGTGGGGGCTAAATGTAGTGTCATAAAATTGTGACCCTAGAAATTTTTTACTGCATTAGGGTCCTCATGCATGTGGACTCAAATCCTCTAGCCTGATCGAAGACCAAAGAGTGCTCGGCTTGTGAAAATAACTTCTTCCTTGGCCTCTGTATCACCCCGACCACATTCTACCCTAGAGAAAGGGGTAGGAAAGAGGTGTAGCACCACTATCCCCCCTTGGATAGGGGCATGGCACCCCTGTCCCTGCCCTATTTTGGGGCAGGACACTTCCTAGAGAATGCATTGTGGGTTATGCCTCGGGCAAGAAACTCCCCCGATGTTGGCCCGTGACGAAATTCAAATCCACTAACATGTATTTAAGGGGCATTCATCCTCTCATTTGAATAAGTTGAAGTTGGATAAGTTGGATGAGTGGGAAATTCACAAGCGATCAAGCATTCAAGAGCATTCAAGCATTCAAGCATTCTTTTCTAGCATTGAGCATTCTCAAGTCTCCCTTCAAGGCTAGGTGTTGCATTCAAGTCAAGGATTCAACCATTGAAGAGGATATCGATTTCAACATTCAATCCCACACAAGCATTTCTATCAACATTGCTACTACAACCTCCCTTGAGGTGATTTACAATTGAGTCCCTCGTTTACATCTACTTGCAAGTACTTTCTTTCATTACTTGGTTAATTCCAAAACTAGGGTTTGACCTAAAGGCAAACCCCCAATCACAACCCATTTTCCTCTCTTTTCTATGTGTAGGCTGTAGGTGTGCAACTGTACTTTCAGATTCGGGCTTCATTTGTAGAGGCAGAAAAACCCTTTTCGTTTTGCGGATTTTTTTGGAGGACCATGTACATTCCCACCACAGTCCTATCAACTTTTCCTCAAATTTGTAGGGCGACTTCATCTCAACATTTCATTGCCAGATCCAAGTGCACAGCTTCATCCCATATTCCGATCTCAAGTTATAATCGATTCTTTGTCACTTTTTCACTACATAATTCAATCAATTTCCTTTCTAAATCAAACAAGGAAGAGGGGATCAACTTAGCATTCAAAATTCAATCTACCATCTTTGTGTGGAGAGATTGGATCTAGTGGTTTATCCTTCCCCCTTCCTAATGTAATGGTGAAAAGTTCTTGAATGGTAATTGATAGCGAAACTCTCATCTCTCTTTGAGGGAAAGGGTAGTTTTCTTTCTTAATTTATCATTCACCATTTTTCAACCATTACACCAACATGAAGGCAGATGTAGTGTTCATTGGTAAATAGGGCTACTGGTATGCTAGAAAGTACACAAGTGAAAGTCTCTCTTCAGATGAAGATGAACATGCTGATTTGAAAGGATAATGATCGATGAATATGATACACCGACAACATGGAGATGAGAACCAGTATGTGTGAAGACCGAGCTGAAATGATCCACCGACACAAGGAAGGTGAAGGTATGAAGTGTAACTAGTAAGGAAAGATATACCAACAGGGTTAGAGAACTGGTAGGCAAAGAGGGACCAGTAGTATGAAGCATACATCGGTTGTGTGTAATTGGTCGGTGACCATGTTGGATCAACATAGTGAGCTAAGGTGCATGTCGACAAAGGTGCCATGTGGAGTTGAGGTAGCAGACATGCATGTAGTAGTAGATGGAGTGTGCACCAACGAGGTTGATGCAGAGTCAATCAACATTAAATGCAGACCATGTAAATCATGGGATGTGTTGCAAAAGTGTGCGGCTCGAGGAAGGTCAAAAAAAGGTGATCGAAGGGAGGCATCAATCAATGTGAAACGTTTAGGTGCAGAATGAGGTTGGTGATGCAATCTGCTAAACCATTTTATGGTGATTGACCAAGTGCCTTTCTGACAGACTCTCTATATTTGCTAAACTTAGCAAACATGTATTGGAAGTTGTGATATTGGTGGAGTTTGATTTATTTGTTGCAAGTGGTCGATCTTTGGAAGGAGATCTGATTAGATTTGGTGTACCTCAAGGTCTATGAAGAAACCCTAACCACATGAAGTTTGAATTGGTTTTTGGCGGGAAGACTTGTTTATAAATATGCAAGTCAAAATTGATGAAATGGGGCTATTGGAGGATTATTTTAGAAGGTGTGATGCCAGTTGAAAGAAAAGGATTGATCTAACTATGAGAGTTAAGCAACTGAGAATTTGGAGGTGCAACTGGTAAGAAGGCTTAGCAAGGGACTAATCAGTAAAGGTCTGAGATTCCGACAAACTATAAGAAGTGCATCAGTCAAGATAACTAGTAGTGTTAGAACCGACATGAAAGAAATAGTAATAGGAAAGAAGCAAAAGTAGGCAAGGATTGAGCAGGGTTTAACCAGTACTATGGAAGTAACCGGTAACCAGGTGGAAAGATAGACAACCGGTAGATCTTGAACCAGTAAGGGATCTGCAGTGAGTAGAGGTGAGCAGAGGAAGAGAGTGAGAGGAGAGCAGACAAGGAAAAGGCCGAGTAGAGCAGAGGTGGACCGGTGAAGAGACATATCTATGAGGATACAAAACTCATTTGTAACTAGATTATAACTATTGTATTGAATTTATCTATTGTATCTCATTGAGTTGGAGTTTGGTGCTCCTTTGGGTTGGTGCCCATAAAATCAGTAGGGGTTGGTGCCCTAAATTAGGGGTTGGTGCTCCTTGGGTTGGTTCCCTAAATCAAGAGTGGTGCTCCTTGGGTTGGTTCCCTAAATATTGTAACCAATATTTTCATTATGAGGCTAGATTGGAGCAATAGACTCCAACATCTTTTCTCACCAAGGTTTTTCCCATCTTGGGTTTTCCTCGTATATATCGGTGTCATGTGATGTGCCTTTGTGTGATTGCATTGTGAAGTCTTGCATTATCTCACTTGTAGGTTTACTTGTGTTTGCTTTGCGTACCGGTACTCACTCTTAGGATCAAAAGGTGAAAGAGTTTTTGGAAACCACTTATTCACCCCCTCTTAGTGGTACATTGTGTTCAACATCTTTATAAACAACTAGTGCCTTGCTTGGCCTATTCATGCTAGCTTAATTCTATTTGGAATTCAAACTGCAGTAGACCCAAGTGGGATAAACTCAGCTTGAGAATTTGGAAGTTCAAAACCAACTCACAATCCCAACTCACTTCTTAGAAGCTTTTGTATGCCAAAATCCTAGTGGGAACTTACCTTAAATTATTTTTCCCACCTCAATCTTGTGCTTATCATGATAAGATTGAAACAATCCAATATTGATTTTGGTTTTGTCCACATGTTTAGAGTTTATAGACTACTCTTGCAGTGACCATACCAACCCTTTTCCATTCCTCTTGGTCATAGAAATCTAGTCTTCTTAGACTCTCTTCTACTCATTTCCAACTCATGTTGTCTTATCTTAATAACAAACATATAGAAAATTCGATGCTAAGATGCATTCTCTCATTCTGTTTCTCCCCTTGAGATTGACATTTTAAATATTTTCTCTTATTTGGATATCTAAGTGCTAATAATAGCATTCTTCTTAAAAGATAACAACATTGTGAGCAATGATCTTGACCAAAAAGAAAAAGAAAATTATCACAACTTCAAGCCAAAATTATGCCTAGTTCCCCTCAAATTAGTTTGGCATCTACTTAGGATGTATATTTAGTTACAAGAATTACTTAACACTTCTCAATTGATTTGATCTATCCTATGGAATGTGGATTGTTAAGATAGACTGGTTATAGGCTCCTTTTTTGCAATCTACAACAACAACAACATCATTGGGAGAAGATGTGAGAGGGGTGGGTTTAGAACACTGGAAGAAGTTGCAATGGGTAAAGAAAAACTTCATAAGACACTATAATTGCAATGAGAATTAGAGATCTCCTCTACCTCCTCTAGAATGTAATGCAAACATGTTCGTGTGATGGAAGTTAGTGTGGAATATCAACTTACAGAATATGATGGGAATGCACTTTTTATTTTCATGGCTTCACACTCATTTGTGCGAGTGTTTTTTCCTAGAGTTGTATAGACTTGTTTCTTTGTACTCTCATTACAACAATTATCTTTTTTTGGAGGTGTCTTTATTGACCTTTTGTATGTTGTTGTCTACTCTATTTGGTATTGTGTATCCGTTTGCTCCTTTCTTGCTCCTTTTGTTATCTTTTCAACAAGATTTGTTGGTTTCTACTACTCAACAATATTGTAAATTGTATTTGTAATTTGTTATTTAGAATTTCTTAATCAAATAATTAAAGAAAAAAGAAGATAAAAAGAATAAAGTTTATTATGCATTATGGTAACATGAAAGAAGATGTTTGAGATTAATAATCATTGAAATATATAAGAATAATTATGTATCTTAAAATAAAATTTAGATTATGTACATTTAGATTATTTGCAAATATACTAATAACAATTTATATACCATATATTATTATAAATCTATTAACCAAGATATGTAATTTTCCCACTCTTCATTTTTTGAATTCTCATGCACATGGTGTCCACTTTGGGGGAGGGGGGGTGGATACTATCCCTTCACATATTGCCCCTCACGTCCTTCCCATGAAACACTTGTTTCATCTTTTGACATGGGGAAGGATGAGAAGTTGGATAAGTCCACCAATGACAATTCAACACATGTTGATAGTGCAAAACTAAACTAGTGGACTTGACTCAAGAGGCCATGCCAAAGGAAGAAGACACTCACCAAGAGGGGAGTGCGAGAACCTATGATAACTACAAGACTACTACAACAAAATTGGAGGACCTGAAGAATAAGAAAGTGTCATAGATGGAGAGTAAGATCATTAGTATTTCCAAGTTCAACCTACATGTGATGTGCAATTCGACCACCTCTATATGCCTAATGGAAAAGAAAGTGTTGGGAATAGATGTTGAAAAAGAAGGCAACTATAAGGAGCTTTTTAAGTTCCTCATTGAAGACTAGAGCAATGCACTCAAGTAGCCACTGGTTGGCTGATTTTAGATGCTTAGGATTTTTTTATATACTGCTAAGAGTGCTAAGAATCTTATTCTAATTTTGATGTTGTAAAGTGTGTTGTTAGTTCTTAATGCTAGCTTTGGGTTGTTAGTGTAAAGGGCCAACACCCTTGTTATGCTTCTTTTATTATCAAAAATAATTTATACACCTAATGTATATAGAATCTTAATGAAAAAAAAAAGAGTTGATAGGGGATTCTATCAAACGTTGGTCCTTAATATAAGCCCCATGTCCTATTGAACATGGTCTTTATAAAAAAAATTGTGCCGATTATGTTCAATAGAACATATGTTGAATCAAACCCTAATATGTCAACTGATGAAACCCCCTTTGATCGAACATATGTTTTATCGAACATGCTTTCTATGCATCTCCCTCCCCAATCTTCATTTTTTTGTAGATTTCTAGCCTTTGAAACTCTAATTAAAGGCTCAAATGGAACCTTAACAAACCCAAATTCATGACAGTAGTACTGAAAGCGAGCTTTTCAATTACTATAATTTTAATATATATTAAGTTAATTATGATTTATTTATTTTTTAGTTTAACTAAACATAGGTTTTTCACCAAACATCAACTTCTTTGTTCAATGATTATGGAAAAATAGTAAACAAATGAAAAAAAATCTGAAAAATATATATGCAATACGTATTGAAGTCCTCTTTGCAACAAAAAAAAACTGAATTTCAATACATACACAATAAGTTATGAGTTACCAAATTAACCTATTTCTAAATTTTAGTTTTTGATAAAGGTAAACAGGTTTTACAGGGACTCGAAACCCAAAAGTTTTACAAAAAACCTGAATAAAAGCATTAAAGTCCAAAACCAGCAGCAAAAGCAAAATGAAAATGGGGCAAGCCCACAAAACAGTCTACAAAATAACAATGATTAAGACCAACACAAACATAGACCTACTGATAATATTTCTAAATTATAGTTAACTCAACTTCAAAACTTAATAAAATATAAAATATTGAACATAATGTTATGAAACCAATTGCAAACATTAGATATCAATGTTACAAACCTAAATTCTAAAGAATCACATTTTTTATCGATTTTAGAAAAAAAGTTATGCATTACCAAGTGAGTTTCACTTTTAAAATATGTTTAATGTTAAAAAATAGTCTTCGAGGGAGATAGAAAAATGGATAAAAATTGTTTCCAAAAAAATAAAAAATAAAAAAATATTTAGAATCTACATACAAAATGTCACAAATCACTAGTTTACATCATCTACAAATTCCTTACGATTTAGCGATAATAGGTGTCCGAATGTGAAGTTTTTTTTCAAAATGTTTGTTTTAGTGTAAAAGTAGGTTAAAAAGTGTAACCCACTATTGTAAGGTCACCATCCATTACACACCATAGCTACTTTCATATATGACAATCTATTTATTTATTAGTCCAATACAATATAATATCACGTTTATTTTCATTACATCTTAATTTCTTCATTTTTCTATCTCTATATCTCCCTCCCTTACTTCTTTTCTTTGTATCTTTCCATTATAATAGGGACATTTCCTTATAATATTTATAAGGTCTAGATAATTTCCTAATCAACTATTATAGACCTATTATTTAGACAACTTGTTACATCTAAATAATTTATAATTAAATTAGTATTTTTTCAAAAAATTGCTTGAGCTTAGTGTATTTCTTTGAAAAATTAAATAAAGAAATTTAATTTTCGAACCATAAATTCAATATTTTTTTGAAAGAAACTATATACAAATCTCATCGAGTGACACAACATAAGTTGACTTCTAAAAGATAAAAAATGGTTGATAAGATGTAAATATCTATAATTTTTATATATTTCAATATTTTTACTAATTCTAAGTTAGAATTATATGATTGGACACAAATTCTATATAGAGATATTAAAGATACTATAGATAGTATTAGATAAGATTGCTACAATTTTTTTACATTATGTAAACAAAATTAAAATAAAATTCACCAAAAAAACATTTTGACAAGTAGTAAGATATAGATATTTATATCCAAAATGACACATGAAAAATATTTGTATAATTAATTTTTTTAATTAATAACATAAAAATACATATAAATATAAATTTTATTACCAACAAAAAGTATTTATATCACTTCTAATTATTAATTCAAACACTCCAAAACATTAATAAACATAGAATTACTTTCAATTTTTTATTATTCAAAAATTGTCAAAATAAAAATTCATTCATTCAAACTAAAGAAATGTCAAATTTCTCTTCTTTAGAACTATTGTCAAGTATTTCTTATCTAGAAGACACCCATATTTCTTTTCGTGTTTGACCAACTACAAAAGAAATGATGATTAATTGTCAAGCATGCAGTCAAATGTCAAAATTTATGGAGCGTCGTATAAGATATATTTTGAGTGAGAAATCTAGTTTCCATTAAAATCACAAATATTTATAATTTTATGGAGCGTCGTATAAGATATATTTTGAGTGAGAAATCTAGTTTCCATTAAAATCACAAATATTTATAATTTTATGTGAGAGAGAGAGAGAGAGAGAGAGAGAGAGAGAGAGAGAGAGAGAGAGTAGTTTTTGGAAATCACATTAAGAATTACATCTCATTGTTTGGTGTTTATATATGATTTCGTTTGAAAGAAAATATTTAATATAAGAATTTTTTATTTATTTATCTGATTTTAAAAAATAAACAAAATTCAAGCATTTTGAAAAAAGATCTTTAATTTTTAAATCTTTAGATATAGCTAATTGTCTAAATGTTAAATTTGTAGCAATTAAGGTGTTTTATAAAATATAAGCTTATTTCTCATTTTTATCATTTTTTTTATGACTATTTGACTAGCAAAAATTTATTTCCAATAGGATTTTTTATAGTTGGAAAGGTTTTATATGAATTAATTTTGTAAAGGACAATTAATTTGAATATTAAGTTAAGAAATACAAGTATATAATAAAAAACATCCATTTCAAATGAATACAAAAACATTAACCTCGTATAAATGTGTATAGTTTTCTTATTAATTTTACATGGTCACAAAAATCTAAATCTAAACATAAGACACAAACAATACATTCAATCAAACTATAAAATGACATCTCTAGTAAAAAAATATGTAATAATAAATATAATATTATGATATAAAGTTCACTAATAGAACATCTAATCAATTAATGCTTAGAAAGAAAACTTATATGCAACAAAAAATATTTCATAAATAATCTCAATAATGTATACATATGAAATAACTCAAAATTATAATTCCAAATAATTAGTTCTTAGATAAAAATTATATTTCTTATAAATTATTTTGACTCGAGGTAATATGAATGGATTACTTTTACTAAGAATCATGCTTAAGATAAAAAAAGATTAAAGTTTATTGGGAAATATGGTAGCATGAAAGAAGATTTTTTTTATTTTAATAATCATTGAAATATTTGAGAAAGATTACTTTTAAAAAAATTATGCATTCTACAACTTTTAAATAATTTCTTAAGAAATATAAGGGAGACATAAAAAACTATGCAACTCTCTTTTAATCATATCATTTTTTGTTTATGGACCTCAAAAATTTGAATAAGTTTATGATCAATAGTTTTTTGTGCTTACTGGTTTTCTTATGTGGTCCTCATTAAAACGAATTATGGGTGATGTAGATCAAAGTTTGAAACCACAATGACTTTCTTAGTATTGTAACTTATACCCCAAACTCGGCCCTATTAATGAAATAATGAGTTAGATCTAGAAAGGAGATTAACTACTTAACTAAATAACAAAAACAAACACAACACACATCATATATAGAACCCAAAAGTATTACACATCTTACATCCTTTTATCTCTTTATTTTTGTTTTGTGGAGGTGTATTGGAAAGTATTGTCTTTCTTAGTTGGCTACTTTCCCCTTATGTAGGCTCTGTAGAGGATGTGCCTACCCGTGGTCTCCAGATCTCCTAGGGATGGATTCACTTTATTTTTCCAATTCTTTCTTAACAGATACCAATTTTTCATAAAATTTTCTCTTCGGTGTTCTCCACATATTCTTTGATCTTACTCTTCTTTATTGAATCCATAAATTCCCAATATATGGGGAATCCCTTTTCTTTAGGGTCCATAGGGAGGCTTAATATATTAGTTGCATATGACTCGATCTCTTCATCAATTACCTCATAAGGTAATTGGGGTATTTACGAGGTTTGTGATTTTGTGGCCTCCATCATGGTCTTTATCTACTAGAAAAAAGTACAATCTATATATTTGTGAAACATATTATATTATTTTTTTTCTCTTCTTGCATTTTTATGAAGTGGAATCTTTGAAATGTCAAACATGGTCTTAAATTTGAGCCACAACTAACCTAGTAGTATCACACATCTTCTCCAAAAATGATGGCAATTGTTCATAATGTAAAATGCTAGACAAATGATAACACTATCATACTAGAAGTGGTAATGTGATTGTTTGGTACATTCTACATTATCCAACACATCTTACAATAAGCTCATGCAAAGATCAATGTTTTTCCCTTCAGTCATCATCTAATACACAACATCTATGGTGGTGATAGTGGCATAGCCCTCCCAGTTGGTGTGATAATTTTTGTATGCTATTCTCATAATTTTACATTTGACAATCAGATTTGTTATTTTGTTCACATACAAGATCCATCTATCGTATGTAGCTCTAATTAGCTTTGTATCTCCTCTTCATTTTTTTATGGCCCTCTTCGATGGTACCTCTCCTTGTGCCCAAAGTTTGTGCAAAGACACAAATTTCCATAAATAATAAAATTCAAAAATTCCTCATAATTTCCAATATTGAATAATTTCAAATATAAGTAATTCAAAATTTAAATTTACAATATTCTCTCTACCCAAAGATATAATACAAATGTGAGATTTTATAGGTTGAATTACATATACAAAATGGCCATGAGGTCAATATTACATGAAATTATAAATATAAAGATACTATAAAAAATTATCTCCAATTGCCACAAACTCCTCTCCATCTGCTCTTGTGAGATAAAAAATGTTGTCCAAGTGCATTTTCCACCCAGGCACAAAGAAATTGCTTCCCTCGTGCTCTTAGATAACAAAGAGCTCCCAACCCTTGTGTGAGGTTCCTAGCAAACTAGAACTGACAAGCAAGATAAAGTCAATTAAATAAAGATACTTAAGTTTTCTTTCTTCCTAAGAAATAAGAATGAAATTTATTTGTTAATGTTAACTTCTTAGTTCACTTCCAATAGAATATTAACTTGGAGGCTTCTCATATCTCTATTGACTTATATGAAATTTGTGTTCCCTAAAGTAAAAATATACAACTTTCTAATTAATAAAGTTAACATTTAGATCTCACAAAATAGACTAATAAAGTCAACATTTCCATAAATACCAATAATCATTCTTATAATAATAATAACTTATAACTTATATCTAAATTAGTTGAGAAACAAAAGAATGACTTGTTGCAATGTGATGTTGATGATTATGATTGTTTATGATTGGTTGTCATTTATGTAAACATAATGGTTGTGATTGATGTCATCATATGGTTTTGTTGTTTGGTGATCCAAAAGTTGTGTTTCGGCATGGGTTAGTTGAGTTGATGGTTATCTTGATATTCTTGACTTTTAGATATGGTTTTGATCGATTCCATTCATGTGTATCTTGAATTCATTCTTATTTTTGTTGTATTGGACAATGATTTTTAGGTCCAGATTAAGCCTGAAATTCAAGGATGTGTAGCAGCTCTAGAGTTGTGTATGAGTCACAATTTGGGTATGAAATTTGTAATGAATGTAATGTATTTATCTAGCCAATTATGTGTGTTGTGATGTCATCTACTTCTCAATCATTCCCACAACCAGAATGTTTAGTGTTGAACTATTTTAGATCTTTGTCTTGGCTGACCTAGAAGATTATGCTTCCCAAAGACAGTGTATATATGATGGTGACATGGATGAGTTTGTATGAAAAAGTGTGGCATTGTTATTGAAGATATGTAAGATTGGAAAGAAAGATATGATTTTTGGATATGTGTGAAAGTGTGTTGGTATTGAGGAACTAGAAGTAGTCTAGGTTTGTAGATTGTGATACAGTGGTGGATTCTTTTTTTCTTTCTCTCTTTCTTCGGTAGTGAGCATTCTAGTAGTGAGCTACCCTTTGTAAAAATCACCTTAACTAGTGTCACCTTAACTGTCATTTTATATTGAGAACCAACATTCTCTGTGGTTTTTCCCTTCTTGGGTTTTCCATGCCATAACTAGTGTTCAATAATCTATTATATGTTTATATTTTCATACTATATTTGTCTTTATTAATTCTATTGGTTACTCTATATGTGCAAAGGGATAAAGGAAATTAATTTAAGTTATCAACTGATTCACCCTCCCTCTTAGTTGCCCAGATATTCAACAATTAATTTAAGAGCTTTGGTTCCTTGGAGAAGAGTTTAACTACCTGAGGTAGATCCTGATCCGATGGCACATAAATTGACTATTCTTATATTTGAAGAATATGAATATAGTTTTTGTAAAGTGAAGATGAGAGGCTACCTGATATCTTTAGGATAAAACACTTGAAAAGAGGTGGAAACTATGTATGTTCAACCACCAAATGGTCCTACCACTATGGATGAGATTCAAGCTTATGAACAGAATGAAAAAGCAAGGTATGTTATCTTTAGTGCTTTACCAAGACTGAATTGACAAAGGTTATTTCATTGAATACTTCTTATGAGGTTTGGGAAAAGTTGAGAGATATCTATGAAGGAAATGATAGAGTTAAGGTATCAAAGAAGCTAACAGCTAAGTGTAGATATGAGAACTTGAAAATGGAAGAAGGAGAAGACATAACTAGCTATTCTCAGAAGGTTGATAGTGCGGTAAATAAAATCAAAGACCTTGCTTGATAAATAAAGACATAATTGAGAAGACTTTGATGTCCCTACCAAAAAGCTACAATGATAAGATCTTAACTATTGAATAAACCTACATGATCCAAAGAAGTTTACTAGGGAGCAACTTTATGGTACTCTATTAGCATTTGAAACTTTTAAAGCATCTAAGGAAGATCTAAGAGATGAAAGTTCAAATGAAATGGAAGCAAACTTTGTGACAAAACTGAAGAAAGACACTGACAAATACAAATGTATGTTACCCCTTAAATGCTTTACATGTGGAAAGATTGGTCATATTGCTACTAGATGTTCGAACAAAGGTTTAAGACAACAATTCATAGAAGATAAAGGATAATTTGATAACAACGCCTATTTATATATTAAAGATGATGATGGTATTTTAGATGATGAATCAGATTATGAAGATGGTGATTATTTGTTCTTGTTCGAAAGAGATTTACCTAAGATTGATATTCCTAAGACTATTGCTACTGCTTTACGTGCTAGAATATATAGAAATGAATCATGGCTAATTTATAGTGGATGTTCAAATCACATGACTGGTGACAAAAGTAAGTTTGTGAAACTTGATAAGTATGATGGTGGTTATGTTAGGTTCAGAGATGATCAAACAACACAAATTATGGGATTTGGTTCTATTTGTTTTATGGAAAGCATAATATTGACAATGTTTACTATGTGAAGGGTTTACATCATAATCTATTGAGTGTTGGACAAATGTGCAAAAATGGTTACAATGTTGTTTTCCAGGATGATGGTTGTGAGATCTAGGAAGGATCTAGAATTGTTATTGCAGTAGGGAAAAGGACTAGTATAATATGTGTTGGCAAGAGACACTGCATTGATATATTCAAATGTTGTCATTGATAGAAACTAGAGTCAGATATTCTATCCATGATTCATGATTCATTCATATTGAAAGTTTGATTGAGGTCCAGTGAGGTCAAATGAGAAGACCATGTCATTTGGTACAATATACAGTGTCAAGTGGTTGGCGATTCATTTGTGTTGAGTATTTGGTGTTTCAAATCTCAGAGATGCATTGTGATCATGCAATATGTCTTATTCCAGGGTGTATGGCCTCCGGTGTTGAGTCTTGTGTAAATTGGAAGATTCAGTAGATAGGTTTTCTGGTAAAGTAATGTTCATTGGTAGTAACATGTGAAGATTCATTGTGCAGATTGTGCGGAGTTATTTTTGGCAGTTATTTGTATGTTCGAGGATGTTGAGACGACATGTGGGAAATGTGTGGATAATTTATTTTGGTCCACTTGGTTGTTTTGGATTGGATTGAGCCAACTTGGGTAACACATTTCATTTGTGTGTTATGCAATTTTTGGGGCCAACATGAAATAAACCTAAATTGTTGGTGCGAATATATTGGTCAATTGAATTGATCATTTTCGGTATCGATCATGGTTTGTGATGTGTGTATAAGAGATTGTGCACAAATTCAAGTGCGTGGTTGTAGGATTTGTGCTTCGAAATATAGCAAAATATCAAAACATAGCAGTGTTGAAGAGTAGAGTATTTTATGCTTAACCAAAACTGTTTATGTTATTTGTAGATGTTTCTTAATAGTTCAAACATTTGAATTATTATGTGTAATCATTTTGTAAGCCAGTGAGCCTTCTGGGTTGTAGCCCTTATTGTAATTTGAGCAGTGAGCTCTAGGTAGTGTGCCTGAATGCATGTGCATTCCCCTTATGTAATATTTTTATACTTGTAGTAGAGTATATTAATATTGTGGGTTTGAATCCCATCGTAGTTTTTTGCTTAACCAAGTTTCCACGTAGAAATATTGGTGTTATGGTGTTGTTGATCTTTGCTTTGTGTTTCTGTACTTTACTTTTCTTTATTTGCATTAAGTATATAAAGGAATAGGTTAATAAAGTTAAAAATTGTAGAACACTGATTCACCCCCCCCCTCTCAGTGTTCCTTGATTCCAACAATTGGTATTAGAGCCTAATTCCTCAGAAGAAGACTAACATCTTGATGTGGATCTGGGAAGGTGAATCAATGGATTCAGGTATCTTAGATAGCAACTAGTTGTTGTTCTTGAAGATCTTGACAATGGATTATGAAGTTTTAAACCCAAAAGAGCCTCTTTTCAATGTAGATCATGATAAACAATGGTAGGAACATATCTAAAGATATTATTCCACTTTCTTTTGTTCCATGCACAATCCCAAAAAATATGTTTTAAACTTTTACTTTGATGGAAAAAAGGGAATTTATATGGTTGTATCTTCATATATCTCAATCTATCACCAATAGGGAACTTGGAATATATAATTTTTAGGGCTAGAATCTGAGGATAAGCCTCAGCTCTAGATTGCAATATTTGAGCACTTAATTTTCTCTAAGTTCTCTTTGAAAATTTATATTTCCATTTTTTATTCAATATAAGATTTAAAGGAAGGACATGTAGGAGATTTAGATATATTTCTTTAAGCAGAATAAAGCCAAACTAATGCTTCAACAACCACCACCAATTCTTGGAAAAATTACATTTCAAAGGAGTGCAAAGCTTCATAGCTAGCTTAATAGAGACCAAGGATTTCACAAAGATAATAAACCATTTGAACCTATTGTTTAAATCAAAGTTAATTTTAAGATTTAACCAACTATTCCACTCCATAGAAGAAGATTCCACAAATTTCCAAACTACCAAACTCCTTTTTTGAATAAGAAAGATGCTTGTCTTGGGAAGGAAACAACAAGAGGTTAGCCATGGTATTTGATCAACTTGTTCCACCAAATGAAATTTGAGTGAAAACTAAAGCAATGCTATAATGAGTAGTTTTTCTAATTCAAATATTTGTGGGTAAAAACACAAACCCATGTCACACTTTTATAAAGGAAATGGCCAATGGGTATGTGCACAAAGATGGTGGTCAGAAAAGTGGACACCACCCAAAAAAAACATGGAAAAACAAGCAGTGCGTACACGATTCTAAAATTTGAAATGACCGCACACGTGCTTAGGTTTGTTGTTCTCAAGCCTAGATAAGGTAGCGCGTATGCACTACTTTTAGGGAAAGTAGCGCGTATGCGCTACCTCTAGGAAAATGAGCGTGTATGCACTACTTATAGGAAAATGAGCGCATATGTGCTAATAATCCCAAAAGAACTGCATACGCAGTTCCTGTCAAATTTAAAAAAAACAAAAAAACTAGGTCTTATTTTCCCGTGAAAGGCATGTTTTGAGTTTGTTTTATCTTCATTTTCTCTCCTAAATCACAAATGGGGTGCTATATTTTTCCTCCAGACACTATGGATGAAGGTTAGTTTTTGTTAATTTTTGTCTTTCTTTCCTGTTTGTTCAATTTCTTTTACATTTTAAATTTAGTTTCATTAATTTTGATTAGGTTTTTTCATTTTTTGTTTCAAAAACTAGATTCTTCTATTCCACACCAAGAACAACCAAATGCACATCCTGAAAACACACAAGATACACCCCCAATTCCTCCTTTTGACCACACACCTGAAACACGGGAGCAATTAATTAATCAGTTAGGACAAAATACATCTAAAATCAACAAACTAATTAATAAATTGAAAACATTTGAACTTGAGCATCATCAATCCCTCGCCACTAGCCTAGAAACATTAGCTAGTGGTGCCATAGCTATTTCCACACAAATTACCAAATGGGGAAACTTTAGGGATAGGTGTCGTCAATTTTATGCCGATGGGCTATCATACGAGGGAGTAAAAAATAAAAATATTAGTAAACAAGAAATATGTGCCCTTTTTGTTGATCCCAAAATTGGTCAATCCTTACCTCTTAATGCAAAGAGGTTTCCCATACATTGGTGTACCAATGTGCAGATGAAAAATATTTTTTGGTAGAGGTGGTGGATGGTCTTTGATGATCCTGTTGGCATTATAACAGACAAAGGGAGATTGTTGGCATTCCAATTACAATAAGAGATTGTTGGCATTTCAATAAGGATATTGAGAAGGTTGTTGATGATTATGGATATAACTGATTAAGGATGTTTACTGTCTTAATATTATTATTTTGTCATTGATGTCAAGAAATTGATTTTCTAATTTAGTATGATGTTGCCATATCTTAAGAAGTATGTTTTGAAGAGAATTAGGATGTCGATAAAAGACATAGAAAGAATGTGATGAATAAGGGGAGGAATAAGTTATTCAATGGGCAACGATTACCGAGTTAGACAATGATGAGATCATGATGTTTTATATTGTTTTTATATCCTACATATGTTGTTGATTGTAAGGTTAATACTATACTATGTTACCTCGCAAAGAACCTAGTCGATAAACCCTAAGGAACCTAGTCGATAAACCCTAAGGTTATCGCTATCAGTTAATGAAGGCAGAATGTCTACCGAGTAAAGTTTAGTATTCACCGAGTTGCAACTGAGTAATAATAGAATGCATTGAATGAATAAAAGTGTTATTTAATGATGGAAGCTGGTGAGCTGGTTATGATTAAATGATTAATACAACGTGTATGAAGTTTGTTAAGAATCTATGGCAATGAAAGATCAATAGGAAGATCTACAGCTCAGATTGAACCACAATACCTTAGCACAAGTTCCAAGAAATGTATGCAAGTTCCAAGGCAAGGTAAAACATTTTCAGATGGAAGGATACATTGAACCTGGTCAAGTTTGAAGATCTGATGGCTATGATTAATCATGGGAAATGTGATCAAGGAGATTAAGCGATTAGAAAATTGTTTATAAATAAGGAACTGTTGATAAACAATGCATGCGGGCAAATGTAAGCACAGGGATGCTACATAGTGATTACCAAGCACAGAAGCTTGAAGACCTGTTTGATTAACAGAGTATAGAGCCCAGCAAAGGGACAAGATAAGTCCTATGACCAGATTGTATTGAGCAAATAAGAATCTGCTTTAGCATTTTTAGATGTGAAGTTGCAAATATATTTTTATTACTGTTATTTTGTGAAGTAACAAAAAATCTCTTAACCGAGTGGACTTAACAGTCTTATTTGTAAAACCCTCTAGCAAGGTGACATTCTGAGTGAGTGTTTGAAATCCTTTAACAAGGTCACTTCTAACAAAGTGAAGATCCTAACAGATCTGAGGGAAATCCCTTAACCGGGTCACATCTAGCAATGTATTTGTAATATTTAACATGATTTGCTTTTAACCGAGCATACTCTAGAAGAGTATATTTCTTAGTGGGTCCGAAATCCCATAGTGGTTTTTCCCTATTTGGGTTTCCACGTTAAATCTGGTGTTATATGTTTTGTGATCTTATCTGTTTACGAGTTTGCATGCTTTACTATTTTTCTAATAAGGTTATCGAGGTTGAATTTGTTAATTTCATGAAGGTTTAAGTTTGTATGATTCAGCCCCCCCCCCCCTCTCATCTTGTTAGCTTGGCATCTGTACTAAACATTTAGTATCAAAACTATCAGATACACCTTGTAATAATTATGAGGTGTCATTGTATTTTTTGAGAAAAGTATATTGTGAGTTTGTGCTCAATGTGTGCCCAAAATATTTTGACATGAGAGAGTTCCATGGTAGTGGTGGCGGCTCTGCCTAGGATACATCTGGAGCTCGTAGGTGATTACCCACGGAGAGTCACCACCCCCTAGCACCCAAACCCAAGGTGCATCACGTTATCCCAGTAGAGATGAAAGAGTCGATGGAGATACAGACTCTTCGGGCGGCCACAACATTGACTAGTGCCATCATCCAGCATGGAACGTCGTTAGCACACCCTATTGTATTGGATGATGAGCCATTAGTTGCTCTAGGTGGTGACAGAGATCCCATCAAGGATACGTGTGTCAGTTGCTCAGGGATATTCTTGGGGATAGATGATGCAACTGGTGTAGATGGATCCATATCTCATTCATGCACGATTTGCGGGAGTAGATTTCAGGCCTGCACGACTGAGGATTTCACGCTGACAGATGAGTTGATGGACATGGTGTTTGCCCATGAGTGACAAACATAGGTGTGTTGATTTGAATTTATAGCATTTTATTTATCAGTCACTTTAAATTTGTAATTTCATAAATGAATTTTTGTTTATACATCAATTTAAATTGAGATAAATAATATGCATTTCAGGATGCAGTAGAGGTATCCCATACTCCTCCCCCAGTTACAACAGCTACAACTTCGATGCCTGAGGTATAAATTTTGTAACATGTTAAAATAGAATAGTACAGTTTGAATTCAAAAAAATACAAGATATACTAACTATCTTTAATGTTTGGTCCAATTTTTGGTTTTTAGGTGTTGACAGGGGACAAATGTCCCAGATTGATGACATCACACTCTCAGTGATCGATTTTGGCCTACAAGGCTATGCGGTATCATATTTTGTACAACCCTTTTTATGTATTGTTTTGATGGAATATGAAAGTCATTTCATTTTAGATTTTTAAAATTATGTTTAATATATTATCTGTACTAATATCTCATGTTAATTTTGTTTTTTTAGGGTACCCCCTCCACGTCTAGGGCTTGTCCTAAGAAAAATAATTCCTCAAAGACACCAAAACATTGGAAGAAGGTAATTGAACATATTTTTAGTTGTACAATTGTTTGAAAATGTTGAAATCAAGTATTAGTTAGGGTTTGTAGATAGATTAGTGTTTTTTGTCTATTTTACATGTATAGGGGCCATTGAGCTATGTGGATTTGTTGAATGCACCTAATTCACCCGTGGATCAAGAGAGGGCAGAGGTATGTATCTCTACTTTATTTTCTTGATTTCATGATTATATGCACGCGTACATGTGAACTTGTGATATATTATAATCTTATAATTTTTTCATACAAGAAATATCCATAGCTATTTCATCAATGGTGAACCCTCCTCCGTGCACTGGAGAAACATCTCAAGATCCGGTACACTTTTGTTTGATAGATTACATTAATTGTTTTTAACCTACAATAATTGTCATTATATTAATTGTATTTAATATTTGAACTTTTTTGTATAGGTAATAGCGACAGTTTCTCCATCGATGGTGAGCCATCCTCAGTCCATTGGAGAAGCATCTCAGGCACGGGTACGTCATTGCTCTTTATATTATATCTTTTAAGTGTTTTTGATATATTTATGTTAGTACATTGTATTAATTGTACATTTAATCTACAATAGACCCCTTCGTGGTATGACCATAATGTGGATCCATTTAAGTATGTCTTCAATAAAACTCCTAAGAGTGACAAGGAGAGGAGAGTGAAGACATTAGCTCCTAGATCAGCCGATGAGGTAATCTACATTTCAATTGCAAAGGAATTATAGTTAAATGCATAGTTATGTTGTTAATTGTGAACTATTTTATACAAAAGAATTCTAACTTGGCTTTTGAATTGTGGTTTTGTAGCCATCTACAGAGCCACGTACTGCATCGAAGAGGCTTGATTTTGATGATCCACCACAAGTTTAGGATCATATAGTGTTATTTTTGGTCATAGAATGACCAATACACGTAGATATATTCTACATTTTAATTGTATATCGATTTGGACATGGCATATGCCACATTTTTGTAATAGTTGTATTCACTTGGCAGAAATGCCTTTTTTGATATATATAAATGTTGATATTTGATCCAATAAATGTGTACTGAGTTCATTATTTTGTATTCATTGTATTTTGTGGTTGTCCTTTTATAAATTTAATTGATCATTTTCCTATGTAATCAACAATATGAATATAAACAACAAAAATATATGATATAAAACATTGTAATCATGGAATATGATTTGATAAAATTTCTAAAATGTTGAATTAACCCTACAAAACTCCTTGTATTCAGTTCATTATTGTGTATTCGTTGTATTTGGTGGCTTCCCTTTTATAAATTTAGATGAATATTTGCATATGTAATCAACAATATGAATATAAACAACAAAAATTGACAATATGAATATAAACAACAATATGTGTTTGGTGCGAGAGCACCCTCACGCTCGCAATGGTCAAATTGTGTTCATTGTGTGTATAAACCAACATCATGAGCATGTTCAGGTGGGTATTTTTATGCTAGGCATGCCCCTGTTGTGCATCTCAATGCGCTGGAACGCCGAGAGTCATACCCTACCAGGGCGATCTCTCAAGTTCCTTGAGTCCAAAAATTGTCAAAATTTGACGGAGTGTTTCTTCAAATCCAGAGCACATATGGTTGATCTACTTGAACCTGTGGGGTTGTGTGAGGCTCCTCTACAATGGCCTATCTCATTTTTTGACGATACAAAGCCATTTTCAATTGGTAGCATTTATTCACCTACTGCAAAAACTGTCAATTGCATGCAATCCAAAGTTGCAGGATTGGCTAGAATTGATTCGACTTGTCATGTGCACAAATCGACGTCATGACCATGTCCGGGTGGGTAGGTTTATGCTAGGCATGCCCCTATCATGCATCCCAATGCACCAGAACATCGAGAGTCATATCCTACCGGTGCAATCTCTCAAGTGCCTTGAGTCCAAAAAATTGTCAAAATTTGACAGATTATTTCTTCAAATCCATAGCACATATGATTGATCCATTTAAACTTGTGTGGTCATGTGAGACTCCTCTACAATGGCCTATCTTGGTTTTTGATGACTCGGAGCCATTTTCAATTGGTAGCATTTATTCGCTTGCTGCAAAAACCATCAATTGTATGCAATGCAAAGTTGCAGGATTGGCTAGAATTGATTCGGCTCGTCGTGTGCACAAACCAACGTCACGAGAATGTCTAGGTGGGTAGGTTTATGCTAAGCATGCCCCTATCATGCATCCCAATGCGTTGGAATGTCGAGAGTCATACCCTACCGGTGTGATCTCTCAAGTGCCCTGAGTCCAAAAAATTGTCAAAATTTGATGGCTTGTTTCTTCAAATCTAGAGCACATATGGTCGATCCATTTGAACCTGTAGGGTCATGTGAGGCTCCTCTACAATGGCCTATCTTGGTTTTTGACGAATCAAAGCCATTTTCAATTGGTAGCATTTATTCGCCTGCTACAAAAACCGTCAGTTGCATGCAATGCAAAGTTGCAGGATTAGCTAGAATTGATTCGGCTCGTCATGTGCACAAACCGACATGGAGAGCATGTCTGGGTGGGTAGGTTTACACTAGGCATACCCCTATCATGCATCCCAATGCACCAGAACGTCAAGAGTCATACCCTACCGGTGCGATCTCTCAAGTGCCCTGAGTCCAAAAAATTGTCAAAATTTGACAAAGTGTTTCTTTAAATCCAAAGCACCTATGGTCAATCTGTTTGAACCTATGGGGTTGCATGAGGCTCCTCTAAAATGGCCTATCTCGGTTTTTGATGACTCAGAGCCATTTTTAATTGGTAGCATTTTTTTGCCTGCTACAAAAACCGTCAGTTGCATGCAATGCAAAGTTACAGGATTGGTTAGAATTGATTTGGTTCATCGTGTGCACAAATCGATATTGCGAGTGCATCTGAGTGGGTAGGTTTATGCTAGGAATTCTCCTGTCATGTATCCCAATGCACCGGAACGTCGAGAGTCATACCCTACCGGTGCGATCTCTCAAGTGCCCCGAGTCCAAAAAATTATCAAATTTTGATAGACTATTTCTTCAAATCCAGAGTACATATGGTCAATTCGTTTGAACCTATGGGGTCATGTGAGACTCCTTTACAATGACCTATCTCAATTTTTGACGAATCAAAGCCATTTTCAATTGGTAGCATTTATTCGCCTGCTGAAAAAATCGTTAGTTGCATGCAATGCAAAGTTGCAGGATTGGCTAGAATTGATTCGGCTTGTCGTGTGCACAAATTGACATCATGAGAACGTCAAGGTGGGCAGGTTTATGCTAGGCATGCCCCTATCATGCATCCCAATGTGCCAGAACATTGAGATTCATACCCTGCCGATGCAATCTCTCAAGTGCCCTGAGTCCAAAAAATTGTCAAAATTTGACGAACGGTTTCTTCAAATCCAGAGCACATATGGTTGATCCATTTGAACTTGTGGGTCATGTGAGGCTCCTCTAAAATGGCCTATCTCAGTTTTTTATGACTTGGAGCCATTTTCAATTGGTAGCATTTAATCGCCTACTGCAAAAACCATCAGTTGCATGTAATGCAAAGTTACAGGGTTAGCTAGAATTGATTTGGCTCATTGTGTGCACAAACCGGCGTCACGAGCACATCCAGGTGGGCAAGTTTACACTACACATGCCCCTATCATGCATCCCAATGTGCTGGAATGTCAAGAGTCATACCCTGCCGGTGCAATCTCTCAAGTGTTGGAGTCCAAAAAATTGTCAAAATTTGACGGATTGTTTCTTCAAATCTAGAGCACATATGGTCAATCCGATTGAACATGTGGGGTCACGTGAGAATCCTTTACACTGACCTATCTTGGTTTTTTATGACTCAGATCCATTTTCAATTGGTAGTATTTATTCGCGTGCTGAAAAACTATCAGTTGGATGCAATGCAAAGTTGTAGGATTGGCTAGAATTGATTCGGCTCGTCGTGTGCACAAACTGACATGGCGAGCATGTCTGGGTGGGCATTTTTATGCTAGGCATACCGCTACAATGCATCCCAAAGCACCAGAACGTTAAGAGTCATACCCTACCGGTGTGATCTCTCAAGTGCCCTCAGTCCAAAAAATTGTCAAAATTTGACAGAGTGTTTCTTTAAATCCAGAGCACATATGGTCAATCTGTTTGAACCTATGGGGTTGCATGAGGCTCCTCTACCATGGCCTATCTCGGTTTTTGATGACTTAGAGCCATTTTCAATTGGTAGCATTTTTTTACCTGCTGCAAAAACTGTCAGTTGCATGTAATGCAAAGTTGTAGGATTGGCTAGAATTGATTCGGTTCATCATGTGCACAAACTGACATTGCGAGCATGTCCAGGTGGGTAGGTTTATGCTAGGCATGCTCTTGTTGTGCATCCCAATGAGTCAGAACGTCAAGAGTCATACCCTACCAGTGCGATCTCTCAAGTGCCCAAAGTCCAAAAAATTGTCAAAATTTGACGGATTGTTTCTTCAAATCCAGAGTACATATGGTCGATCCATTTGAACCTATGGGGTTGTGTGAGACCACTTTATAATGACCTATCTTGGTTTTTGATGACTCGAAGCCATTTTCAATTGGTAGCATTTATTTGCCTGCTACAAAAACTGTCAGTTGCATGCAATGCAAAGTTGCAGGATTGGCTAGAATTGATTCGGCTTATTGTGTGCACAAACTGATGTCATGAGCACGTCCAAGTTGGTAGGTTTACACTAGGCATGCCCCTTTCATGCATCCCAATGCACTGGAACATTGAGAGTCATACCCTATCGGTGCGATCTCTCAAGTGCCCTGAGTCCAAAAAATTGTCAAAATTTGACAGACTGTTTCTTCAAATCTAGAGCACATATGGTCAATCCATTTGAACCTATGGGGTCATGTGAGGCTCCTCTAAAATGGCCTATCTCAGTTTTTTACGACTTGGAGCCATTTTCAATTGGTAGCATTTATTCGCCTGCTGCAAAAACCATCAGTTGCATGCAATGCAAAGTTGCAGGGTTAGCTAGAATTGATTTGGCTCATCGTGTGCACAAACCGACATCACGAGCACATCCGGGTGGGCAGGTTTACACTAGGCATGCCCCTTTCATGCATTCCAATGCGTCGGAACGTCAAGAGTCATACCCTATCAATGCGATCTCTCAAGTGCCCCGAGTCCAAAAAAATGTCAAAATTTGACGGATTGTTTCTTCAAATCCAGAGCACATATGGTCGATCCAATTGAACCTGTGGGGTCACGTGAAACTCCTTTACAATGACCTATCTCAGTTTTTGACGATTCGGAGCCATTTTCAATTGGTAGTATTTATTTGCCTGTTGAAAAAACCATCAGTTAGATGCAATGCAAAGTTGCAAGATTGGCTAGAATTGATTCGGCTCATCATGTGCACAAACTGATGTCACGAGCGCTTCTAGGTGGAAAGGTTTACGCTAGGCATGCCCCTGTCGTGCATCCCAATATTGGCAAATGCACACTCCAATGATAAATTGTAGGTGATTGAAGGTTTTGTCATTGATGGCAATCTTGCAATCATATGATACCGACATCGGCACTAAAAGACTCTACACT